>NW_028270174.1:31718771-32025776 GCF_037043375.1 Chiloscyllium plagiosum | reverse complement strand
GTGTAGCTAATGTGCAGAACATTTGATAGCTTGCAAATTGGGAGGTAGTGGTGTATTGTTAATGTCACTGGACTCGTAATCCAGAACACCAAGTTAATGTTCCAGGAAGATAGCAGATTGTGCAATTTGAATTCAGTAAAAATCTGGAATTAATGGCAATCATATAATCATTGTTTTAAAAGTCCACATAGTCCACTAATGTCATTGAGATCTGCAGCACACAAAAAAGGCCTTTGATCCATTGTGGCCGTGCTGTTCACATAAAACCACCTATGTATTCTAAACCCATTTTCCAGCAGTTGTCCACAGTCTTGTATGTCTCGGCACCCCAAATGCATATCCCAATACTTCTAAAATGTTACGAAGGTTTCTCCCTCAACCACCCCTACAGGAAATGAGTTCTAGACACTCACCAACCTCTTGGTGAAAACATTTTTCCTTCATATCTTCTCCCCTAAACTTTCTACCCTTTCCCTTAAATCTATTCCCCCCGGTCATTGATCCCTCCATCAAAGAAAAAGTTTCTTCCTGTGTATTTGTGCTCCTCATAGTTCTTTATATCTCAATCATGTTCCCTCTTAATCCCTTCTGCTCTAAATAAAATAACCTCAATCCATCCAAACTCTCTCTTGATTACTGAAACTGTCCAGTCTACGCAACATCATGATAAATCTTCTCTGTGCACTCTCCACTGCTACCATGTCCCTCCTAAAGGAAGAAGACCTATAGTCCTTTGTTGGAGTGATCTATGTATGACTTCAGAACCACAGCAATGTGATTGATTCTTAACTGCCCTAAGAAATGCCCCGAGCAAGTCATTTAGATTAAAGGGCAATTACAGATGGGCAATAAGTGCTGGCCCTGCCAGTGACTCCCATATGCCATGCATAAACAAAAATAAAAATTATGAATGCAAACACAGTAGATTAATATTTCCAGCTCATTAGAGGTGTGTTAGGAGAGAGGAGGACTGGAATTTTTTTCGAGAAAGATGTTGGGTAGGGAATGCAGCCTCTTCCTTCTGCTATTGAATATTCGTAGTGTGAGAACATAAGCTGTGTGGCCAGACATCAAGTGATCAGGTGGGTCACTGAATGCCCCATGAAAGGGTCACCTCTGTCTCTCATTGGTGTTTTTCCCATGTCGGAAGAGCCTGCCAGTGCATCGGAGCAACCATGTAGGTAGGTGGACTCCCAGCACTTCCTGAGTGGATGTATCATGGGTCCAAGAAGGGGGCCCTTGTCAGCAACCCAGTGCTGGGACTTGTATATCAGCAATAAAATATCAACCCATTGGTACAATTGTGCAAATTGTATCTGACCCAGCTTAATAGCTTAAATTCACCTGTTATTCCTAAAGAGTTTCAATGTAAAGATGAACAGTCACTAAATCATTTGTTTTATAATATTGGATAGGATGAAGCTGAAGCTCAAAATATTTATTAAAATATTCTCCTGACAGTCGCATGTCTTTTAAATTTTTCCTATAAATTTCCATGTTCCATTTTCTATTCTTTTAAGAAAAACTCTTTTAGAATAGAATAGAGATAGAGTTAGATCTTTTTCCAAGAGGCCTTAAAATTAGAATGACAATTGCATCAATAACCGACAAGGGGGCACAGCGGGTGCAATTAAAATCTAAAATTTTTCCACATGAGTATAGTGGGGTTTTAATAATGCTGCTGCATCCCATCTGTGTGCTGGTATTGATTCCAAAGTGACTAAAACACAATTACAATCGAGAAGGAAGTGCAATCCTTCCATACATAGTATTAGCATAAAGTGCATTAATAGAACATAGAACGTAGAACATAGAAGAATACAGCGCAGTACAGGCCCTTCGGCCCTCGATGTTGCGCCGATCCAAGCCCACCTAACCTACACTAGCCCACTATCCTCCATATGCCTATCCAATGCCCGCTTAAATGCCTATAATGAGGGAGAGTCCACCACTGCTACTGGCAGGGCATTCCATGAACTCACGACTCGCTGAGTAAAGAACCTACCCCTAACATCTGTCCTATACCTACCCCCCCTTAATTTAAAGCTATGCCCCCTTGTAATAGCTGACTCCATACGTGGAAAAAGATTCTCACTGTCGACCCTATCTAAACCCCTAATCATCTTGTACACCTCTATCAAGTCACCCCTAAACCTTATTTTCTCCAATGAAAACAACCCCAAGTGCCTCAGCCTTTCCTCATACGATCTTTCTACCATACCAGGCAACATCCTGGTAAACCTCCTCTGCACCCGTTCCAGTGCCTCCACATCCTTCCTATAGTATGGCGACCAAAACTGCACACAATACTCCAGATGCGGCCGCACCAGAGTCTTATACAACTGCAACATGACCTCAGTACTCCGGAACTCAATTCCTCTACCAATAAAAGCCAGTAGGCCATATGCCGCCTTCACCGCACTATTTACCTGGGTGGCAACTTTCAAAGATCTGTGTACATGGACACCAAGATCCCTCTGCTCATCCACACTACCAAGTATCCGACCACTAGCCCAGTACCCAATCTTTTTGTTACTCTTACCAAAGTGAATCACCTCACACTTAGCTATATTGAACTCCATTTGCCACCTTTCTGCCCAGTTCTGCAGCTTATCTATATCCCGCTGTAACCTGCCACATCCTTCCTCGCTGTCTACAACTCCTCCGACTTTCGTATCATCCACAAACTTGCTCACCCAACCTTCTAACCCCTCCTCTAGGTCATTTATAAAAATGACAAACAGCAATGGTCCCAAAACAGATCCTTGCGGAACACCGCTAGTGACGGCACTCCAAGATGAACCTTTGCCATCAACTACTACCCTCTGTCTTCTTCCAGCCAGCCAACCCCTAATCCAAATCTCCAACTCACCCTCAATGCCATACCTCCGTATTTTTTGCAGTAGTCTACCATGGGGAACCTTATCAAACGCCTTACTAAAATCCATATACACCACATCTACCGCTTTCCCCTCGTCCACCTCCTTAGTCACCTTCTCAAAGAATTCAATAAGGTTTGTGAGGCACGACCTGCCCTTCACAAAACCATGCTGACTATCCTTGATCACATTATTCCTATCCAGATGTTCATAAATCCTATCCCTTACAATTCTCTCTAAGATTTTGCCCACAACAGAAGTGAGACTCACCGGCCTATAGTTACTAGGGTTATCCCTACTCCCCTTCTTGAACAAGGAAACCACATTTGCTAGCTTCCAATCTTCTGGCACTACTCCTGTAGACAACGAGGACATAAAAATCAAGGCCAATGGCTCTACAATCTCCTCCCTTGCTTCCCAGAGAATCCTAGGATAAATGCCATCAGGCCCAGGGGACTTATCTATTTTCACCCTTTCCAGAATTTCCAACACCTCTTCTCTACATACCTCAAAGCCATCCATTTTACTTAATTGTGACTCAGTATTCACATTTACAACAATGTCCTGTTCCTGATTGAATACTGACGAAAAGTATTCATTCAGTGTCTCCCCAATCTCTTCAGCCTCCACACGCAACTTCCCACTACTATCCTTGACTGGACCTATTCCTACCCTAGTCATTCTTTTATTCCTGACATACCTATAGAAAGCCTTAGGGTTTTCCCTAATCCTACCAACTAAGGACCTTTCATGTCCCCTCCTTGCTGCTCTTAGCTCTCTCTTCAGGTCCTTCCTGGCTACCTTATAACTCTCAAACGCCCCAATTGATCCTTCACGCCTCATCTTTACATAGGCCGCCCTCTTCCATTTAACAAGGGATTCCAATTCCTTATTAAACCACAGCTCCCTCACACGACCTTTTCCTCCCTGCCTGACAGGTACATACTTATCAAGGACACTCAATAGTTGCTCCTTGAACAAGCTCCACATATCAATTACGCCCTTGCCTTGAAGCTTACTTTTCCAAGCCACACATCCTAAGTCATGCCTCACCGCATCATAATTTCCCTGCCCCCAGCTATAACTCTTGCCCTGTAGTGCACACTTATCCCTCTCCATCACTAGAGTAAAAGTTCATTAAATGAACATTAACAAAAAATGACAATTATGGACAAAGTCATTGAGGGGGACTGCTAGACACATGATAAACTGCGAGACACATGATAAAATAATAGTGATTCTTTAATGGATAAAGGTAATACTGTTAATACTCAGGGTTTCACTGATTTAGCTGCTTTTTACTGAGTTACTGATTTTAAAGCTTTTGTTTTTACTTTCGGTACAATCATCTGTCATTTCTTTTTATGCTGCCTGGTGCACAGCTGTTAGCTTACTGAGACAAGCCTGTTTGCTTGTGGCATGCAGGGAACAAGAGATCCAGTGTTTTTGACTGGTGCTACTTTCCCACCGGGCTATCCCATTTATGAGGAAACACGGGTGAAGTTAACAGTCTACGATGTCAAGGAGAAATCCCAAGAAACCGTGAGTATTTAATTCCTTCAATGAATCACATCTTCTCGATACACAAAAATATAAAACCAGAGAATTTCACCTTTTTCTAAGGTGTGCAAGCAGACTAATTAATATACATTTACTTAGCTGACAGTTTGTCTCACTACTTTGAGTTAAACAGAATATAAAATGTCTGGCACAGCACATCACATGAGAAACAGTTCTGTCGCTTTGTATTTAATGTTGTGCAGCTGCCTTGTCGAGCAGTAGTAATTAAATCTCTCAAACATATGGAAAGCACTGACGTACTCCAAACGACATTGCGTCAGTCTGAAAATTACCAAATTTCACTGCTGATTTGTCTGTACTTCCTTCTTCATCTTAAATGGGAATTACTTAATTTCACTTTAAAAAGACTGCATTATTTTCTATCCAGCCTTTGACATTGTTGCTTGTGCTGTCATTTTACTAATTTCTTGGTGGAAAATCTTGTAATGTATTTGTGACATTTCAATTCCAAGAATACTGGAAAAAAAAACTTTCCTCTGATTTTCATTATATTGAAGGGAAAGATTTAGTTTGTAAATTTATGGGTATAACTTTATTTAAGAAAAGTGAAATCAGAGAATTATAGACTTGTTAGTCTAGCATCTGTTCTGCGCATGTTATTGCAATTTATAATTAGGAACAGACCAACTCAGCATTTGGAGAAATTTGTGATAATTAAAGAGAGAACCAACATGGATTTGCAAAGGGTAGGTCATGTCGAACAAACCCCAGTGCTTTTTTGGAGAACTAATTAAGTTTAGTTGACAGGGGAATACATTTGAAGATGGTTTATATGGACATTTAGCAGCTCCATAGGAGTCTATTAGCTAAACCTAAATCTCATGGAAAATGATGACAAAATATCGACATGGTGAGTCAGGAAAGCAAATGAATAGGAATGACTGGTATGCATTCCAACTGGACAGAAGTGATAAGTGACATACCAGTCACTCCGATTTCCTCCCACAAGACAAAGATCTGCAGCTTAGGTGAATTAGCTATGCTAAATTGCCTATAGTTTAGATTTTAAGTCAGGGGTAAATATAAAGTAGGGGAATGGCTCTGAGTGGGTTACTCTTTGAAGGATCAGCGTGGACTTGTTGGGCCGAAGGGCCTGTTTCCACACTGTAGGGATTCAAATTCTAATTCTAATTCTAATAACACAATGGAGAGTTGAATATTGAGGTTTGCAATCACACACAGATTGGTGCCATGGTAAGTAATGAGCTCATCACATTGAACTCAGAACGATAGATCCAATTATGTTTCAAATGGTGAAAAGTTCGGATGTCAATATGCACATCACTAAAATAATCCAGCACCAAGGAAATCAAAAAGCTTAATGAAAAATGAACCTTTTTGATCTAGCCTGCTAGTTATAAAAAGGATAATGTTTGGTGCAGCTACAGGAAATCCTAGTTAGATGATATCTGGAGTACTGCTTACAGATCTCGATGCCACAATTTAGAAAGAATAAATTGAGGGTGAAAAACATGGACTGTAAATTCATAAATTTCACAAATATCCCAAGATTCAATTATGAAGAGAAGTTTCAAAAATTTAACACAGCAGCAGGTGGAATTGAAATTCAATTAATTCAGTCATGGTGCCATGAAACTATCATCAATTGTTATAAAAACCCTTCCAGTTCACCAAGTCTTTTAAGTCCTTTGCTTACTTGGTCTGATCTACATATGTGATGACGAAGCCACAACAATGTGGTTGAATTTTAACGGCCCTCTAAAATGGTCAGTAAGCAATTCTGTTCAAGCACAATTAAGGATGGTCAACAAATGCTGGCCTTAACCAGAGCTAGCAACAACCACATTCCATAGATATAATCTGCTATCTTGTTGGCTGTAGATATGGCGAGCATGCTGATATTTTATGTTTTAGCATCACAATTGTGTAGTGAAACACTTTTCTAAGTATAAGTAAAGGCCCATTTTCTAAACTCATCAAGATCTGCTTTTAGTAGTTTTGCATTTTCTATGTCCGAACACTCATTAGTAGATTTATTTCAAATAAATATCAAAACTTACATCTAGGTAATTCCTGAAGGTGATACAAAACAAAGTTCTTAATATTGCACTTGTTGAACATCACTAGTAACTGGTTTCCAAACAGGACAACATCTATTCACAGCCACTTTCTGCCTATGACCCATCAGTCAATGTTTAATCTACTGCAGATAATTGTCATTCTTCCACAAGATTCTAACAGTGTACCCTGTTGTGAGATATTTTATTAAAGGTTTTCTGAAAGTCCAGCTCATGTCATGAATCCATTTGACAACTCTGCTGTGCCTTGCAAACCCTCCCTATCTCTCCCACAGAATCTTTGTTGAGTCAAAAACTTTCCCATAAACATCACAGATGGCCACTATCCACTGTCCAATTAATTGATTCACTCACTTAAAAGCAGTTTTAGTTTGGTCGTAATTGTGTCCAATTCTTGTAATTACCTTCTCTGGAATTGTCCACTTTTAACTGACAAAATCTTGATTTCACGTTCATGTGATTTAGGGAACTTTCCAAAAGACTGGGAAATAGTCAATGTAACTCTTCTATTCAAAAGGAGGGAAGACAGTAAGCAGGAAACTGCAAGGTATCTTCCTTCTGACTAATATTGTTCATCAACTTATTAGAGTAGGGCTTTTGGAGAACTTCGACATAATCAGCCAGACTCAACATTTTAAAATTTATTCATGGAATGTGATTGTTGCTGCCTAAGCTAATATCCATTGCTAATTCTAATTGTCCAATGGGCAGTTAAAAGTCAACCAAGTTGCTGTACTTCTGGTGTCACATGTAGGCCAAACCAGATAATAGCTCTCTCAGTTACTCTGACTCTATTTCTTTCTATTCTTTTCTTTCCCAAACAGTGTTGTTTCATCCTCTGATTTGTAAAGTACCTCTGGATGGCTTTCTGACATGCAGAGAACAAAATAATTGTGGTTTTTCCTCCTGCTCTTCTATTGATTAAAATAAATATCTTTGTCTAAACCGCTTCTGTAAATTTCCTACTTGAAAAATCTATATAATTAAATTTCCAAAAATTACCCCTGTAAATTTAATTTGCCTGTGCTCCAAAAATTGAACCTGTTCTTGAATTTTGCTTCAAAACCTCACGGGCAACAGATGACATAATACCTAAAGGCCTATTGGAAAATTTAGTTAACTGGACAGCTAATCTTTTTGCTCCAGTATATTGCAAACTTTCTGATAATACCTTAAAACATCACGTGCAAATAATTATAATGCCATTGAAGATCAGGTGACTTTTAGCAGGGTCAGCTCCAGGTGCTTCTGAAACTGAAGTAGATACCTAGTTAAAGAAGGACATGCATAGCAATCTGGGAAATCCGCACATTTTTTTTTCAGCAAGAAAAAACTATGGCATTTGTTGTTTTGTTTCACCATGGGCAAAAGATTTTTTTTAAACATAAAGGACAGAATTTTATAGATTCCAGAATAAAGCAGGCTCTGTCAAATGTGGCAGAATTATGTGAGAAGTCCAGCAAAGCCTATTTTGATGTTGGGTGCAACTTGCTGCACCTTTTAACTAAGTTCCGGGTGTCAAGGTGAGATTCTAACTCGTAAGTGGCAAGTTGACAATTTAATGGGGAATTATTGCTGGTTAATGATATTAAAAAATGCATATTTCACCTTATTATTATGCATGTTCTTATACGACCCTCAAGTGTATGAAATGCCAAGGATTCTTGATACGAAAGTCAGTGTGGGTACCTTGTGACTAGTTTGCAGCTTGCTCCAAAACAATCTCCATGTTGGATACCAGGTGGTCACATGCGCCCAACATCCATGGACATTGACATTTGACATATCTAAGAACCCTCATGGACCATCCACATCTACTTACACTGCACTTCAATATTGACTTTGCAAGTAACGTCAACTATCGTGCTTCAGTAAGAACACTTTGCACTCGGGTATACATCTACCTTACGGACTGGATCAGGCTGCACCTGCAGGCTGTTTTCTTGTTCTCAACTGCTCCTTATTCTGAATGTGCCTGGGTGCACACAGCATCCCTGCTTGCCTTGCTTTGCCTTTTTTGCACCTTGCCCCTTAGACGAGATACCAATTTTTTTAAAAGACAATATTGTGGCAAAGGACTACTTTCAAATTAGTTACTAAACCCCTTCATTCTCACAGAAAGCTTACAAGGTACTAGTTCAAAATTCGAACGCTTAAATTCAAAAATAAACTTTACATTACGATGCTTCAAAATGGAGGTCCAGTAAGACTAGTGCATTCATTTCCAAATATTACTGTTTTCAATTTATTTTTTTCTCTGGATTCGGGGGATTCATTTTGGTAATGCCATTGAATGTCAAGATACAGTGGTTCGATTCTTTTTGTTGGAGATAATCATTTCCTTGAACTGTGTAGTGCAAACGCTATTTGTTACTTACCAGCCTAAGCCTGGATATTGTCCAGGGCTTGCAAATTGAAATGGACTACTTCATTTTCTGGGGAGTTTCAAATGGTACTGAACATTCTGAAATCACCAAGAAGCATCCCCATTTCTGATGTTATGATGCAGAGAAGATCTTTGGAAAAAAAATCAAAGATGGTTAGGGCCAGTACACTACCCTGAGAAACTCTTGCAATGATGTCCTGACATGAAGATGACAGACTTCCAACAACTACAACCATCTTTCTTTGTGCAAGAAAAAGGTTTTTTCAGATCTCTGTTGACTAGTGTTTTACCATACTCAGCCATTGTAGCCTTGTTGTCAAGGATGCTCGTTCTTACCCTCACTACTGAATTTCATCTGTTTCATCAATGCTTGGACCAAGGGTGTAATGAGATCAGGAGCTGTGTGACCTTGAAGCCAAACTGAACCACGTGAACACCTCCAGGTCTGTTCTTTATTGGTTTCTTTCAGTACAATCAACTTATTTTCAACTCTTCATAGTTCCTGTTGTCATCTATTCGATATTTACTTCTTCCGCAACTTATAATCAGAGCGCCGACTGATGAGATGTTATAGTGCTGGGTTGGATTTGACCTGCTTTGTGTGGATAGGACATAACAAGGCAATTTTCATCTGTATCAGGTAGATGCCAATGTTGCAACTGTGCTGGAAGGCTTGACTTGGGTGCAGCTAGTTCTGGAGCAGAAGTCTACAATACTGTTGTCAGAATGTTGTCAGGCTCCGTAACCTTTCCAGAGTTCATTGTGTTCAGTATTTTCTTAAAATCGTTTGGAGTGAATCAAATTAGCTGAAGACGGCACCTATGATGCTGGGGCCTTAGGAAAAGTCTGTGATGGACCATCTACTTGACACTTCTGACTGAAGACAGATGCAAATACTGCGGATTTATATCTTATGCAGATATGTTGGATTTCCTAATAATTGATGATGGGTGTATTTGTGGAGTCTGTTCTTTCACTGAGCTATTTAATTATACACCAGCATTCATAACTGAATGTGGCAGAACTTACTGAGCTTAGAGCTGATCTGTTGGTTGTGGGATCACTTAGCCATGTGTTAGCATTCCATTTCTGTTGTTTGACATGCAAGTGATCCTGTGCTGTAGTGTCATCAAGTTGGCATCTTATCTTAGGTGTGCTAGGTATACTCCTGGCTTGCTCTCCTCGACACTTCACTGAATTAGGATGGGTCCCATGGCTCGATGGTAATGATGGAATAAGGGATATGCTGGACCATGAGGTTACAGATTATCATTGAATCTGTTTGAGCTGCTGATGGTGCTCTGGTCCTTACGGATGTCGGCTTTAAACTGCTGGATCTGTTTGAAATATGCCCCATTTAGTATGGATGATAGTGCCACACAGTGTGGTGGAGAGTATGTTCATTGTGAGGACAGGATTCCATCTCCTCAATAGCTATGTGATGATCAATTCTACTGATATTGTTATGGATGGATGCATCTGGTATGGAGGAGGTTAAGTATTCTTTTCCTCCTTATTGTTTCCTTCACCACCTATGGCAGACTCAGTCTGGCAGCTTTGTCCTTTAGGATTGGGCCAGCTAAGACAGTAATGTTGCTACTGAGTCAGTCTTTGTGATTAATGTTGATCCTCAAACAGAGTAGGAGCAGCTCAATTTGATAATCGTTCTGCTTATCCCATAAGGAGAGGCTGCAAAAGTTGGTCTGACCATTACTATGATTTGGAGATGCCAGTGTTGGACCGGCGTATACAGAGTTAAAAATCACACAACACCAGGTTATAGTCCAACAGGTTTAATTGGAAGCACACTAGCTTTCGGAGCATCGCTCCTTCATCAGCTGATAGTGGAGGGCTCAATCCTAACACACAGAATTTATAGCAAACATTTACAGTGTGATGTAACTGAAATTATACATTGATAAATTGATTATCTGTTGAGTCTTTCATCTGTTTGAATACCATGATAGTTTCACTTCTTTCATGTGTAAATCACAAAACTTTTTTTTTTAAAAGTTGCATTCTCAGGTTAGCTGTTAACAATGGATGATAGCTAGGCAATATATTGTCTAGCTAATCTGAGAATGCAACTTTTAAAAAAAGATTTTGTGATTTACACATGAAAGAAGTGAAACTATCATGGTATTCAAACAGATGAAAGACTCAACAGACAATCAATTTATCAATGTATAATTTCAGTTACATCACACTATAAATTTTTGCTATAAATTCTGTTAGGATTGAGCCCTCCACTATCACCTGATGAAGAAGCGACACTCCGAAAGCTAGTGTGCTTCCAATTAAACCTGTTGGACTATAGCCTGAAGTTGTGTGATTTTTAACTTTGACCATTACCAGGCTTTTAGAAAAGAGCTTGTTAAGCATACCTAAAATATGAACTAACAATGATTTTATAAAATACCAGAACACTTATAACAGGTAAAATGTAGCATGACAAGCATTTGAACTATCTCATTATTAGAGTTAACATTTTCACAATGAGGAGGAAAAGACTAACTTTTGGGTTGCATTTCGTGAAAGATCTGGTTGGCTGTATTTTGTTCTGATGCAATCAAGCAGAGGAGGGAGGTGTACTGCAGGTGTAGAATTTGCATTGGCAATATTGTGAAGTAGGTAATATGATAAAATGCATCAATGCATTCTAAGATCTGTAAGAGTGCCACTGAAACGGTGGCATTATTGTTGGTTATTATTAATGCCACATGCATGGAGGAGAATGCTGGACCAATTCCCACGCTGTATGTTCTAAGGTATTTCTACAATCCAAGTATGTTGGCACAGGACTGCTTCAAAGTCAATTAGACACTAAGATATAAAACAACAGAATGACCTAAATATCAAGTAGGCTCTGTGCAGTTCTATCACTACTGGCCAATTGCTAAGTGTAGCAGCTTCACATGATACTAAATGCAAATGCACAATACTGCATATTAATGTAAGAGGCACCATTGATAAAACTGGCTGTTCACATATTCCAATTCTGCTGCAAAAAAAGTATATCATCTAAAGTTAACTCTGATTCATACTAAATTGCAGAAAATTAAATATTATTGGTGGCATAAAAAATTAATAAAATCTAATACTGTACAAAATTCTCTTCTGCATTAAAAATGTTAGTCAAGTCCCAGAGCTACTCTTAGCAAGGATGCTGCACTTGCCCATGGGCAAAACTAAAATTAAATAATTTATTTGGCTGTAATTTTGAATAGCCTGCTGTCAGTATGGGTGAAGTTCTCAGCTGAGTGACCATGCAAGTTATTGCATAGGCCAGGGAATAGTTAAGGAGTCAATTTAATGAAGTCCAGTAAACCTCCAGAAAAAGATGAGATCTCAATGTACAAGAAAACAGACCAATTGAAAGATGACTGCTCACAAGGATGCAATAATTATTTCAGTCTCCAAGCAGAAAGGTGACTCTGTCGATTAATGGAAAACTTTATTGCTTCTGATAGGGAAGTATTCACAAAAATGCTTTACAATCATATGCCTCAAAATGTTATTGACTCAAGAATTCTTGAGGCACAGTGATTTTCAGAGGAAAATGTAACTCTAGTAGTTTTTAATCGCTCCCTTTGAATGCTGTTGGAGGGAAACATACAGAAAAAAAATTATTCTGGGGTCATATATAACATTTAGAAAATATTGATATCTGCTGTGTGTGATTCAGATTCATTGAAATATTAAACTATGCTAGTTGATTTTTATTTCAGTGAAATTCAAGAGGAAAACTGCTGTTCTGTAATACAGGTGGTATCCAACAGGAAATCCATGACTGGTAATTCCACATGGACCCTGCATGATTCATTTTTAATTGTTTGATTTTCTTTTCTTGCTGAGATCTTTCTCAATTTTTTGATCGTGTTCGTGCAACAAGCATCTTTGGGCTTATTTTCACAACAACATTAAAATAGCTAAAGTAAAGGAACATGTAGTATTTCCCACAGGGCCTCTTGTGCAGCGGTATTGTCCCTACCTCTCAGCCTGGAGACCCGGGTTCAAGTCTGTTCTAGAGATGTGGAAGAACATCTCTGAGCAGGTTGTTTAGAGAGTACATAAGGTGGTCAAAGTTTCAATGGGGGACAATTTTGAGAATAGTGACTATAATTCTGTAGGTTTTTGGTTACTTACAGATAAGGACAGTAGTGGACTTCAGATGAAGGTAAAAGTGAGGTCTGCAGATGCTGGAGATCAGAGCTGAAAATGTGTTGCTGGAAAAGCGCAGCAGGTCAGGCAGCATCCAGGGAACAGGAGAATCGACGTTTCGGGCATAAGCCCTTCTTCAGGAAAGGCCTGAAGAAGGGCTTATGCTCGAAATGTCGATTCTCCTGTTCCCTGGGTGCTGCCTGACCTTCAGATGAAGGTATTAAATTGGAGGAAGGCCAACAATAAATTAATTAGGCAAGAATTGGAGAATGTGAATTGGAAGCGGCTGTTTGAGAGTAAATCCACATTTGATATATGGGAGTCTGTAATCAACTGCTATTTAAGAGTGCAACCCAGGCTGAAAATGAAGGACAGGAATGGCAGGACTTGGGAACTTTGGATGATGGAAAATTATCAGCTTAGTACAAAAAAGGAAGCATACCTAAAAAACAACTTTGAAAAATATAGAGAAAATAAGGACGAGGTCAAACGGGGAATTAAGAGGGCTATAAAATGTCCTTGGCCATCAAGGATAAGAAAATCCCAAGGTACTTTATACATAGGTTATGAGCAACAGGGTAGCTGGGGAAAGAGAAGGCCTACTCAAGGATAAAGGATGGAGGTTATATAAGGAGCTAGAGGAAATGGATGTGATCCTTAATGAGTACTTTATATCAGTATTTGCCAAAGAGAGACTTGAGAGTTGTTGAGGTTAGAGAAAGGCAGTTGAATACTCTCGGGCAGGTCAGCATAATGGAAGAAGAAATGTTGAGTTTCTTGAAATTTGTTAAGGTGGACAAGTCCCTAGGGCCAGGCAGGATGTATCCCTGGATACTGTGGGAGGCAAGGGTGGAAATAACTGGGGCCTGAACAGATATCTTTGTATCTTCTTTGGCCTCAGGCAAGATTCCAGAAGACTGGAGAATGGCCCATGTAGTTCCTTTGTTTAAAAAGGGAAACAGAGATAATTCAGGCAATTACAGGCAGGTGAGCCTGACATCAGTGGTTGGGAAGGTGTTGGAGAAGATAATGAGAGACAGGATTCATTTTGGAAGCAAATGGAATTGTTAGTGATAGGCAGCATGAATTCGTGCAGGGAAGGTCATGTCTCACCAATTTGATTGAGTTTACTGACGTAGTGACGAATGATTGATGAGGAAAGGGCAGTGGATGTTGACTACATGAACTTTAGTAAGGCATTTGATAAGGTTCCTCATGGCAGGCTGGTACAGAAGGTAGAGTCTCATGGGATCCAGAGTGAGCTGTCTAGATGGGTTGGTCATAGAAAACAGAGAGGAACAGTAGAGAGGTGCTTTTTGGAATGCAGATTAATAACTAGTGGTACCCCACAGTGATCATTGCTGGAACCTTTGTTGTTTGTAATATGCACAAATGATATGGAGGAAAATGTAGGTGATCTGATTAGTAAGCTTGCAGATGACACCAAAGTTGGTGGAGTTTCAGACAGTGAGGAGGAATGTCAAAGGATACAACAGGACATATGTTGAAGACTTCAGCAGAGAAATGGCAGATGGAGTTTAATCTGGATAAATGTGAGATGATGCATTTTGGAAGATCACATTCAAGTGAAAATTGTATAATAAGTGGCAAAACCCTTAGCAACAGTGACATAAAGAGATCTGGGCCACTAATCCCTGAAAATGGCAACAGAGGTGAATGAGGTGGTCAAGAAGCTAAACAGCATGCTTGCCTTCATCAGCTGAGGCACTGAATATAAAAATTGGCAAGTTATGTTACAGCAGTTCAAAACTTTAGTTAGGCCACATTTGGAATGTTGTGTGCAGTTCTGATTGCCTCACTACCAAAAGGACATGGATGTTTTGGAGAGCGTGCAAAGAAGGTTTACCAGGATATTGCCTGCTTTTGGACGGTTATAGTGATGAGGGAAGGTTGGATAAACTCAGATTGTTTTCACTGGAAAGATAAAGGCTGAGGGGTGACATGATAGAGGTCAACAAAATTATGAGAGGCATAGATAGAATGGATAGTCATAGGATTTTTCCCAAGGTAGAAAGGCCAACTACAAGAGGGCACAGGTTCAAGGTGAGAGGGAGGAAGTTTAGCAGAGAGGTACAGGGAAGATTTTTCACACAGAACACTGGGTACCTGGAACTCTCTGCCAGTGGACGGAGAGGAAGCAGCCATGTTAGCAATGTTTAAGGTGTATCTTGATAGATATATGAGTAAGAGGCAAACAGAGGGATAGAAACTGCACAAGGGCAATATGGAGCAGGTCTAAATAAGGATTAGGAATTGGCGCAGGCTTGATGGGCTGAAGACCCTGTTCCTATGCTGTATTGAATTGTATTGTGTTTTAATGATCCAATTTGCTTTGCCTTATTATAACCAAGATGTTATCTGCATCTTCTCTGGCAACTTAAATGACAGCACTGATCCTGTGATATTTGGAAATAAAAGCCATCTATGAACATACGTAAGATCATTTCCCAACAAAACGATTCTGAGCTGAAGTTCCTTGAATTATTGATTCGTAATGAAAATGGATTTTCCTGGAATCGTAAGCTCTCCACAAACTTCCGTATGCTGCTGATGCAGCACACCTTTGGTCTGCCATCTCTGTTTAACCTTGTTTTATGTTTTATAAATAAACATTTTCTATAAATAGTTAATTAAGTTCAGTGTTTTTAAAAATCTAACCTAATTATTTTAAAATCTTAATTTAATGAAGCATTAGTTATCGGTTCCCAGTTCAAATACATACTGAGCAAATTGTGAAGGCAGGGGAGGTCTTCCTTATGCCTCAGCATGGAATTGCCGCTTTCACCAAATTCTCACCATTTCACTCTTTTTTAATGCATTCAATTCACACTGTGTGGTTACATGCTGTATCTGACAACATCAATCAATGGCAATGTTGATTTATTACTCGTGCTGCAATGTCTAAATGCTACTTTCTAATCGATGTCTAGTCAACCTCAAGCAATTGAACATGAAGTTAAATAGTTTGAAGGAGTTTCCCCACCAAACCATTTAAAAGGATTATGAAATTCTTATAGGACAGTTGCTGTATTTACGTCTTCTAATAGCTGGAACAATGCAAGCATTTTCAGAACTTTTCCTTGCATATTATGACAAATCCCAAAGTGATCAGTAAATGTAGATTCCCAGTGGCCAATTTAAAGGATTTTCATGATGGGATTTCAAGTTTTTACTATAGCAGACTTCTGCTGTAATGAATATACTAAAACAACATGATCTTTTACAGCCAGATAAATTCTAATTCCCAAACTGCTACTACAGTGAGAGTTACCTTGGAGACTCCATCACCCCCTCCCCCACCCCCAATCCCACCTCTGGCTAAAGCTAGTCAGATCTGTTTTACTTTTTGAGCCCTTTTGTTCTCTTTACCCCCTACTACACTCAGCTCTCATGTCATGATGCACCCTTTAATTTCTGTCCCCCTGGGTACATCACCACCTCAAATTTCATACCTGGGAACTTCATTCTTCGACTTTCCAACTCTCACTGGTGTCTCAAGTTTGACTTCTCTCTATGTCTGTCTTTACATTCTTTGCAGGACCTAATTGAAGCACACATCACTGCTTCCTTCTGAACAATTCATCCAAGTCTTGCCCAGATCATCCTACCAGCATGTGCAACCGGGAAGCTAATCTTCACTTTTCCTCCAGTCCCTTTCTATCATCCTATTATGGAGTCATCATTTGAGTTTGCTGTCGATGCCCCTCTCCACCTCTGCCTCTATGATGTCTTCACTCATGACCAAAGCTATCCATGATCTTATTGTAGATGATCACATTGACATCACAGCACCTAAATAAGGGGTGATGGCACCTTCCCTCAAAGAAGTTTTCTGCCTGGTCCTTCCTTCAACAAGCAAAATTCTGGAAATCTGAAATAAAAGCTAAAAATGATAGAAATACTCAGCAGACCTAGTAGCACCTGTTGAGAGAAAAATGTAGTGTTGACATTTCAGATCAAGTGTGACCCTTCATCAGAGTGGACTAATTCTGCTGAGGCATGCTGAATATTTCCAGCATTTTCTGTTTTTTCACCTTTCCCTGTTTTCTTGTCCAGACCAATATGGTAGTGGTATGGCTCTTAACGACCAAATCACAATTTGTATATCCCCTACTTTTTTTCCACCTTCTCTTCCTTTGAATGTCTCACCTTGTTTCATCCCTCTTGGCTCTCATTTGAAATCTTTATTCTTTACAGTCCACGACATTACCATGCCAGTTTTCTAACTACTGCATTGTCACTTCCTTCCTCCCTAAGTCTGTAAACTGACTGACCTTTCATCCTTGATGAGCTCAACTTTCATATTCTCCCTCATCTGAGTCCATTCCCCCCCCCCCTTTAATCTCTGCTTGTTTGCAAACTTTCAACCTACATTCACCTCTTGTCCTTGCCATGCCCTCATGCTAATCATAGATAAAACTATTTTAATCACTTCTTTATATAGCTCTTAACCTCCATCCACATCCTCCTCACAACTCTACTTCTTCAATATTATCCCCGGGTAACAATTCTCTCCTAATTAATTTACCAACTCCCCTTTTACCATCCCTATCATCTAACCTTAGACCACTGCAGCTACCCATCTGCTCAGTTCCATCATCTCCACGTTGATACCTTTGACCCCAATAAAAGCCATTACATACTGTCATCCTGATCACTCCAGCAGAATGCCTTTCATCTACACCCTGTTAAGTTCAACAGATGCATACTTGTGTGTATGTGTGTTGGAGAACTGGCTTTCCTTGCTAGATCTAACTGTGTCATCCTGGAATGCAAAGATAACTCTGACTGCCATCAAAGTGTTTCTCAAGAAAAGCCCTTGGTCCCTTGTGTTTTGCAAATTCCTGCTCCATCTCCTACCTCAACTTGCTCTCCAAACTCCTTGAAACTGCCAGTGAATCCTTCTAATCAGCTTTTTTGCCTTGTTAAATACCAAATTGACTCTTATCAAAGTAACAAAAAGTGCTTCTTCAGTGTGACTGTCCAAGATCTTCCTAAAGCACTGTACCAAACTGCTTCTGGATATCTCCATGCACTTTGACTCTGAGTGCAGGATCAGTGAATGGTTTTCTGGTATATGCAACACTTTGATCTGTACATCCATCAGAATTCTGCTGAATCCAGTCTAGTGTGAGACCATGTCCTCTGGGAGCTGGCATCCGTACTGTTCTTTCCTATGTGCATTTCCCCCTTTTTCCACACTTCTAAAATGTCAGCATCTGAGCTTGTGACGAAAAGTGATTTTTACCCTCCGTGCTTTCTTCCTCCTCCTCCTCTCCTGTCTGTGAAAGATCCAGTTGTTGAGAATTTGTTGTGCTATCTGGAAAGTGAGGAATGATTTCAGGTGAATATTGTACTAGCTGTTGGAAAACCAAATAGTTCATTAATGTTGACATTCCATTGAGCTCCATTCATTCTATTGATGTGACATAGTCGGACTCTAGACAGGGGGTTCTACACTAGCCTTTGTAGGGAACAATACTTTGTACAGCTCCTGGGAGTCCTGATAACTATGCCTGACTGATAGAGTCATTGTACTACTTGTTATCATGCAATAAACCAACTTGTTAATTAATACCAATGTTTCATGTGTGCCGTCCATATGGTTGTGTATCCTGTGCCACCGACCATTAGATGGACTTTAGACACAGGAAGTTGGTGGCAGTGAACTACTTGGAACAACTCTTGCTCTGAAACACATACAGAGGTGGCAGACATCATGAGGTTCCAGTACTGTCAACTGTGGTAATATTACACTGGAGGTTAGTCAATTCCTTTTCTGTGACATATTATCAAAGTTCATTGCAAAATCTCTCATTTTATAGGAAACAACTTGCCAAGTTGTTCTTCTTTAGTGAACGATTGGCATGTTCAGTGTTCTAGCCCACAATTGTTTGAGTTGGATCTTACAATTTTAGCCACTTGCATATACATGATTTTCATTGGATCGCCTTTGACGACCTGCGGTTTCAGTTTCTAACATCCAAGGTTCTAGAATCCCTTATCAACTCCCTCTATCTTTCTCTTCTCCAGTGAAGATGTTTCTTATAGCTAACTTGTTTAGCCATGCATTTGGTCAACTATCCAAATAGAATGTTATGGAACTCGGTTGAAATTTTGTTTGTGATGAATCTGAAAATATTTTGCAATGCTAAAGATACTAAATAACTAAGTTTTTAAGATGTCGTACTATAATTAGCTTTAGTATTTATGATTTAGAAAGTGACATTGTGAAGGGATCCTGTGCCTGATCACCATCCAGTGCCTGATCACCATCCAGTGCTAAATACTTCAAAATGTCTGTGAATGAGAGTTATTCATGGATAAGATTAGACTCCCCTGAAATTCCTCCTCTCTGTATTCACAATGAATCAGAACCAAATATCTGGAGGCACTCAGAACTACCAGTGCTCTCAGGAGAGGAGTTAGAGAGCAAATGAGTCTTGCCACTTTTCAATAGGTGCTGTAGAGAGAGTTTGTGTTCTTGCATTCAACAGTGGAATGGATAAACTGCAATTTTTATGGAGGATTTTGGAAATTTAGAGAGACTCTGAAAGTTTTTGCTCAAAGCTTGCAATGAGGAAAGTAGTGAGACCATCAGCATTTTTGATGCAGCAAAATCTGACATCAAATTCTGAAGTTTGCATCTGTCAGTAAACACAGAAATGCAGAAGTTGATGTTAGAGATGTGCTACTGTTCTATAGGCTGTGCTATTTTTAACTTTCGCTGAAAGACTTGTTGAACTGAATAATGGCATGAATGTGCTATCCTTTACCACCAGGTTCATCACTAAAAGTAGCTGCGAGCTTCTAGGTAAGGTATCTTTCAAAATAAACTAGATGGGTACACTTAATCAGAGGTCGTTAAATGTTCAGCACTGATGTTTATCCTTGGAATTGTGTGTTCTCTTCAAAATGATGAGAAAACAGAGTTATGAATGGATTATTTGAAATGGAGAAATGCAATGTAATTGGTGAGGATACTTTAATGTGACTGGTTGAAACAATTCCTTGTTCATGGTTGCCAGATATGCCCTGGAGAGATCACAATTAGAAAGATACTAGATTAATCGAAATTGCCACTCACAGGCCTGTGTGGCACGGTGGTACAGTGGTTAGCACTGCTGCCTCACAGCGCCTGAGACCCGGGTTCAATTCCCGCCTCAGGCGACTGACTGTGTGGAGTTTGCACGTTCTCCCCGTGTCTGCGTGGGTTTCCTCCCGGGTGCTCCGGTTTCCTCCCACAGTCCAAAGATGTGCAGGTCAGGTGAATTGGCCATGCTAAAATTGCCCGTAGTGTTAGGTAAGGGGTAAATGTCGGGGTATGGGTGAGTTGCGCTTCAGCGGGGCGGTGTGGACTTGTTGGGCCGAAGGGCTTGTTTCCACACTGTAATGTAATGTAATCTAATCTAATCTGTTGGCAGATGAGATTTTAGTGCATGGCAAGTCCTATTATTTTGCAGCTGAGAACAAAATATGGGCCAGCAGATATTGGGAGGGGACCCATTATTTTGAAGTTTGTTTGTTATGATTAAGCCAATTGGAGCCATCTTGATCCCAAGGAGAAACAATGCTACCAGACTCTAATAAATGAAGCCATTCCACATACTTTAAGGTGGTCAGTTTCTTTATATAGCAATTTTGCTACTACTTTTTCCTTTGTTGCCAAAACTGGCTATAACATTTTCTCCAAATTGACATTGAAAGAGTGAACATAAATATGAACTTTTCATTGTTCTAATTTTAAAATAACTTGGCAAGATTCAAAGGTGATTACTCCGGATAAAGGTTTATTTACTATTTTAAAGCCGATGTAGCTATCAGGGGACTAGTTTCAATTAATCCAAATTTTAGAAAAAGGGATTCAAACTGGCATCAATTTAAGAGGTGTTGGGGACACAGCAGTCACACAATAGAATAACAGACAATGAACCAAGAGGCGCGTGTCAATGAAAGAACAGTTAATCTGAATTGCTACATTCTTCAGACATGGGAGTGAGAACAGTTACCAAGAAATTGAGTGCCAGTTTATTCTTTCATAAAATTGCATACACACTGAAAGTGTTCCAACACTAAGGCCAGAACTTATTAATTGACAATGAAATCACTCAATTAATATAAGATGCATCTTAACAAGAGGAAATAAATTTATTAAATCTGATTTTATTAATGCATCAGGTATAATAGGAAGTAAAGGCTTCTGAGACTGCAAAAAAACTTATAATTTAATATTATAGTGTTAGTGAGTGAATTTTGTGGATAAATTACTGAGAACCAGAGAAAAAATAATTAACATAGAACTGTAAAACCGCAAAATGAAAAAATCTAAGTTATGTCAGAAATTTACTTCAGTAAGAGGAATGGCTACTAACCAAATTTGATTTTGTTTATCATTACAGTTCATGTACTTATTGAAAGATTCTTTCTATATTTAACATTCCATAAATTCATGTGGCTTTTCAATGAACTTTTTTTGTAGCTGCCAAAAACAAACCACTTTGAGGTGTTTATTGAGAAGCAGTTGACGTTTCATCAGTGATACTTACTGACTTACGTTTTGACTGTGGATGCAGATAGTAAGCATTGATATGAAGCATGGAGACATGTAATTATTTTGATTTGAGTTAAGCAAATGCTTATGGCTAAAGATTGAGATTAGAAGCTGGCATGAAGTAGATGACTTTTTCTGAAGGTATGAGCAAAATCTCTTAAAATGTAACAATTGAAAACTGTCATCAACATTTTTTTTAAAAAGAATTATGAAGCTATGTTGTTATGTTTTGATAGATTTAATACATATTATGAAAAGCATTTCTGTATTTGCTCTGTATACAAACAATTGAGTATGGCTAAGGCTTTGGACCAGTAACTCCTGTTTTTTAAGCTATCAATCTAGATCTGTAAAGGCCTCCTTTTGGCAGAAACCAATGCTGAATCTGTTGTGTCTGTAGACACCATAGTCAGTGTTTACTAAGAACAAATGAGATTGAATTTACAGGCTTAAAACTTGGCGAGGTTGATCCTGGTTCCAGATTCTATCTGGCTTTCGAGAACAGAATCCTTGTAGTTCCTGTAGTTTATGTAAGAAGTTAATGGCAACCTAGTTTATACAGTAGTGATCTTCCTTCAACCTGATCCTTATCCACATTGGTCTCTCTGGTATCTTGGAAGGTATGTGGGAGACTCAGAAACTGAGTATAACCTCCTATACATACTTGTTCAAAAGACTCCTACCAGTGTGTAGAGTTGTGAACCAGTAATGAAGAAAGGCCAGAATGATATTGTCTTTCTCCAAGAGGACCTATTCAGCATCACCATGAAGGTGAACTGATAATCTGTACAAAATTGTGTGATTCAGTGAAGTCCTTGAAGAAGTCATTAGTGAACAGCAGGACAGTATTTGAGATGACCATCTCAAGAATGCCATGTGTGGTGAAAATCTCTTTAAGTGTAGTGATAATTGGTGAAATGGGGACCATATTGTTCCTTGACCTCCAGACAGCAATATTTAATCAACCATAATGAGGAAATCTTTACCTTTAAAGACTAATAGATACATCCAGAGATAAGAGGGGAAGATCAATGTCTATGACTATGACAATACCGAGGATTTCTTGGATTCTTGTCTATGGATAATTGTTAGCAATTGTCAATGTCAAGTTTACTCATGACATATAATAGATTAGGAAACTGTACAGTAATGTAGTATGATTCTATGTTAATGAAGCTGACAATAAGCAAAACCCCCCATTAATAGGTCTCAGCAGCCGCTGGAAAGAATAGGAGCCCACAGTAGGGCAGAAAGAGGTGAGATATGTGGTGGGCTGCCCAACATTCGGCTCTTCATCCCTATGAGAAGATCTTGGCCCTGACTACTCAGAGTGACCAACTGATCATGTCAGAGCCCCTAGACTGATATCTGAGAAAAGGGAGGGATTGAGTGAAATGAAAGTCAGTGCATAATTATTCATGCTGATGTTGGTGAGGAAAGTGTTCTGAGTGAGTGAGCAAGCAGGGCAGATACCATGCAAGGTCAGGATAGAATGGGTATGGGTGGGTGAGAACAAGTGAGGGAAGGCAGTGCATGTAATAGTGAGAGTGGTACAGCATTAGCCTTAGTGGGAAGTGGGTGCATTAGCAAAGATAGAATGAATGCGAGGAAGCAGAGAGAAGATTGCCCTGGTCCATTGGACAAAGTTGTTGGCCATCTTTCTTCATTTCCAAGCATTCCCCCAGTTTGCTGAGACTGCAATGACTCAGGTGGCAACTTGGATCAGTTTGGTAGGCTGTCATTGTATGACATCCTCCCCTCTTCCAATCCTAGCAGGAAGGGTTTGGCTCTGCTCTGCGGCATCCCAGCCACCTGGATCTCAAGGTGCCTATCCATAAGTGTAGTGCTCATTTCATTTATCTACCACAGAGAGAAAATTTTGGGAATTTTGGAGAGCATCTCCAGACTGTGACAGTACTGCTCGGGTCACAATGGCCTTTTAAAGTGGGCACAAGAATGCCATTTATTCTAGGTTATCCCTTCAGTGGTGAGTTTTTCTTGGTACAAGGTGTGGTAGAATCTAGCTAGCATCGAACGAGACAGGCATCATAGAGTGTGGTAGACAGTTAATGAGGTGAATTTGGAACAAAAGTGTAAGAAAACATTCTGGGCCTAATGTACAGAAACACTGCACAAACCTCAATCAAATTGACACCACCAAAAAAAAGTAACATAGTACGTAAGGTATGATTTGTCTGGATAGCACACAAACTAATTCCTTTCACTGTATCTCAGTACTTGTGAATAATAAATCAAATCATGTCTTCAATGTCCTTTGATTTACCAGACCACCAGATAGAGTTATGAACTTGTGCCTGGCACTTGGAAATAACCAAGTAAACATTGGAGAATGTCCATCCTGAGGATGCTGAGAATAACAAAGTGGTTGTTACAGACTAAAGCAATTGTTCAGAAGACTTAGCTGGTAGCATCGCTTAGAGAAAGGTCTTAGAATGCAATCAGTGGGAATATATGCTGGCTATTCCATGACTCAGTACTATTATATGGATACACATTTCGTGACCTTTCTGAAATGTATGAACTTTTTCCAAACTGGGTCAGTGGTTGCCAGGAGGAACTTGGTTGACAAATACATTTAAGACTCCACATCTTCAACATGTAAACATTCTGTTTAGACAGTCCCCCTCCCCCCCAAAAAAAACAGGAGATGCAGGAAAAAGCATCAGACATGGTCTGCAGTTTGCCTTGGATATACTGTGTGGTAGGGTCAAACTGTGTAAGTCTTAATCAGAATCTGTCATTGGGATGGCATTTTTTGTTCGATCCTTAGTGAAGAAAGGTTGATCTGGATCCATTGAAGCTCTCTCATCCTGCAATTAATTGCATTGTATTTCTGTAAGGAATCTGCCTCATAGGTTGACCCTACTGTCATGTGGGACAAAAGAAGGTTGCTTCTTAAAAAATTCTGAAGAATGAAGATGGACTACTTCAGCGTATGCCTTATAAGCCTCAAGCTGAGCCTATAATATTGATTGTAGACAATAATCTAAATGACTGCGGACAAAAAAAAATGTCTTACCCCTGCTTGGTACAGGCAATAAAGGTTATATTCAAACCTGAATCTTGATGGACGCTATCTTTACCAGCTGATATATAACACGGTCAAACAACACATTTATTTTGTAGATAAAATCCATCTTATTGCTTAGAATTACTAAAAAAAAGTGTTTTGACATCAGTCTGAGACCAATAACTGCAATAGCCTTGAGAACAATCATCGCATAGTCTGAGCTTTGGTGGCAGAACACTGATTAGAAAGTGATGTTTCCCTTGCTGACATCAATTTCTGTTGAGAATTTTATCATTCTGTATGTTTTATTTTAAGATGGCTCTTTTTTCCTAACTTTTTTTTGTGTGGCCTGCCTGGTTATTGCCCATTAAATTCTCATCCGAGGCAGTGAGCATCTACAGTTTTCTAAACTTTCTGGCTTTGAACTACTTCACACAGCACAATAAGATATCAAGGGGACTTGTGGTTTTCCTTAAAGAATATAAAACGTTAATTTCCTGTCCCCCAGGTTGTGAGGCACATTGTAGAGACTGTTTTTAGAAGCCGCATGTCAGTCTGCTAATACTGTGCAATGCTCAATGATTCATTCTCTCTCTCTCAAAATAAATGTTGGAGTCAATTAAATAAATTTTTATTGAACTGATATCGTTGTCCAACTATAAATGTTTTTGAAATATAAACTTCTACAAAGTTATAGGTACTTTATATTTTGAACATTTGAACTTCTACAGTTTATTAATAGTACGGGTTTCAGCACTAATTTTAGAGCAATATGATATTTGGTGTCTCAATTATGTCATTTGCAGTGAATTTGAAAAGCCTACTGTAAAACTGTCTCTCATGTAACTTTGGCATTTAACCAACCAATTCAAAAGCATTTGCACTGTGGGATTAACATTGGAAATAAAACAGCTGGAATTATACAGTGGTGATCTACCAGCATCTGAAAACTGGACAGGTTTGGTGATGTCCCCATGCTTTGGAACAATTGGAGTGGATTTAAACTCGATTGGCAGGGAGATAGGATCCTGCCAAGTAATTCAGGGAGGGGGAGAAGCTGAGACGAATTTAGAAATTAAAACATGAGTAAGTGGGTCTGGAAGGCAGAAGAAGTATAAAGTAGATAAGAAAAACGTGACTGTGGCAAGACTAATTTGAATATATTTTAATGCAAGGAGCCGAGGGAACAAGATGGATGAACTGACAGCACAGATAGGCTTGTAGGAAAATAATATCACAATTACAGAATCATAGAATTTACAGCACAGAATGAGGTCATTCAACCCATCGTTTCTGTACTAGTTCCTAAAAGAGCTATCCAGGTAGTCCCACTCTCTTGCTCTATCTCCATAGCCCTTCGTCACTTTCAAATATATATATATATCCAGCTCTCTTTCGAAATGTCCAGTGGAATCTGCCTCCATCACTCCCCCAGGTAGTGCATTCCAAATCTGAACAACTCTGTGTAAAGATGTTTCTCCTTATCCCACTCCTAGCTCTCTTGCTGACAGTTTTAAAATTGTGACTTCTAGTTACTGATGAACCAACTAATGGAAATAATATCCTTCTTTACCCTGTGAAAATTGTTCATAATTTTGAACACTTCAATATGGTCATCTTTTGATTTTCTCTATTCTGTGGAGAATAAGCCCAATCTCTCTAATCTTTCCTTGTATCTTAAATTCTTAATATTGTTTGAAGTAAATATCATTTGAACTCTCTCAAGGGCTTTGACATCTTTCCTTAATGAGATGCCTGGAACTGAATACAATACTCCAAATGTGGTGTGACCTATGATCGGTAGATGTGTAGTGTCACTTTCTTGCTTTTATACTCTGTGCCTCTAATTATAAACCCAAGGATCCTATAAGCCTTCTTAACAATTGTTTTGACTTGCCTGGCTAACGTCAAAGCATCATGCTCATGGTCCCTCCGCTCCTGTGCTCCCCTCAATGTTGTACCATTTAGCTTGTATTGTACCTTGTGTTTCTTCAACCAAAATGCATTTCTTCACATTTCTTTGCATTGAAATTCATTAGCTAGGTGTCTGCCCATTTGGCCAACTTGTCTATATCCCTCTGAAGTCATTCAGCATCATCCTCACAATTTACTACTCTCCCTAGCTTAGTATCATCTGCAAATTTAGAGATTTCTCCCTCAACATCCACCTCCAAATTGTTTATATACATTAGACAAACCAAGGGTCCCAACACCAATCCATGGGGAACATCACGTCTGACTCTTATCCAATCTGAGAAATGCCCATCGACACCTACCCTCTGTTTCCTATCTTTTAGTCAACTTATAAATCCACGCTGCCAAGAACCCACCAAATAGGATCCTGTTTTGGTAGCTAATCTGCCATGTGGCATCATATCAAATGCTTTCTGAAAGTCCAAATATATATTTACCCTCATCCATTACCTATATCACCCATCAAAGAACTCAATTAAATGTATCAGACATGACATGCCTTTCACAAAGCCATGTTGATTGTCTAGTATTAACTTATTTTTCTCTAAATGCATATTTACCTTATCCTTATTATGGCCTCCATCACATTTCCTATTATTAATCTCAAGCTGGCAGGTCTGCGGTTTCCTGTGTTATCCTTTGTCCCTTTATTAAATTACAGTGTCACATTTGCAGTCCTCCACTCCCCTGGAACTAATTCTGTGTTCAGAGAGTCCTGGAAAGTTTCTGTTACTGGCTCTGTGATTTGCTCCCTTAACTCTCTCAGCATTGCAAGATGCATACCATCTGAGTCTGGTGAATTCTCTACCTGAATTGTTGCCATCCTTTTAGCACCTCTTCTTTACCTATAACTGCTCAACACCCATGTTTTCAGCTAGGTCACTTACTGTGACATGGATGAAAGACAGGCAGCTAAACATTCCCGAATCTAGAGTATGCAGATGAGGTAGAGCGGGTAACAGAGGAGAAGGGAAGTTCACAATACAGATGAAGAAGTCAATTATAGCATTGGTAGGAGTGGATGATATCTTGGACAGATCATGAAGTGTGGTTGTATGGGCAAAAAGTGTGCTATATTTCCCATCCTCCTCTCCCCCCGCCCAGGCCCACTAAACATTTAAGGAGAGATAGATTACCACATTTCAGAGAAATGGTAGGGGATTTTAACCATGCAAATATTAGCTGGATTGCTTCTCGTGTGAAAGATCAGGAAGGAAGAAATTAGGAGAGTTTTTTTAACCAATGCATAAAAAGTCTAAAAAAGCAACTAATATTCTGGACCTAATATTTAGAAATGAGACCGGGAAGGTAGAAATTAACAGTGAGGGAACATTTTCGAGATGGTGATCATAATACAGTTAGATTTAGGATAGTTATGTAAGAGGATAGTGATGGCTGAGAATGAAGGTTTTAAATTGGGGGAAGGCTAAGTAAAATACAATAAATGAAATTACTAAGATAAGATGCAATTTGGCTCAAGTGCGCTGGAATCATCTACTTGCAGATAAAGCTGTGTCAGAGCAATGGGAGACATTCAAGGAGAAATTAGCGAGAGTACAGGTCTGATATGCTCCCATCAGGTCAAAGGATGGGACCAAGACCAGAGAATCCCAGATGTCAAGGGTCAAGAAGGTTAGGATTAAGCAAAAACAGAAGCTTGTGACAGATACTGAGGGCTGAATGCTACAGAGTTGCTAGAGAAGTATAAAAACTGCACGGGAAATTTCGAAAGGAAATTATTAAACAAAGTGAATATATAGGAAAGCATTGTGAATGAGGGAAAATCAAAAGTTGCTTTTGAATAAGTAGTCAGACAGTAACGAGGAAACAGTAAACCATATTCATCATTTGTGTGTATGTGGAAGAATGAATATTAATGAATGAGTATGAATATCCTTAAAGAATATTTTGTGTGGTCTACACAAGGGAAATGGATAATGCGTGTATAGTCTTGGTATAGAACTATGAAATATTAGGAAAATTGAGGGCGGGCAGTGAGAAGATACTAGCAGCTATAGCAGCCTTAAAAGTGGATGAAATGTATCTCTGGTAGTGAGGGAGCCAAGAGAGAAGATATCAGGGTCCCTAGCAATGATTTTCAAATTCTCTTTGGTCACAGGTGAGGTTTCAGAGAACTGGAGGACTTCTAATGTTGTCCACATTCCTGATGAAGGGCTTATGCCTGAAACGTCAATGCTCCTGCTCAGATGCTGCTGGCTTGCTGTGCTTTTCCAGTGCCACATTTTTCAATTCTGATCTCCAGCACCTGCAATCCTCACTTTCTCCTTGTACTTTCCAGGGTCTTACCATTAGTAATATTATTCCCTTACCTTGTTAGCTCTTCCCTAGCACATTACCTCGTCCTTACTCAGATGAATTCAATTTGCCACTGTTCTTCCCTCCTGGCCAGTCAGTTGATATCCTTCAGTGGTTAGTGACTATCATCCTCACTATTTACCATTCTACTAGTTTTTATGTGATCCACAACTTCTTGATCATTCCTATTGCATTTAAGTACAGATCATTAATGCACACCACAAAAAGCAAGAGCCACAGCACTGAGCCCTACAGAATCTTCTTGGAAACAGAATTCCTGTCACAGAAACATCCCTGTACGATCACACTCTGCTTTCTGCCAAATTTGGATCCAACATGTCAGTTTTTACATGATTGACGGATCTGCCATGAAGATCATTTTCAAAAGCCTTGCTAATGTCCATATAGACCACTTAAAATGTATTCCTCTCATCAGTAATCTTAGTTTGCTTGCCAACACATTTGATCAAGTTTGTCAACATGATCTTCCCTTAACAAATCCATGCTGACTATCCCTAATTTTTCTGTGTCTCCAAGTGAGATGTATTGAGTCCCTCAGAATTCTATCTGACAACCTTCCCATACTGTTTAGCCTGTTATTTCCTGGTCTATTCCTTCCTCCCTTTGTTAATAATGGGGCGATATTAGAAGAAAGCACAGCAGGTCAGGCAGCATCTGAGGAGTAGAAGAATGCGTGAAACTTTGATTCTGCTTCTCAGATGCTGCCTGACCTGCCGTGCTTTTCCAGTGCCATATTTTTCGACCCTGGAAAGTACTGAACATCTGAGAGATATCAATGTGCATAGCCACAGATTGCTTCAGGCATTAAGGAATGTTGATGAAGGTAGCTGAGAAGGCAGATGGGATGCATGTTGTCATTAACCAAGGCATAGAATGCAAGAGTAAGATGTTCATGCTGGAACTGTGTATAATGTTAGGTCATAACTGGAATACCGCATGCAGTTTTGGTCACATTGTAGGAAAGATATGATTGTACTAGAGAGGATGGCAGAGGAGATTTGATAGGATACTGCCTGGGTTAGGGGATCTGGCTGTGAAGAAAGATCAGATAGGCTGGAGTCATTTTCCTTGGAGCAGCAAAGGTTAAGAGGTGACCTAATAGAGGTATGTAATACTATGAGGGACTTGGGGTGGTTAGGAAAGCAATTTTTTCCATTAGTTGGGTGTTAAAACTAGGGATCATAGATTTACATTAAGAGGTAGAAGACTAAGAGGAGATTAGAATTTTTTTTTTCACTCTGAAGGTGTTGGACCTCATTGCCTGACAGAGTTATTGTGTCATAAACTCATGAAACACTTAAGCAGGCTTAAGCTATTCATTTCAGTTGTCATAGCCTGCAGGATTATGGGTCAAAGCTGCCAAATGACATGAGTGTAGTCAGAGCTTGGTTGACCATCATGGACTTGACCTGAAACAGCCTCCCTCTGTACTGGAAATGTCTGAGAGTCTACTGTACTATTACTGTTGCACTTTAGGCCATAACTCAGAATAATTTGTGAACTAAGAATTTATATAAACTTGAATGCAGCCCTCTTTTAATGTCAAATTGTAAAGGCAACTTGTTACTTTTTCTGTGTTTTTGATTGTGGAATGTAATAGGGAAAGGGCTGTTTTAAAACCAGGATTGTGGGAGCAATTGCTGTACTTTTCATAAGCATGTTACTGAAACTCATTGTAAATCATGTTTGCATTGCTGCTTTGTTTAATTAGTGGGAGAAAGTGTTCGCAGGTGATCGGTCATCAGGGGTGTATGCACAAGTTGAGATTTGTCAGCAACAAGTAGCCAATTGGCTTGTGAAGTTGTGTCCATGGTGGCTCAGTGTTTAGCACTGCTATGTCACAGTGCCAGGGATCTGAGGTCGATTCCCACCTTGGGTGATTGTCTGTGTGGAGTTTGCACATTCTCCCTGTGCTTGTGTGGGTTTACCCTGGCTGCTCCAGTTTCCTCCTACAATCAAAAGATGTGCAGGTCAGGTGAACTGGTGAACCAGCCATGCTAAATTGCTCATAGTGTTAGGTGCATTAGTAAGGGTTAAATTTAGGGGAATGGGGCTAGGTGGGTTGCTGTTCAGAGGGTCACTGTGGCTTTGTTGGGACAAATGGCCTGTTTCCACACTGTAGGTAATCTAATCCAGTTTTGAATGACAAAGCTTTTGTCAGGCTGATGGCCTTTCTAATGGGCTACTGGGTAGCTGAACAGCTTGTGGGTGTGACTCAGATCAACAGAACCCTTTGGAAAGGAAGCTGGTGTTGTTTCTCTCCAGTAAGATACTTGAAGTCTGAAGAAAGCCAGTTTATTTTCTAACCTGTTGCTGTCATCTACGCATTTAATAAGTAATTAAAGGATTTTGCAGTTAATGTACCAATCGCCTGTACATTCTGCAAAGAAATGTAAAGTGCCTGGAGAAGAGAGATTGAAGAACAATAAGTCCTAGCAAGCAAAAGGCTAATTTCAATGAACGTTGCCGTCTGGGGCTTCTGAATTTGTTTTCCCCATTTTTTCCCCCTCCATCCATAGTACCATTTTTTTGTGTGTAAGGACCTTTAGAAAAGGTTAGAATTTAAAGAGTAGAGTTAAATGTTGACCAGATCATGGTTCTTTATTTGTGGTTAGAAACCAATTATTTGTAATAAATGACAGTTTCTGTTAAGTACAAAAACTGGTCCATGTTTTTGATAGCCTGGCTCTATCAAACAGACAAATTAAAGTTTTTATGTATTTTGATAAGTATTCTGGGAAAAAGAGCTTGATTACCAGCACACTAACCCAGTAAATCATGACAAAATGCTTTAATCTAAAAATTGAAGTGCTCCTTTTAGTGTTCAGGATGCAAAGCTGTTTTGAAATGCAAACATAAGAGATGCCAATTCGTTTAACCTGATAAATGACATTTTACAATAGGGTGCAATTTTTGAGTAATTTTAGATTAGCCATGTTAAATGTATTGTGCTTAAGAGGCAAAATATGATATTGGACCTACAGTTCCTGAAGCTGTTCATCCATCACTGGGATTTTCCTTGTGTCATTTCTGATGTAAAATTAGCAATAGAGCTATGATTGCTGTATTGAAATCATAACTCCATTGTCATTGTTTTGTGTGACTGGTAGAAAATAAAGGATATGGATTTTGGTATTGTTAATTATTGGAATGAACATGTGCCATGAAAGTGATTCCATTGTTTCAAAGCATGTTGGTTTAGTATTTCATAGATCAAAAGACTGTGTGTATTTTGCACGTGCCCCAGACAGTCACTCAACTTGTGAAGAATCAATATAATGGTTTTCAAACAGCTTACTTTTTCTCTGGCATTAGTCTAGCATTCTTCTTCTTTCCCACTTTTAAACATTTAACTTCGGTTTTGTACTAACTTCAATTTACCCTATTTCTTTCTGTTTCCTTCTGTATCCTATTGTATTGTTGGCTGCAGAGATAGACCTTTGGGCATGATGTTCATTAAGTCTCAACATGCTCACCAACTTGCAGCACAAATTTGGTACGATTTGAAATGTGAGGTTAAAATGTCCTAGTTCACTGTGCTATTTCAGCAAATCCTGTGCTATTTTGTTCAGTTTTCTAAATGTTTGGAATCCATTGTATGTGTATTCCAACTAGTTAGCAATCGAATAAAGTCTCCATTAGATTGTGGTAAGTTTGTCAATGCAATTTACCTGAAATTGCTTGAATTGGCACACAGAAACAATAGTCAAATGTAAATTTCACCCAGCATAATTGTGCTTCTGCCTGTTTTAAAAGATAATTACACTGGAATCCAGCCTCACCCACAAAAATGGCCATGTCATCACATGAAATTAATTTGCACGGCAAGTTTCCATCAATTGTGGCTGTTTTGCAGGCCTTGAGGAGGCTCTTAAAATTAACCTTTTATTGGCTCACTGATAATAATTAGCATGTTTTAAAATATTTCATCTATAAAATGTATTTAATTTCAAAGTTTGGGAGAAGATTTGTAGCTTGGGTGCTCGTTGTTGTGGTTCTGTTCGCCGAGCTGGGAGTTTGTGTTGCAGACGTTTCGTCCCCTGTCTAGGTGACATCCTCAGTGCTTGGGAGTCTCCTGTGAACAAAGTTTTACATGAATTCATGTAAAACTGTTATCTCACTTTTTAGATTAGAATCAATCTAAACATTATGGCATTGACAGAGAACACAGGAGGCTAACACCTTCAACATATTGTCTAGCTATCACCCATTGTTACAGCTAACCTGAGAATGCAACTTTTAAAAAAAAAGGTTTTGTGATTTACACATGAAAGAAGTGAAACTATCACTGTATTCTAACAGATGAAAGACTCAACAGACAATCAAGGTATTTTTCAATGTATAATTTCAGTTACATTACACTGTAAATTTTTGCTATAAATTTAGGGCGGCACGGTAGCACAGTGGTTAGCACTGCTGCCTCACTGCGCCAGAGACCCGGGTTCAATTCCCGCCTCAGGCGACTCTCTGTGTGGAGTTTGCACATTCTCCCCGTGTCTGCGTGGGTTTCCTCCGGGTGCTCCGGTTTCCTTCCACAATCCAAAAATGTGCAGGTTAGGTGAATTGACCATGCTAAATTGTCCGTAGTGTTAGGTGAAGGGGTAAGTGTAGGAGTATGGGTCTGGGTGGTATACGCTTCGGCGAGTCTGTGTGGACTTGTTGGGCCGAAGGGCCTGTTTCCACACTGTAAGTAATCTAATCTAATCTAAAAAAAATTCTGTGCCTTAGGATTGAGTTCTCCACTATCACCTGATGAAGGAGCGATGCTCCGAAAGCTAGTGTGCTTCCAATTAAACCTGTTGGACTATAACCTTATTCGGAGATGCCGGTGTTGGACTGGGGTGTACAAAGTTAAAAATCACACAACACCAGGTTATAGTCAAACAGGTTTAATTGGAAGCACACTAGCTTTCGGAGCGACGCTCCTTCATCAGGTGATTGTGGAGGGCTCGATCGTAACACAGAATTTATAGCAAAAATTTGCAGTGTGATGTAACTGAAATTATACATTGAAGAATTGATTGTCTGTTAAGCCTTTCATCTGTTAGAATACAGTGATAGTTTCACTTCTTTCATGTGTAAATCACAAAACCCTTTTTTTTAAAAAGTTGCATTCTCGGGTTAGCTGTTAACAATGGTGATAGCTAGACAATGTGTTGAAGGTGTTAGCCTCCTGTGTTCTCTGTCTATGACCTGATGTTTAGATTGATTCCAATCTATAAAGTGAAATAACAGAGTTTTACATAAATTCATGCAGTTTTTGAGCTCAGAGTTCGACATGAATCTATGTGGCTTTTGACTATAACCTGGTATTGTGAGATTTTTAACTTCACAGAACTTGTTTGCATTTTAACTCTTTCTTTGCAAAAGATGGATTGAATTTACCAGCTGAGGAGCAATGTAGTTGGTAGAATTTAGTGGCAATTGACAGTTAACGTTCTATCCTTAAGGGTGGCAGTTTAACACCCCCTCCAAACCCGCAGGCTGATTGACAGCATTTATTACACAAAATCTCCATATGGCCTATGGCATCCTTATATTGGTTTAAAAAAAAGCAATGGCAGCAGATTAGACCCACACGCGGTCTTTAATTAAGTACTTCAAGGCCTCAACTAGCCTTTCGAGGGAAGGCTGATCTTGATCTTCCCAATCCATAATTTGTGGTGGGGGGGTGGTTGGTGGAAAGAAGAAAGTTAGGAAGATGACACTGTTCGCTACCTCATTTGTTCCTGCATAACTCAATGTCCTTCCCAACTTCCAACCCACTCCCAACGTGATCAGTTAACTTTTACTCAATGTAAGGTGATTCAGTAGTTCGCACTGCTGTCTTATGTTGCCAGGGACCCGGGTTCAATTCCAACTTCAGGTGACTGTGTGAAGTTTGCATTCTCCCTCTGTCTGCGTGGGTTTCCTCTGGGTGTTCTGGTTTCCTCTCACTATCCAAAGATGTGCAGGTTAGGTGAATTGGCCATGCTAAATTTCCCATAGTGTTCAGGGATGTGTAGGTTAGGCGGATTAGTCAGAGGTAAATGTAGAATAATGGGGAATGGGTTTGGGTGGGATACTCTTCAGAGGGTCGGTGTGGACTTGTTGGGCTGAAGGCTGTTTCCACACAGTAGGGATTCTATAAAAAGAATTCTATAATGTGATGCTACTTAATACTAAGTGATTCATATCTGAAGCAAATTTTACATTAAAAAGCATTATGTAAAATTTGGTGGTCCTTTTAAAATGTTGATTATTTTAATTTCTTTGCCTTTAATCCTTGGAGGTTAGAATGGGCTTCGTAAAGAAAAAAGCAATTACCTCAAAATAAGTTTCCGTAACTCTGCTTGAAAATATAATGAACTGATTACTAAAGGTTTACATGGGCGGAGAGTAAACAGATGTTCAGTAACTTGATCTCCTACAGCTCTGAAAACATGCTTTCAGAGCTAACCCCAAGATTAGCCGCGTCCTCATTTCCTACAATAACCAAAAACAATATATGCATCTTAATTTCTTGTTTCTATCGTACACTTCAATCCTGTTGCATATGAAATTAATTTGATTTATCAATAATTTCTTCTGATTGCAATGTAATGACATTGACCCTTGTTACACAAACTTTAATATCATTTAATGCATTATGTATGTACCTTGTGGTTGCTGCATATTAATATTGTTTTGTTTCTAAATGGAATAGAAAAGCTGTGCATTTTGCCAGAGTATGCAACCTACATTCTGCACATCCTATAGAGAGAACAATGGAGATTCGTTTCCCCAGAATAACAAAATAATAAAGCCCAACTCTGATGAGCTGTGTCCAATTTAAACTTTTGCCAACCTCCCTTAACATTTTCAATGGACTATCCAATAAGTAACTAAACAACATAGTTCAGAGAGATCTTCAGGCCTGTACTGAACTGTTTTCAGCAAAAATAGCAGTTAGGTGTCTACAACTGACTGCAAAAGGTCATTGTTTGGGAGTTCAGAGAGAACAGTAAGGATTCTGATTCCTACTTGCTATCTGATGACCCCTTGTAGCTGTGCATGTGAGTGGGTGTCAGTATCAGAGAGAAAGTGAGGACTGCAGATGCTGGAGATCAGAGTCGAGAGTGTGATGCTGGAAAAGCACAGCAGGTCAGGCAGCATCTGAGGATCAGGAGAATTGGCATTTTGGGCATAAGCCCTTCATTACGAATTCCTGATGAAGGGCTTATGCCTAAAATGTTGATTCTCCTCCTTGGATGCTACCTGACCTGCTGTGCTTTTCCAGCACCACACTCTGGATGTCAGAATCAAGCTTGGCTATGATCCTTGTGATGAAATAGTCCAAAATCAAGCATTTTCAATGCATACTCATAATCATAGCCACTTGGTTAGTGCACTGAAAGGCACCTACTCTAATAAAACTGCATCTGAAAAGAGTCAGCTTGGAAATTGTATAGTATAATGAACTCATTACATAATGGAGGGGTAGGAATGCCAATAGGAAAATAAAACTTTTAATCTTGCAGCCTATTTCAGCTATGATCTTCATTCTGTCAAATGGCTACCCTGAATAATTCAGCAAAGGGTGTTAATATTTCTACTTTAAATGAAAATAACTACTTAAAAATCATGCTAAATCCTCTGATATCCTCAGAATAATATTTAGTTTGTCTAAGAAGTGCGTCAAATATGTCAACTACAGGCCTTGTAAGAATAAAGACATGGACTAAAATGTATCTCAAGTTACTGAATATTCCAGAGCTTTTTACATTGTTATTCAAATTTAGCTGGTTGAATTATTGCTACTTGAGTCAATATGTTTTACGTATGTGATGACCAGACATATACTACTCATGAGCATAGGCAAATTAGAGCAAAGAGACAGCAAAAGCTCTGCATTTCAAAAGAAACTTACTTTTTAATGTGAACTGAATACATTGTGGGTGGCACAGTGGTTAGAACTGCTGCCTCACAGCGCCGGAGACCCGGGTTCAATTCCCGCCTCAGGCGACTGACTGTGTGGAGTTTGCACGTTCTCCCCGTGGGTTTCCTCCGGGTGCTCCCACAGTCCAATGATGTGCAGGTCAGGTGAATTGGCCATGCTAAATTGCCCGTAGTGTTAGGTAAGGGGTAAATGTAGGGGTATGGGTGGATTGCACTTCGGTGAGTCGGTGTGGACTTGTTGGGCCGAAGGACCTGTTTCCACACTGTGATGTAATCTAATCTAATCCTATTTACTGTAAACAGGCTAGACGTTTCCTATGAGATATATCTGTCGTTTGCCATCTCTGCTGCACTGTGAACCATGGTGGTTCAAGCCTGGGTTTGCAACTGATCATGAGTATTAGACTGAGATGAAAAAATATCTTGTACATTTACTTCTGCTTTGCATGTAGGTTTGAGAAAATTGTCACCAGTGTTTCTAGATTGTTTGGAAGTTGTTTGCTTCTTCTTTGTTTCTAGAAGAGCAAACTAAATTAATAGATACAGAAATGTTGTAGGAATATGCACATGTGAATGAACAAGTATGAGCAATGAAGTTGATTTAAAGCAATTGTAGTCCTAACCGGCATAAGCAGGATGAATAAAAACAGATATATTCTGGCTGTTTTGTTTGTTCACGAAAGTTAAAATTCAGACCTGATATTTTGAAATGCCAGAGATAGTCTCCAATGCCATTCTGGCTAAGTCAGAGACTTGATTCTGGGAGTTCAGCTGTTGAAATTGGAACTCTCAAGTTTCGCCAGTGCGAAAGTATGGTGAGCAACAGCAGGTTGGATTGTGCGCACTTCAAATTATAAAGACAACAGTACATGTTCAATGCAGCTGCCACCCTTCAGATCCAATTTTCACGAGTGGGTCATCGAAAACACAGGTTGTAGGTTTTGCATATTTCAGAAGAGGTTCTAAAGATACCAGAGTTCTTTGGAGTGCAAGGGTTCCTTTTGGGGATGTCTTGGGAGAAATCCAGTTAGACCTTTTGTGAGAGGTCCATTGGCATATTTAGGAGAGGTCACGTTGTCTGGGCTTGTGCAAAATGTTGTTTAGATAATTGGAACTGTCCAGTCATGGAGGGATTTACAATTCCTAGCTTAATTGTTTTTTTCTTTTGATAAAGCTGTAGTATAAGGGAAAAATCAGTGTTTGTTGTTTCGCTCTGACTGTTGACATAGAGTTACCATTATAGGATTTGTGCTACAAGACTGATTTTATAACATTATATCATTATAGGATTCATGCTACAAGACTGATTTTATAACATTATATCATTATCACAGTGGAGTACGTGTCAGTTCAGAGTTTTGCGCTCCAATTATTTCTGAATTCTTTGAATTGTTGCTATGAATACAAATGTTTGTTTGTATAATCAAATTTGTGGTTAGGGAAATTAAATGTAGTGAATGGTTTTGTTTAAAGTCAATGAGAGCATTTTAAAAATGAATTTATCAGTAATTCCTTAAGAAATTCATTTCATATCAGCATGAGTTCTGAGGTCTGCCCACATTGAATACTGTGTGAGCTTGCTAGTAATGTAAGTTCAAAGAGTGATGGATTGGGGGCCTAGAGTTATAAAGAGTCATGGGAGATGAATGTAAGTTGACATGGAGGATTTACAATTATGTGAATGGGTAAGGGCATAAGGTGTTTTGTGTTTGTACAGGTGAGTAAGTGTATCGGGGTATGGTGAAGGATAGAAGGGCTGCAAGGCTGTTTTAGGGGATTTTTGTTTTTAAATTAACAGCCATGCCGAAAGTTTAATGAGGTAGAACTTAGAATTAGCCTGTCTCTACGTCTGGGAGAACTGTCTCTGAGCTCTTTCTGGGACTGGTGACTCCTAGGACAGTTATTGCCTACAAACAATACAACCTTCATCAAATCTGCACTCTCCCCAGAAAACAAAGAACAAAGTCTAACTGTCCCTGGCAGGTTTATTGGAGTCATTGCTTTTTCTAATCTGCTATCCTGGCTCATGAATAAAAATTTATGGCTTTTGTTCCAATGTCAGAATGATGTACCTAGAAAATTAAACTATGAGCAAGACATTTAACCAGTGGAAAATACATTTTAAGCACTTACACTTGAAGTGTCAGAGTATTGCTATGATGAAATGCCATGTGTAAAGGTTGTTGGACTTTACAACTAAAACAGTATAGGGATGGAGAAATTGGTACACAGTTGTTAGCCAAATTAATGTTTATTTATATAATAACAATCTTCTAGAGATCTGAGCAATGTGGATTATGGTGGAATTTGTTTACTTCCATACCCACTCACTCTGATCCTACCTGGATGCTAACAGCATTTCAGCCTTGCATAGCCTTGCCTATTTGCATTTCGCCCCCTCAGCCAGAGGTAATATGCTCAAATGGACCGAGTGAGAGGCAAGTATTCAGGTAGATGAATGGCGGGAACACAACTGTTACTTTTGATGCATAAACAAGTGAGTAGGCAGCATAGATTGTATATAGGATTTGTGTGTTGAGGTGGGAGAAGCAAACAAGGGAAGATGTTGCAGGCAACAGTGAGAGTGGAAAAGCAAGACCTTAGATGGGAGGTGGGTACAGTAGCAGAGAGAGTGAGTGAATGTGAGGTATCAGGGAAAATATTGTGGCACTTATAATGGTGGGTGGAGAAAGTCGTTGGCGCGTGCTGTGCATTCCTCTAGATGATTAAGATTCTTTTAACCTGGGTGGCAGCCTAGGACCAGTTTGGCATGGCCTTTGTGATGATACAGTGGCTTTAAGAGGTGTATTTTGTCCTGGTTGTTTTTTAACGAAGAAACATTGAGACAGAGGTGGAGAGCAGTCAGCTCAAAGCCAATAAAGTAAATAGCTTGTGAGGCCTAGGGTTTTTTAAATTAAACTTGGAACAATAGAAACAGCCTGAATGGGTGAAGTCAAAATCTCACAGAACCAGAAGTTATAGTTTTAGCTTTCAGCAGTTGCTGAGGTCTTGAAGTTGGATGTGAAAGATTTTATTTCTGTCTCGATGTTATAGCTAAAAGCTGGGGTTCTCTTCCTGCTGGTAGAATTACATGTGGGATAATTTATTTTACTAAATTTGCCTTTGCCAAAGGTGTGAATGAATGAATTAGCTTTATTGTCATCGATACTCAATGAGTATAGTGAAAAGTTTATATGTTGCCACTTACAGCACCATCTTAATTACAAAAGGACCTAGGTACAGCTTCTTTAGTTACAAGATCTTAGGAAATCAAGAAGTAAAATGTCCAGTATTACAGAAATAAAAGTCCAGAACAGCAGTCTCTCACCCCATACAGTGTTGGCACCTAGCCGTTAGTCCACACTGGGCCCTAGCTCCAAACCACACAGGAGTTCACCTTGAGGATCACAAGGCTGGGAGATTGTTCCAGACTGCCATGTCGGGTGGAGAGGACACCTCATCAGGGGTTGCCCTGCTACCCTGGGAGGAAGCTACACCAGGTGGGAGGTCACCACACCAGGCTGGGAAACCACCACGGTAGGTCACCATGCTAGTCCAGGAGGCTGCTTTGCTAGACCTGGAGGTTGTCAGGACAGGTCAGGAGTTGTCGGAGACTGGGAATCATTGCCTAAGTTTGGGAGTTGTTGTGGAGATGGGGAGAAAAGAAGAATAAGTACACCAAGAGGTAAAAAAGAGAAAAAAGAAGAAAGGACAGAGGGAATGGGTGTTCTGCTCCATCACCATCTTGGACTGGACGTTACTATAGTAGAACAGTTAGTTCATAGTAGTTAAATTGTATTCTTTAGTTCAGCATTTCAATAGTTACAATTAAGCCAATTTTTAAAAATTTTGTCAGTATTTTAACTGTAGTATAAAAATAAAGTGTGTTTTGCTTAAAGTCGAGTAGTTTGTCCTATCAAAATGCATCCAGACGCAATGCTTACACTTACCTTTAAAATAAGGAAACGTTAGGGAATAGGTTACCTTAGAGTTTTAGAGATGTCCAGCACGGAAACAGACCCTTTGGTCCAACCCATCTATGCCAACTAGATATCCTAAAACAATCTAGCAATTGGCCAATATCCCTCTAAACCATTCCTATTCATATACCCATCCAGATGCCTTTTAGATGTTGTAATTGTACCAGCCTCCAACACTTCCTCTGGCAGCTCATTCCATACGTGCACTACCCTCTGCATGAAAAAGTTGCCACTTGGGTCAGTTTTAAATCTTTTGATTCACCCTATAGCTGCCCCTCATGATTTTACAAACCTCCATAAGGTCAGCCCTCAGCCTCCGCCATCCAGGGAAAATAGCTCCAGTCTATTTAGCCTCTACCTTTGACTTAAAACTCCAACACTGGCAAAATCCTTATAAATCTTTTCTGAACCCTTTCAAGTTTCACAACATCCTTCCTAAAGCAGGGAGATCAGAATTGCATGCAGTATTTCAAAAGTGACCTAACCAACAACCAGTACAGCTGCAACATGACCTCCCAACTCCTATACTCAATGTACTTCGTAATATATTTTGAGGGGGTTTGGTCTGGTCCATAACACCTGTGCTACATTTGCAATGTCTAGACCGGATGTCAGGAGTCGTACAAGGCAGCTCCAGATTGACAGCGCTTGTTCGGCTGAACAACAAGCTTCTGAAGATGTCAGGGATTTAATAGATAATGGTGATTTCTGGTATATCTACTTAGTGGCAAGTTGTTCTGGAAATAGTGTGTGGTACGATGGGACCAAAATCAGAAATGTGGGATGACATAGGGGTGTAGTGGGTGATTATTGCAGTGAGTGTGGTAAGAAACTGTAAGAAAACACACAAGGCCTCATGGCAAAAGTCCTTCCCAAAAAACCCTACAGACTTGGATTCAACCAAGAAAATGTATGATTCAAGCAGTTGCCTGCATTCCAAGACTGTTTGAGTGTTTATCCACTAACATCACAGAAAATAGCTCTTCTTCTATAAGCGATATTTTCCTGGCCTTTACTTTAAGGGATAGGCATTCTTGAATTCAAAGATCAATCAGTCAGAATATCAATGAGTAGTAGGTAGAAAGTATCAAAGCTGGTAGCCAAGAGCACGTGTGCAGGCCTGAGCAATATCTCATTGTGGTAGACTTTTTAAAACCTGTTTTCCTAGTGTTATCCCTTGCTGGGAGAAGCCTACTTTGAGTGCCGTCTGATCACATTAATGATTTGAATCAGGAATCACAAGTCTTTCTGGCCTTTTCTAGAAAATGATGGAATTTTCTAAGCAGTCTACTTCAATAAGTAGACCTGCGGCTGTAATTTGTGTGTAAGATATATTTATATCAATGTAAATCCTTTTTCAGCTTCGAATCAGTGTGAATAATATGGTATGAAATTGGATGTCGTGAATGTGGGCACTTCATCTTCCATCTGGCGGCAAATAATGAATGTGTTGTGAAGAAAGGTCTTACGTTTGACCATTTGGAAACTTCGTAAAATTAAGCTTTTCATTTTATTTAACATTAGCAAAGACAAATTTGTCTAATTAGTTTGTCGATGTTAATACGTAATTGATATCATAGACAAGTCAAGCATTCTCTATCGTTATGGATCTGACCAGACCCCTTAAAAATGTATTCAGAAGATAGTATAGACCCTAACATTTTCTTATTTTAAAGGTGCTGTGTTCTAGATGCAATTTGATTGGTCAAACTACTTGAAGTTAAGTAAAACACACGTTATTCATACAATAACAGAAAAAGTAAAGAATTGGCTTAGCTGTAACTCTATTGTAAATGCTTAACAAGATAATGTATATATTAACTAATAACTAACTATCCCAATATAGTAGCATCCAATAAGCACACTCTTGGCAAAAAGCAAATTCAGAAAACAGTTGGTCTCATATGCATCTCCATTAGGAAGAAGAGAACCTGGCTTTTGGCTGTAACTGAAAGAGGGGGAAAAATAGCTTCCACTTCTTCAAGACCCCATCTGTAACTACCAATGAAAAACTAAGAAACTAAAATCCTGATTCTGAGAGAGCTTGACCACACCCATTCAGGCTGCTTCTATTGTTCCAACTTTAAAAAAAGGCCTCTTAAACTGTTTACCCTAGTAGTTCTGTAGAGACTGCTCTACACCTCTGCCTTAAAACCTCTCTTTTAATAAAAAAGAAAAAATAGACCTCTTAAAGCTGTAGTATCATCACACTATCCGTACAAGGCATTCATATAGATATATGGAACAGGCTTACTGGATTGGAAATCAAAAGAAAGAAACCTGGTTATTTTTCTTCCATGTCTCAAATCAAGGACGCTAAGAAAATTGCCAATATGTCCAAGATACCTTGGTTGAATTAACTAAATAACAAGGACTAGATCATTTAAACTGATATCCTCTTGTCAATATTACTCAATACTATAGCCATATATCCAATACAACATGAATACTGAAGTTCTTTGTCAAATTTTAAATATTTTTGAACAATTTAGCAGATTTTGATTTTACATGTGGATTGTTTTGAAAAATACTTTTGCAACATTCAAAAAAGTAGAACAAGGAAACCAAATGATTGTAGCGAGATGCCAAGGTTTGTTTTTGTATTAAGAGTCTTGCAAAGGCTGAATTCCTTAAACCGCGTGTGTATGCCTTGTTGTCATTGTTTTCCTCAAAAACAGCTGATTTATTGTGCCTGATGGCCTTTTTCAGTTTACTATAATTTTATTATACTACATTGTCACAACAGTTTTACACCCAGCAATTGCTCTATCTGCCACATTGCAAAATCCTATAGTTCTAACTTTACCTTGTGTCTCATTACAAATAAGGTAACAAATGTGTAGTGACAGAATGACTGTTTCACATTGTCAATCTCTATTATAAATGCGAATAGATGATATGCAAGGAAGTATCACAGTAATATCTTGTTCAAAATAAAAGAATCCTCCAATGCACGCCTTAATAATGACTGCTAGATAGTGCTAAACTTGGGTGCATCAGCAAGGTTGCACAGAATGTGAATTAAGCTCATGAAACATACAACAGGTAATTATATTGAAATGATGAGCTTTGTGTCAGCCCTGTAAAATGCATTATTTATTTCATTCTCAGCTAGTAACAGATCATCCTCTGCTCCCTCATGTAAAATGCAAAGAAAACCAGGCTGGGATAAGACACAAGTTATGGAAACATCATGTTATTAGTGTTGTTGCTCAATTTTTGTTAAGAAGCATTTCCACTTGAAACATGTCACAGATATCTGAACGAAAGGTCAAAGTTAGCATTGAATTGATTTGAAGTGACTCAAAGTTGGTTCCTAAAGTGGCATTGTTCTGTTGCACTGAGCAACAAACAGTTCTGTTTTAGGACATGTGCCTCTGGAACGACAGATTAGACTTTGAGTGGGTACAGCACAGATTAACCGGAGTTATTTTGAGCCTTAGCAGATCAAATTATAAAGACAGGTTGCATAAATGTGGCTTGCATTCCCCGAGTATAATTGAGGGGTGACCTGATCAGGTTGTTTAAAATTTAAAATATTTAAGAAGACAAATAAATTATTGTTAACATGCAACAATCAAGAATGGTGGGGTCATATTCTTTTGACAGCAGCTAGGCCTTATGGGCTTTTGTGGAGCAGTGATAATGTCCCGACCTTTGGGCCAGAAGGCTGGAGTTTAAATCCCATCTGCTCCAGAAGTGTGTAATAACATGTCTGAACATGGTGATTACAAACTATTCACAGTTAAGCCGTTGAGGAGATAAATTAGGAAGCACATTATGTGAGTGGGATCTGCAATTCTCTCCACCAAATTGCTGAGATAATTGTAACTTTGAATACTGGGATTGTTGACCATTTTTCAGTTGGGTCCAATTAGAATCCAATGCAACTTCCACTTTATTAGTAATTCTGCAGTTCTTAGAAAGCCATGGAATCAATATACTATCTAACTGTTTGACTAGAAACTAGATACTGCCTGTTAAATGAACTGGCCTGGTTCAATCTCTTGATGGTTTGTTTTGAGTTGTTGCTGTCTTTGTCTTCAATGTACCTCCTTTTCAATCTTTTGCCCAGTCTTCCAGATTGTTCAGTGTCGTACGTCTTGCATAAGAATCTCATAATTCAGAGCTCATTTGTCCAAGAGTTATGTTTCCTTGTAGCAGTTTTATTTTATCCTCTCTTGCAACTACAGAGGTAGAATAACCTGAAGTATCAACCATTTGCCTAGTCAGCAGTCTAGTTTTACTACTTCCTTTCACAGCAAATCTGATCTCATGTTTATGTAAAGTTAGCATAATTTCCCGTAAAGTTAGCATAATTTCCCGGTGGGCGGCACGGTGGCACAGTGGTTAGCACTGCTGCCTCACAGTGCCAGAGACCCGGGTTCAATTCCCGCCTCAGGCGACCGACTGTGTGGAGTTTGCACGTTCTCCCCGTGTCTGCGCGGGTTTCCTCCGAGTGCTCCGGTTTCCTCCCACAGTCCAAAGATGTGCAGGTCAGGTGAATTGGCCATGCTAAATTGCCCGTAGTGTTAGGTAAAGAGGTACATGTAGGGGTATGGGTGGGTTGCGCTTCGGCGGGGCGGTGTGGACTTGTTGGGCCGAAGGGCCTGTTTCCACACTGTAAGTAATCTAATCTAATCTAATCTAATCTAATCTAATCTATATTAGGCTTCAATATAAGGACACAGTTATCCATAAGATCACAGTCACCCCTTTTGATCTGTTGAGGCTTTACTGAATTGGATCACAAAACTTGGTCATGTCAGCTTGCACAGGCAGGCATCAAAACCCAATCAATCAGTCCATAGTTCTTAATACAGCTAAAATCTGATTATATAGTGAAATTCAAAGATCATTTATGTTCCCATATCATCAATTCCACATTTAATTGGTGGGTTTTTGTCTTTATGGAATTGGCAAAGAGCAAATAGAGCACAGTATATAAAATGATCAATACAATAATGTGTGACGCAATATGGGTCCATGGGTGAATTTGTACATTTGTGTCCTAATAAAGGAATATGGAGATAAGATGAGTAAATGGAGTTAAGGTGCCAATCAGCCACAATTGAATTGAATAATAGAGCTGACTCAAGGATCTGAGCAGCTGACTCCTCTTTCTGTGCTTCTAGAAAAAGGGATGTGAACTCGACCTCATGCTATTTCATACAATGTGATCTTGAATAACATTAGCTCTATTATTTTTGCTCAAACTAAACATAAAGCAGGGATTACCTCTAATACTTAAACGATGATTAAAAGGAAAAATGTAAGTCAATGATATGAGATTTTTTGCTTGAATGAAAAATCAGTAGAGAATTGCAAGACTGAGATCAGCTTCTAATTTATTATTTTTTATTAGAATATCAGTGTCATATGCATTGTTCCATGCATCTGGCAGATATTTTATATCTTAGATAGTGTATATCACACATTCTGTCATGCCCAGCCCATGTCTTAGTTTTTATGTATCTCTAATTTTTATTCCAAAAATACAGATAATGACTGATATGAAAGGATCATTTTGTTCACCCAATCAGTCCCAGCCTGATACTGTGATCTCTTGGGAGAAATGAGAAAAATGTAAAATCTCATCTGATTTTAGGGAGGATCATCTTTTGAGATTATGTTTTGACCAGTTTGATCATAAAGTCATAGAGATGTACAGCATGGAAACAGACCCTTCGGTCCAACCCGTCCATGCCAACCAGATATCCAAAACCAATCTAGTCCCACCTGCCAGCGCCCGGCCCATATCCCTCCAAACCCTTCGTATTCATTTACCTATCCAAATGCCTCTTAAATGTTGCAATTGTACCAGCCTCCACCACATCCTCTGGCAGCTCATTCCATAACGTACCACCCTCTGCATGAAAAAGTTGCCCCTTAGGTCTCTTTTATATCTTTCCCCTCTCACCCTAAACCTCTGCCCTCTAGTTCTGGACTCCCCGACCCCAGGAAAAGACTTTGCCTATTTATCCTATCCATGCCCCTCATAGTTTTATAAACTTCTATAAGATCACTCCTCAGCCTCCGACACTCCAGGGAAAACAGCCCCAGCCTGTTCAGCTTCTCCCTATAGCTCAGATCCTCCAACCCTGGCAACATCCTCGTAAATCTTTTCTGAACCCTTTTAAATTTCACAACATCTTTCCGATAGGAAGGAGACCAGAATTGCATGCAATATTCCAACAGTGGCCTAACCACTGTCCCGTACAGCTGCAACATGACCTCCCAACTCCTGTACTCAATATCTGATCAATAAAGGGTTGCATACCAAATGCCTTCTTCACTATCCTATCTACCTACAACTCCATTTTTAAGGAACTATGAACCTGTCCTCCAAGGTCTCTTTGTTCAGCAACACTCTCTAGGACCTTATCATGAAGTGTATAAATCCTGCTAAGATTTGCTTTCCCAAAATGCAGCACCTCGCATTTATCTGAATTAAACTCCATCTGCCACTTCTCAGCCCTTTGGCCCATCTGGTCCAGATCCTGTTGTAATTTGAGGTAACCCTCTTCGCTGTCCACTACACCTCCAATTTTGGTGTCATCTGCAAACTTACTAAGTGTACCTCTTATGCTCGCATCCAAATCATTTATGTAAATGACAAAAAGTAGAGGACCCAATACTGATCCTTGTGGCACTCCACTGGTCACAGGCCTCCAGTCTGAACAACAGCCCTCAACCACCACCCTCTGTCTTCTACCTTTGAGCCAGTTCTGTATCCAAATGGCTAGTTCTCCCTGTATTCCATGAGATCTAACCTTGCTAATCAGTCTCCCATGGGGAAACCTCGTCGAACGCCTTACTGAAGTCCATATAGATCACATCTACTGCTCTGCCCTCATCAATCTTCTTTGTTACTTCTTCAAAAAATTCAATCATGTTTGTAAGACAGGATTTCCTACGCACAAAGCCATGTTGACTATCCCGAATCAGTCCTTGCCTTTCCAAATACATGTACATCCTGTCCCTCAGGATTCCCTCCAACAACTTGCCCACCACCCAGGTCAGGCTCACTCGCCTATAGTTCCCTGGCTTGTCTTTACCACCCTTCTTAGACAGTGGCACCACGTTTGCCAACCTCCAGTCTTCCGGCACCTCACCTGTGACTATCGATGATACAAATATCTCAGCAAGAGGCCCAGCAATCACTTCTCTAGCATCCCACAGAGTTCTTGGGTACACCTGATCAGGCCCTAGGGATTTATCCACCTTTAACCATTTCAATACATCTCGCACTTCCTCCTCTGTAATGTGGACATTTTGCAAGATGTCACCATCTATTTCCCTACAGTCTATAGCTTCCATATCCTTTTCCACAATAAATACTGATGCAAAATATTCATTTAATATCTCCCCCATTTTCTGTGGCTCCACACAAGGGCCGCCTTGCTAATCTTTGAGGGGCCCTATTCTCTCCCTAGTTACCCTTTTGTCCTTAATATATTTGTAGAACCCCTTTGGATTCTCCTTAATTCTATTTGCCAAAGCTATCTCATGTTTTGCATGTTTTGCCCTCCTGATTTCCCTCTTAAGTATACTCCTACTTTCTTTATACTCTTCTAAGGATTCACTCGATCTATCCTGTCTGTACCTGACATATGCTTCCTTCTTTTTCTTAACCAAACCCTCAATTTCTTTAGTCATCCAGCATTCCCTATACCTACCAGCCTTCCCTTTCACCCTGACAGGAATATATTTTCTCTGGATTCTTGTTATCTCATTTCTGAAGGCTTCCCATTTTCCAGCCGTCCCTTTACCTGCGAACATCTACCTCCAATCAGCTTTTGAAAGTTGATGATCAGAACGAGTCAAAGTGATTACTCTGGCCTTGGTAATTCTTTGCAGTTCTCTGAAGCACCTATCCTTTATAAGAGGTAATCCACCCCTGCCAGAAACAACCCTAACTCCTAAGTAATTTGGTATATCATTCCCTTGTACCAGCAGCTTGGTACGAAATTCTCTATTCTTGATGAAAATAGCAACCTACTCACACCTAACCTACAACTGACCGCATACAGCTTAAAATTGTGATCACTGTTCCTCCCTAAACTATTTAATTATGAAAAGCTTTCAACTTGAGCTCAAGGTATTGTCTTCATTGTGGGTTTATAGTACTCCTTAAAGAGATTCTCAAAATTGGATGGTGTGGGATTTCGACATAATTTTGCAAGTAGTGGTATTCCCATGCACCTTTTGCCCTTGCCATTGGAAAGCACAATGGAATGAATCTTGCCAAGTGCTTCATTGCACCTTGCCATTGAGCAGTTAGTACCACCTCTGGTGGTGATGGGATGCTGATCAAACATGCTTCTTTGTCCTGGATGGTGTCAACTTTACAAATATCCAAATTATGAGCAGTCTCTTCTCAGCAAAATGTTGTTTTGCTCCCATTCCTTCAAGTCCTCTCAAGATCTTGTGTTTTAATAAGATCATCTCTCTTTCCTGTATACTCCAGTGGTCTCGGGTGTCACCTATCCCACCATTCCCATAAGACAAATTCTTCGTCTTGAGATTCAGTTTAGTAAATCTTCAATGTATGGTTTCTAATGCAATTTATATCCTTTCTTAAATATAAAGACCAAAACCATGCATTGTACTGGGGATGTAGTCTCATTAATATGGTGTACAACTGTAGTAAGTCTTTCAAATAAAATCAAAATTGAAAAGTGTTGTGCTGGAAAAACACAGCAGGTGGGCGGCACGGTGACACAGTGGTTAGCACTGTTGCCTCACAGCGCCAGAGACCTGGGTTCAATTCCCGCCTCAGGCGACTGACTGTGTGGAGTTTGCACGTTCTCCCCGTGTCTGCGTGGGTTTCCTCCAGGTGCTCCGGTTTCCTCCCACAGTCCAAAGATGTGCAGGGTCAGGTGAATTGGCCATACTAAATTGCCCGTAGTGTTAGGTAAGGGGTAAATGTAGGGGTATGGGTGGGTTCGCTTCGGCGGGTCGGTGTGGACTTGTTGGGCCGAAGGGCCTGTTTCCACACTGTAATGTAATCTGTAATCTGAAAGGCAGCATTGGATCTAGGATGACGTGGGGGGGAGGGGAGATTTGGAAACTCGTGAAGTTGATGTTGATGCCATGTGGTTGAAGGGTCCCAAGGCGGAAGGTGTGGTGTTCTTCCTCCAGTTGTTGGGTGGCTTTAATTTGGTAGTGGAGGAGGCCCAGGACTTGCATATCCTTGATGGAGTGGGAGGGGGTGTTGAAGTAGTCGGCCATAGGATGGTGGGGTTGTTTGGTGCTTCTTTTCCAGAGATATTCCCTGAAATGCTCTATGAATTGGCATTCGGTCTCCCTGATGTAGAGATCATGTCGAAAGGAGTGGACACAGTAGATAAGGTGTGTGGTTATGCAGAAAAATCTCTGCCAGATGTGAAAAGGTCCTTTGGGGCCTCAGACAGAGGTGAGGCAGAAGGTGTGGACGCAGATTTTACAACTCTTGCGGCAGCAAGGGAAGGTGCTTGGTGAGGAGGGGGAGTTGGTAGGGGACATGGACCTAACAAGGAAGTCACGGAAGGAATGGTCAATGCGGAATGCAGACAGAGGCTGGGAAGGAAATATATCTCTGGTGGGGTCTGATTGTAGGTGGCAGAAATAGCGGAGGATAATGCACTGTATCTGGAGATTAGGAATGGAAGGTGAGAATCAGGGTGATTCTATCCTTGTTGTGGTTGGAGGGGTGGAGTTCAAGGGTGGAGGTGTGGGAAGTGGAGGAGATGTGCTGGATGGCATTGCTGATCACATGGGAGGGGAATTTACAGTCATTGAAATAAGAGGCCATCTGGGATGTCCTAGAGTGGAATTGCTCCTCCTGGGAGCAGGAATGGCAGAGGCGGAGGAATTGGGAATAAGGGATCATGTTCTTACCAGAGGGGAGTTTGGGAGGAGGTGTAGTCCAGGTCGCTGTGGGAGTTGGTGGGTTTAAAATACATGTCTGTGTTGAGTTGATCACTAGAGATGGCGATGGAGGGGTCTGAGATGGTCCAGGTGAACTTAAGGTCAGGGTAGAATGTGTTAGTGAAGTTGATGAACTGTTTAACCTCCTTATGGGAGCATGAGGTGGTACCAATACAGTCATCAGTGGAGCAGGTGGGGGCTGTTGCCAGTGTAACTGCGGAAGATGGACTGTTCTTTTTTTTCCTACAAAAAGGTAGGCACAGCTGGGGCCCATGTGGATGCCCATGGCTACACCTTTGGTCTGAATGAAGTGGGGGGATTTGAAGGAGAAGTTGTCGAGGGTGAAGACCAGTTCCACCAATTGAACGAGTGTGTCAGGTGGAGGGACAGGAAGGGCTTGGAGACATTCGCCATGGTGGATTGACATGTACAGGGATTGGATTCCATGGTGAAGATGAAGCATTGGCGACCGAGGAAATGACAGTGATGGAGGAGGTGGAGAGTGTGGGTGGTGTCCCGAATGTATGTGGGGAGTTCCTGGATAAAGGGAGACAGGACGGTTTTGAGATATGAGGAGATAGGTTCGGTGGGGCAGGAGGAGGCAGAGACAATAAATCAACTGGGGCAGTCAGGTTTGTGGAGTTGGGTAAGAGGTAGGACCATTTGTTGAGGGACTGTGAGGTTGGAGGCTGAGGATGGTCTGGGAGCTGATGGTTTGGTGATGGGAGGTGAGATTGTAATTGAGGGGGATAGGAGGAGGTGTCCATAAGTTGACGCCTGGCTTCAGCGATGTAGAGGTCAGTGTGCTAAACTACCACTGCCTCCCCGCATCCCCCCATCTGCTGGTTTAATGTTGGGGTTGGAGCAGAGGGAGTGAACATCAATGCTCTTATATCTTCCAAACCAAAAATGACCATTTTAACCTACTGTCTGTTTCATGTGAGCTATTTAATTCTCCCCATGCTAATATGTTATCTTCTGCATCATGAATTCTTATATACTATCCCTTGATGTGGCACCTTATCAAATGCCTTTTAGAAATCCAAGTACACCACACCTACAGCTTCCCCTTTATCTGTGTTGCTTGTTTGGTTGTCAGTGAACTCTAATAAATTTGTCAAGCATGATTTCCCTTTCACAAAAGCATATTCAGACTGTCTGTTTTTTAAGTGCCCGGCGATAGCCTCCTTAGCTATAGATCAGTGTATTTTCCCTACCATAGACATTGGCCAACTGCCCTTTTAAGTCCTCACCCTTTAAGTTATCACAACTTTCCTCTCTTGATTCCTTCCTTCCACCATATAATTTAAAATCCTCTCTCTTAACCTTAAGCTATATAACTCATCAGAACTCTCGTCTGAGTATGGCTCAGGTGAAAACCATTCCAACCATGCAGCTCCATTTTCCTAGCTAATGGTGCCACTGCCTCAAGAATTGAAACCCATTTCTCCCAGGCCAGACTTTTGAGTCATGAATTTAATTCTTTAATCTTTCTTAAGATATACTAATTTGCTTATGGCTCAGTAATAATCCAATGATTATTGCCTTTTGTGGTTGTGTTTTGTAATTTAGCTTCGAGATCCTCAAACTCCCTAGACAGTAGCGCATTCTTAGACATTACTACTTCATTGATACCTATATGATTTTCAGCAACAGGAACGGAATTGTCCCCTTCCCATTGTTAGTCTTTCAATAGAGAACAGACATCCTGAAGCCTGACACTAGGCAGGCAACACAACCTTCTGAACTTTGCTCTTGTGTGCAGTGAACTTGTCGATTTGCCTGACTGTAACAACCACTTTTATTACTGCATTCCTACTTATCCCTTGTGTGATTGACTTTCTGAACCATGGTATCATGGTCAGTTTGTTCATCCACCCTGCAGCCCTCAATTTCATCCACACTGCCTACAAGAACCTATTGAAACCCATTGAAAAGTTGTACCGGCTGAGGCTCCTCCACTTTGAGATCATGGACCATAACTGTGTGTCTGGTAGATTTGAGGATCCAGTTGAATTCCAGACTGGTTACTGAGGTACAAGTGCTACCCACTGCAACCAGAGCACTTGACACCACTGTGGAATTCCCTTACTGTTGAGCAATGTAAATATGATACTTTGACCAGAAGCAGAGGATAGGGCTACTGAAGGTAGATTTCCACCGTTTAGATTGGTCTGGAACTTGCTGTACAATAGTCTGGACAGAGTGTGCTGTTTATCCTAACATGCTGTGCACTGTACAATTGGACTAGACAAAGAGGCAACATCCTAAAATTGGGAACAGTCTGATAGAACTGAGGTGCAATCAGATCCTACAAGCTAGACAGAAGCTCACTGACACTAATTTCTAATAGATGCGAGTTGGGTGCAGGGAACCATCATGGACTGTAAAATAGTCATTAGTCATGATGCTGAAAGCTGGTTTGCATTGTCCTTCAGGTTTTTTTTTGCTGTGTTCACTATTACTGGCTGTAAATATAAACTCACGTTTGAATTTGTCTAATTTCTTGTATATGTGTGATGTTCCCAAACTGTGGGTCAGGAGTGGGCAGTGGAGACAGGCTAGTGGTGATTTAAATGATGATCAGATGTGATGTAGCTTTGGACAAGTATTGTGTGTGCTGCAGTGGTTAAACAGCAATTAGAGTAAGAGGCTGGAGTTATATGTGCATGAGAGTGGTCATGTGCCATGACCAGTATGGCTGTGAGGCTGTTGCACTATATTGTTGGTGCAAGGGAAAACATTAGATTATCATCACTTATCCAGTTGCACAGTGGGCCTTCCAAAGATTGTACAGATGCAAGGGATGTCAATCTTTCAGTAGATATCTGCTGAGTGTCAAATTGTTCTGGGGGCAGTATATGTTAAGATAGGGCCAGAACCAGACATGACAGAGACCATAGGAGAGGGATAGGTAATTAATAAGCAACATTGATCAGATATAATAAGAAAACGCATTAAGCTTCACAATAGAAATCACTCCAAAAACTTTGAAGTAATTCAGACTTAACCAAAAAAAAAGGTTCAGCTAAAAGAGTCTACAGAAGGCATATGGATAAGTTAAGGGAGTGGTTAAAATTTGCTGAATGGAATATTGCCGGATCACAACTGATATGGTTCAGAAAGAGGTTGTTCAGCCCACAGCATCTGAACTGACTGTTCAAATGAGTATCCTGACCTAATCCAATCTTATGCTTTTTCCCCATACCCTTACACAGCATTTCTATTCAAATAATCATCTGTATCATCTTGAATGCCTCAACTGAATCCGTCTCCACCACATTTCCATATTTTAACTATTTGCTGTGTGAAAAAGCCTTTCTTGAATCATCTTTGCTTATTTTGCACATGACTTTAAATCCATGCCCCCTCATTCTTGATCTTTTTCAAATCAGAATTAGCTTCTGCCTATCTATTCCATCCAGCCAGTTCATTATTTAAAAAACTGTATCAAATTTTCTCTAACCACCTCCTCTCCAAAAAAAACCATCCTAAATTCTTCAATTTATCCTCATTACTGAAGTTTCTTATTCCTGGAGCCATTATTGCCAAACATTTCTTTACTCATTCCAGTGCATTCACATCTTTCCTATAATGTGGTGCCCACTGTTGTGTATTGGTGTGTGTGGTGGATTGTCAGTTTGAGTCTGATCATGTGACCCAACAATGACATAATCGGCCATTTGGGGTGGAGATAGTTTGGTTCAACCTTGCTGTCTGTAGAGTAAACACCTCTGAAATAAACCTCTTGCTGTTCAACGCTGTGACCTTTTGGTCCTTACTGGAACATAACACAACTGATGAAGATAAAAACTGCTTAAAAAAGCTCTCATGAAGAAAAAGTGCAGAAGAAGCTCACCGTGTGTTGCATTCTGGAGAAAAAAACATGCAGAACAAGTAGTCCACACAGAGGGAAACGTTTCAACTTAGGGGTATAGACTTGGAAAGAAGTTGGTGGTCTCAGGTGTTCCTTATTTTAAACAGGAAGAAGCGAGATAGTGCTAAATTGTTTTGTGGAATGTTGTGCTATGCAGGCCTTTTTTATTTAAGAAAACATGGTGGGAAATTTTTTGCACTGTAATCGTGTGATGAAAATACAGAGTGCTTAACCTCTGACCTGACTAGATTCCATTATTTTGTACTAGCTAACAAAATTGAAGTAGGTATGGCTGTTCCTGCAGTTAGCCATATTATGGGGATTAAATCTTTTACCCTCTTAAGGAGTCTGCTTCAGCTAGAGAAACTACCTTCCAAAACTTATGAAGAAATAATAGAAATCCTACAAAACTATTTTTCAGTAAATCCATTCGTGATTTGCTGAAAGGTTCAGATTCCACAAACACAACTAGCATGGCAGTGGATCTATCCCCTAGTTTGTAGCAATTTTAAAGAACTTAGCAGAATTCTGAAAAAGTTAAATGATGCTATCAGAGACAGATGAGTATCTGGTTTAAAATGTGAAGCAATCCAGGAAAGATTGTTGTCAGAAAGGAACCTAGTCTTAAAGAAAGCACCGGAAATAGCGTTTACGATTAACTTAGCAGCCAAAAAATGTTCACAAGCTAAGCTTCAGCATGATTGTTCATGAAATAGTGGCTGAGAGAAGAGCACCAACACGGACTCAAAGTTACTATAAGTTTGGAAAAATTGGCCGTGCAGCAGAAAATTGCTGGTCTGAAGATGCTGTATGCAGAAAATGCAGCAAAAAAGAGCTCATTGAATGGAGTGTTTGAGGAAGAAACATGAATGACATACAGTAAAAGTACAGGAACTGAAGAGCAGGGGAAAATGCCTGCATTGAAATAAAGGGCATGAAGAAAGCCCAGACTCTTAGTTCAAAGATGAACTGTTATTTAACATACTGGCCTTTGTTGGTGACCAATACTGGCTCTTTCCCTGACTGAATGGCAAACTGGTATTAATGGAGGTGGACACCAGAGTGGTGATTTCATTGAAACCCAAAAGTGTGTATCAGAAGCAGATTAGTCATATTGCTATGTAACCCTCAACAATTGTATTAAGACCATATACAGGTGAAGTGATGCCTTTAAGACATTGTATTAATGTGAATATTCAGTTACATGGTCAGACTGAAATATTGTCCTGACACATTGTCAAAGGAAATCTTCCCAACTTTATTTGGAAGAACATGGAGAAAATCAAACTCAACTGGGCTGAAGTAAATAGATAGTGAGATTCTGAGACTGATCTATCACAACATCTGGAAAAAACACACCATTGTTTTCAATGCAGATCTGAGAAGCATGGAAAAAGTCTCTGTCAAATTTAAAACAAGAATGCAAATCAAACAAAATGTTGCAAGGCTATATCAGTACCTTATAAGCTCACACCAAAGTTCAAGGCAGAACCAGAGAGGCTAGTCAAGACGTGAGTTCTTGAATCCTTATATCAGTGGCCTATCATACCAGTGATGAAGTAAGTTGGATTGGTACACATCTGTGCTGTTATTAAAGTTGCTATTATTCTGGTACTGTGTGCTAAGCAATATTCTTTACCTTTAATTGATTACCTCTTTGTTGGACAGTCTGGAGGTCAGCAAAATTGACCGTGGTCAAGCCTATCTTGAGATGATTGTAGAGCCTGAGTGACAGAAGTACTTGACTATTTTAACACATAAAGGCCTATTCAAATACATGAGACTTTTATTTGGAATCACATCTGTACCTGCCATGGATCAAATTTTAAGTTGTTTGGAAGAAGTCCAGTCCAATGATATTTTAGTCACAAGGAAAATTGAAAAAGTACTTCTCCACAATTTAGATGCACTTCTGCAGAGGCTTGACAATTATAGCCTAAGGGTGAGAAAAGACAAATGTGATTTTTAAAAATCTTACATTGAATATTTAGGCCATGTCATTGATACAAAGGGACTACACAAGTCACCTTCAAAAGTTAAGGCCATAACTGAGGTGCCAGCACCCAGAAATGTAAACCAGCTACGATCATTTATGGACTGGCTAAATTACTATAGCAGGCATGTCCAAAGTCTTGCAACTATTCTCAAGCCATTGTATAATGAGAAAGAGCTTTTTCACAAGCCAAAGAGGCTTTATTAACATTGGAAATCCTGACCTGTTTTGACCTGAAGTTGCTGGTACTATTAGCACGCAATATATCACGGTGTGGAGAGGGAGCAATTGTTTCTCATATATTACCCAATGGTGAAGAGAAGCTAATACCTTTTGTTTTAAAATTATTAAACAAAACATAAATGAACTATGTACAGATAGAGAAAGAAGCTCTTGGATTCATTTTTGACATTAGATGGTTCCACCAATACCTCTATGGCTGGGAATTTACCTTACTAACAGACCACTGACCACAATATTTTTGTCTCCAGAAAGGGCTACTTTCTGTAGCAGCAAGCTGCATGTAGAAGTTGTTGCTATCAGTTAACACTTACATAATTAAATATCACAATCTAGCTTGCACAGGAATGCTGATTGGGCACTTTTGTTCACTTTTGCCAAATGAGTCAACTAGAAATCAGTTGTTATATAAACATTTTCTTCTTCAAACAGACACACTCTGGTAACAGCAGGACAAGTTAAATTTACTAGAAATGATCCACCAGTAACAAAAGTGATAGGCATATTACTTTATGGCAAGATTACAAGGCAACCTCAGAATTGAATCCATATGCCACACGGAAATTAGAACTATCTGTACAAGCAGAATGTCTCCTCTGGAGAATGAGGATCACCATTACACCACGGCTAAGGAGCTGTGTATTGAATCAACAATAGCAAGGTCACTGTGGTAGTGACAGAATGAAGAAGGTAGCCAGAAATTATGTTTAGTGGTCAAAGTTTGATTCCAAAATGTGGGGAATGTGAGGAAAATGTGGGAAAATATGCAGGCTGCACAAAAGTTTGCAACTCACCCCCGTTATCACCATTATACCCATGGGAGCAAACAGAAAAGTAATGGCAACGAATCCATATTGACCACACTGAAAGGCAAATCAAAAACAGAAATTGCTAGAAAAGCTCAGCAGGTCTGGCAGTGTCTGTGGAGAGAAATCAGAGTAAGGTTTCAGGTTGAGTGACTCTTCCTCAGAACTGTTCGGTTCCTCTAATCTGAGGAAGGGTCAATTGAGCAAAACGTTAATTCTGATGTCTTTCCACAGATGCTGCCAGACCTGCTGAGCTTTTCCAGTAATTTCTCTTTCTGTTTTTGATTTACAGCATCCGCAGTTCTTTTAGATTTTACTGAAATTTGAATCTTTTTCATGGTGGTTGGACACAAACTAAATGGGATGAAGTTGTCATCATGAAGACACCTTCAGAGAAATCAATAAGAAATTTGGGGGTGATCTTTGCCAGGTTTGATTATCCAGAACAACTTGTTAGTGATAATGGATCCATATTTCATGTCACAAGCCTTTGTGTACTATCTAAAGCAGAACAGAATTCAACATATCCCATAACTCCTTATCACCGAGCTACAAATAGTTTGGCAGAAAGGATTGTTCAAATAATGAAACATTTTAACTTGAGAACAAGGATTACTATCTAAAAAACTGAGCCATTTTTGTTAATATACAGGAACACAACCCACTCGACAACTCAAGATAAAGTGTTAGTTGTGCATATTTGCTGAAATCACCCATGACAATTGACATTGTTGACAGGAAGCGACAGAATCTGGTTTTCCAATGAGAGATCAAAGCCAAATTTTGAATTTACCAAAAAAACCTAAATTGTTAGTGAAGAATTACACCTTTGGTGAGACGTGTGTACCAGCCATCATTGTAGCGCAGACTGGACTGGTTCCCTACACTTTTCAGATGAGTGATGATGTAGTATGGAGAAGACATGTAGATCAACTCTTGGCAACCAGAATGAATGTGCCAGAGACAACATTAATTGAAGATCCACAAATAATTGTGTCAAGTAGAGACTTGAGGACAGAACAGTAATTGTCAGACAGTGTATTATTGGAGAATACCATAACATTGTGTGAACCTCTGAGCATTATCGTCTTAGAAAATGGCAACAAAAGATGATGTTTCTATTGTACCTAAAACATCAGAGGTTAAAACTAATGAGCAAAATAAATACACATGAGATGCACCAATACCCACACAGGAATCAATGTCCTCTATGACACCTTACCTACTGACTGTTGTATATATAAGTATACATATTATAAATGACTTCACTGGAAGAATCTCTGATGTAAAGGGAAGGGATGTTGTGTGTTTGTATAAGTGTTTGGATTATTACTTTAAGTGTTCGATCCTGTGACATAATGATGACATAAATGGCCATTTTGGGTAGGAAATATTTTAGTCTAATTTTGCTGTCTGTAGAATAACACCTCCAGAATTAGACTCCTGCTGTTCAATGCTTTGAGTTCCTGGTGCTTCTTGAAACCCAATCTCCACAAATATCCTTGATAATACAGTGGTTAGCACTGCTGCCTCACAGCGCCAGAGACCCGGGTTCATTTCCCGCCTCAGGCGACTGACTGTGTGGAGTTTACACGTTCTCCCCATGTCTGAGTGGGTTTCCTCCCACAGTCCAAAGATGTGCAGGTCAGGTGAATTGGCCATGCTAAATTGCCCGTAGTGTTCGGTAAGGGGTAAATGTAGGGGTATGGGTGGGTTGCGCTTCGGCGGGGCGGTGTGGACTTGTTGGGCCGAAGGGCCTGGTTCCACACTGTAAGTAATCTAATCTAATCTAATTTTAAAAAGATCTAACAGCTGAGTATAGAAAGTGTGATGTTCTCTTATTGGAATAATTGAAAAGCAGAATATTGTTTAAATAGGTACAGATTAAAGAATATTTCACTGCAAATATATCCTTGTTCATGAAGTACATGCAATTAGATTGTTCATGATCGTGTTCATGTAATATCCTTGTTCATGAAGTACTTGCAACCTCATTGGAGTTTAGAAGATTGAAAAATGATCATATTGAAACATATAAGATTCCTAAGAGGATGTTTCTTTTCCATAAACCATAAGATGTAGGAGCAGAAATAGGTCATTCAGCCTTTTGAGTCTGCTCTGCCATTCAATGTTATCAAAACTGATCTGATGATCCTCAAACTGCACATTCCTGCCTTTTCATCATGACTCACAATTTGCTTAATTATTCTCAGGAAGTCTCCAAAAATCACACTGCCTCTTGCCAAAACCAGGTCAGAACAGGTTTTCCCTTGATTGACGAATTCACTATCCATCCAGCTGCCAGCCTGAGCATAGCAGCAGTTTAGTGTTGATCATCTACTTTAAGACCATAAGACATAGGAGTGGAAGTAAGGCCGTTCGACCTATCGAGTCCACTCCGCCATTTAATCATGGCTGATGGGCATTTCAACTCCACTTACCGCATTCTCCCCGTAGCCCTTAATTCCTTGTGACATCAAGAATTTATTAATCTCTGCCTTGAAGACATTTAGCGTCCCAACCTCCACTGCACTCCGCGGCAATGAATTCCACAGGCCCACCACTCTCTGCCTGAAGAAATGTCTCCGCATTTCTGTTCTGAATTGACCCCCTCCAATTTTAAGGCTGTGCCCACGGGTCCTAATCTCCCCCGCCTAACAGAAACAATTTCTTAGCGTCCACCCTTTCCAAGCCATGTATTATCTTGTAAGTTTCTATTAGATCTCCCCTTAACCTTCTAAACTCCAATGAGTACAATCCCAGGATCCTCAGCCATTCCTCGTATGTTAGACCTACCATTCCAGGGATCATCTGTGTGAATCTCCACTGGACACGCTCCAGTGCCAGTATGTCCCTCCTGAGGTGTGGGGCCCAAAACTGGACACAGTACTCCAAATGGGGCCTAAACAGAGCTTTATAAAGTCTCAGTAGCACATCGCTGCTTTTATATTCCAACCCTCTTGAGATAAATAACAACATTGCATTCGCTTTCTTAGTCACGGATTCAACCTGCATGTTTACCTTTAGAGAATCCTCGACTAGCACTCCCAGATCCCTTTGTACTTTGGCTTTATGAATTTTCTCACCGTTTAGAAAGTAGTCCATGCTTGTATTCTTTTTTCCAAAGTGCAAGACCTCGCATTTGCTCACATTGAATTTCATCAGCCATTTCCTGGACCACTCTCACAAACTGTCCAGATCCTTCTGCAGCCTCCCCATTTCCTCAGTACTACCTTCCTGTCCGCCTATCTTCGTATCATCGGCAAACTTCACTAGAATGCCCTCAGTCCCTTCATCCGGATCATTAATATATAATGTGAACAGCTGCTGCCCCAACACTGAACCCTGTGGGACACCGCTTGTCACTGGCTGCCATTCCGAAAAAGAACGTCTTATCCCAACTCTCTGCCTTCTGTCAGACAGCCAATCCTCAATCCATGCCAGTAGCTCACCTCAAACACCGTGGGCCCTCACCTTACTCAGCAGCCTCCTTTGTGGCACCTTATCAAAGGCCTTTTGGAAGTCGAGATAGACCACATCCACTGGGTTTCCCTGGTCTAACCTACTTGTCACCTCTTCAAAGAATTCTAACAGGTTTGTCAAGCATGACCTCCCCTTACTAAATCCATGTTGACTTGTTCTAATCTGACCCTGCTGTTCCAAGAATTTAGAAACCTCATCCTTAATGATGGATTCTAGAATTTCGCCAACAACCGAGGTTAGGCTAATTGGCCTATAATTTTCCATCTTTTGTCTTGATCTTTTCTTGAACAATGGGATTTCAACAGCGGTCTTCCAATCATCCGGGACTTTCCCTGACTCCAGTGACTTTTGAAAGATCTCAACCAACGCCTCCGCTATTTCCTCAGCCACCTCCCTCAGAACTCGAGGATGTAGCCCATCGGGGCCGGAGATTTGTCAATTTTAAGACCTTTTAGCTTTTCTAACACTATCTTTTTTGTAATGGCAATCATACTCAACTCTGCCCCCTAACTCCCTTTAATTATTGGGATATTACTCATGTCTTCCACTGTGAAGTCTGACTAAAAGTACTTATTAAGTTCTCCAGCTATTTCCTTATCTCCCATCACTAGGCTTCCAGCATCAGTTTGAAGTGGCCCAATGTCTACTTTTGCCTGTTGTTTGTTTCTTATGTATTGAAAGAAACTTTTACTATCATTTCTAATATTACTGGCTAGCCTACCTTCATATTTGATCCTCTCCTTCCTTATTTCTCTCTTTGTTATCCTCTGTTTGTTTTTGTAGCCTTCCCAATCTTCTGATTTCCCAGTTCTCTTGGCCACTTTATAGGATCTCTCTTTTTCTTTAGTACATTTTCTGACTTCCTTTGTCAGCCATGGCTGTCTAATCCCTCCCCGGATAATCTTTCTTTTCTTGGGGATGAACCTCTGTACACTGTCCTCAATTATACCCACAAACTCCTGCCATTTTTGCTCTACTGTCTTCCCCGCTAGGCTCTGCTTCCAGTCTATATTCGTCAGTTCCTCTCTCATGCCCTCATAATTACCTTTATTTACCTGTAACACCATTACATCCGATTTTGCCTTCTCGGTTTCAAACTGCAGACTGAACTCTATCATAATATGATCGCTGCTTCCTAAGTGTTCCCTTACTTTAAGATCTTTTATAAAGTCTGGTTCATTACATAGCACTAGGTCCAGAATAGCCTGCTCCCTTCTGGGCTCCATGACAAGCTGTTCCAAAAAGCCATCCTGTAAGCATTCCACGAATTCCCTTTCTTTGGATCCACAAGCAACATTATTTACTCAGTTCACCTGCATATTGAAGTCTCCCATGATCACCGTGACCTTGCCTTTCTGACATGCCTTCTCTATTTCCTGGTACATGTTGTGCCCCTGGTCCTGACCACTGTTAGGAGGTTTGTACATAACTCCCATTATGGTTTTTTTGCCTTTGTGGTTCCTCAATTCCACCCACACAGACTCCACATCATCCGACCCTATGTCATTCAGTGCCATAGATTTAATTTTGTTCTTAACTAACAAGGCCACCCCGCCCCCTCTGCCCACCTCCCTGTCTTTTCGACAAGTTGTAAATCCTTGGATGTTTAACTGCCAGTCCTGAACCCCCTGCAACCATGTCTCTGTGATGCCTACCACATCATAATCATTCACGATGATCTGTGCCGTTAGTTCATCTACTTTGTTACGAATGCTACGAGTATTCAGGTAAAGTGCCTTAATGCTAACATTCTTGTCATTCGAGACATTGGAAGTCATAAGGTGTCCGAGGTTATCCTTCCTTTTTGTTGCATTCCTAATCTGCCTCAAGGTTAAATCCACCTGCATACATGCTATCCTCTTGCTTATCTTTCCATTTAACTCCATACTCCCTGTCGCTTTCACTTTCCCTTCCCCCCAACTCAGAAGTTTAAAGTCCTACTGACCATCCTATTTATCCTCTTCGCTAGAACATTGGTACCAGATCGGTTCAGGTGGAGACCGTCCCAACGGTACAGATCCCCCGGTTCCAAAACTGATGCCAATGCCCCATGAAATGGAATCCCTCTTACCCACACCAATCCCTTAGCCACGTGTTTACTTACCTAATTTTCTTATCCCTATGCCAATTGGCATGTGGCTCAGACAGTAATCCGGAGATTATGACCCTTGAGGACCTGTACTTCAATTTCCTTCCTAGTGCTTGATAATCCCCAAACAGGTCCTCCATCCTAGCTTTGCCTATGTTGTTAGTCCTAACGTGGACCACAACAACTGGATCCTCCCCCTCCCGCTCCAATATCCTTTCAAGCCGGTCGGAGATGTCCCACACCCTGGCACCGGGCAGGCAACACACCATGCGAGACTCCTGATCCGGCTTGCATAGGATACTCTCTGTCCCCCTAATTATAGAATCCCCTATAACAACTACTTGTCTTTTTGCTCCCTCCTCTTGAATGGCCTTCTGCACCATGGTGCCGTGGTCAGCTGGCTCATCCTGTCCAGAGCCGTTTTCCTCATCCGTATAGGGAGCAAGAATCTCATACCTGTTGGACAAGGCTCCTGCACTCCTGAACTCATGTTCCCCCTGCCTGCCTCACTTACATTCACACTCTGATTTCCCTGATTACTAACTGAATGTGAATTAAATTAGATTAGATTACTTACAGTATGGAAACAGGCCCTTCGGCCCAACAAGTCCACACCGCCCCGCCGAAGCGCAACCCACCCATACCCCTACATTTACCCCTTATCTGACACTACGGGCAATTTAGCATGGCCAATTCACCTGACCTGCACATCTTTGGACTGTGGGAGGAAACCGGAGCACCCGGAGGACATGCAAACTCCACACAGTCAGTCGCCTGAGGTGGGAATTGAACCCGGGTCTCTGGCGCTGTGAGGCAGCAGTGCTAACCACTGTGCCACCGTGCCGCCCACTAAATTACTTAATCTCCCAGGTGTGACTGCGTCCTGAAACAAAGCGTCCAGGTAACTCTTCCCCCTCCCGGATGTGCCGCAGTGTTTGAAGCTCAGATTCCAGATCATCAACTCTGAGCGGAGTTCATCCAGCAACCAACACTTGCTGCAGAGGTGGTCACTGCCATTCACAATGGGATCAGCCAGCTCCCACATCATACAGCTGCAGCACATCACACAGCTGCAGCACATCACCTGCCCAGCCATCTCTGCTTAGTTAGTTACTTTATTACTTTGTATAGGTTTGAGTTAAAATACTTTCTGATACCTCTCTGCTATAGTCTTTTTCTAAAAAAACAATTAATAGATAACCATAAAAAGTAAATTTATAACCATTCACTGATAAAGAAATAGAAAATCCTTACCTTAACAAACCAGAGTGCTATTTTTGGTTAGAAGGGGTGGTGGTGGGGGGGTGGGGTTGGGGGGGGGTGGGGGTGTTGGGGTTGGGGGGGTTGTTGGGAGAGAGACACAACATGTGTGGTATCTCAGGTTCAGCCACTGCCCAGACATATTACCAGCAGTCCCCTGGTCGTCACTCCCACTCTTCCTACTTATTAACTGGGTTAGAGGAGGTGGGTGGGTGGGAGACACTACAGTAGTAGAGTCTCGCCTTGCTGATAGATATGGTCACTGCTTTCCTTCCCGGCTGCCCTCCGGTCCACGTCACTTCCTCCGCTGCTCCCACTCCTTTTCCGCTGCTGCTTGCACTTAAAATGGCTGTTGGCGTTGAAGGGTGAGTATTTATACTCACTGCTTACCTTCCCGGCTACCCCTCTGTCCCCGTCACTTCCTCCGCTGCTCCCGCTGCTTCTGTGAAAGACAAAAACACTGCTGCCCGCTACCGGTAAGTAATTTTAATAAAAACTGCCTTACCTTATCTGCAGTCTTCCGAGTTCGTCCTACCTCCGCTGCTGCTCGCACTTCGTTCAGTAATTAAGTTGCATTATCTTTCCAGGCCAGTTCTTAACAAAAAACATATGTCTTTGTTCTCTTCTCTTTAAAAACATGCTGTTGTTTAAAGTTCAATTCTCAAACAGTTCCAAACTAAGAAATGTGAAAAATGAAAGAAAAGTAGTGTTGGTCACCACATAATCTTCCTTACAACATTCCTGATTCTGCCTCACTTATAATCATATAAATTAGTAACAGAGCAGTCATGTCAATCTGAAATTGCAGATTGGATTTTGGACATTTTTTTCAAGTCTTGATTAGTTTTGGACAGTATGGAGTTCAAAAGCAAGAATTGCAACCTGCTATACCAGCTTTTAGTATTTAGGATGTATAGCACTAGTTTTCGCATTATGTTGAGTGTCAATTTAGCTCAAGACAATGATCTAAACCATGCTGTTGCTGTGGAATATTGCTAAATTTCACAAAGTCTGAACTGGTAACATCTGGTTTGTCACCTTTTGTTGAAGTTGACATTTCAATGCAGTCCATGAATATTTTCCACAATGTCACCTGAGGGTCTCTTATCAATATAGGAGACACACTTCAAATGGGAAAAAAAACAGCTACCTGAGGCTTACCTGTCAATATAAGCCAGAATATTGAAGCTCTGTGTGGACATTTGCTATTTGAGTAATCTGAGGAAGGTAACCCTGATAGCTCAACTAATTTAAACAGTGAGTATCTGCAGTGTGCAAATTAATGGAGTTTGTGATTCAAACCTCATTCTCTGCTGAGAAAACTGTTCTCAGCTTGGTCATTGTTACTGGCCTTAAGGAAAATTTCTCAATTGTGGTCCTGATACATAGACTCCTATTGAAAGACAGACCTAGTTGTTGGTATAAAAAGCAAATTAGCAGCAATGGTGTCCTTAATTGAATAACCTACTTGAGTCCTAGGCTTGCATGTGATAGAGGAGCAGCTGGGAAAGCACTGGGGTATACCAGCAGCTATGGAGAAAGTACGTCTGCAAGGACTCCAGCACTTGCAGACAAAGAGATGCTAGTAAAGAAAATTGATGTCTAAGACTGAAAAATATAATTCTCCAACTTTTTAGACAGATGACTTTTTTGATATAAACCACCTACCTATTTGTACATATCTTTATCTTTGCTACATCAAATAAAATATTAAAATTCTATTACTCATCTAGTGTTATACCATATGAGTTTTTGTTAACTTTTAAGGTTTTAATGAAAAAAGGTAGCCTGCTGTCTAGAAAAAAGTAGTGTTATTGGTAACTGTGTCAGCGATCTCCTGGTGAATTATACAGGATAATACATCTATCCAGCTGTTTCCTCCTTCACTCATGCTATTTCGTAAGTTAAGACAGATGTACGGACATTGTGGAACCTGTCATGCTTATGGATTTTGAAACTAATGAAAACATTTTTTTCTGCATTGCAGCGAAGCTTCCTGGGCTCTGCTACATTTGCTGTAGGTGATCTGCTGAAATCAGACGAGCAAACGTTAACCATTAATTTGAGGTATGTGTTCAGAGATTAAAAAGTACTAACTCGGGTCCTTGCAATATTGATAACACAAAATATAAATGCATTAGTTCGGTAGACATTTAATTGGCAATTTCTAAGCCCTCATTGGTGATATGGCTTGGATTCAACATACTTAGATATGTGAGACAAATTTACAAAATGTGAGCAGCCACCATAATTATCTGTGATAGCTCTTATGACTGCAAGTGAAATGCATTTAGGCAGCCTTATTTTAGCTGTCAGTGGACAATGATCCAGTAGTCCAGAACTACCTTTCAGATTCCACATCAATTAATACATCCTCATGCTGAGAGGCCACATGAATAAGTATTATGGGAACTGGGAAGTGTCACACAAGTGGTTATACAAACTCTTCTCTGCATTTGCTACTGAAGTACACTTAAAGAATAATGCAGATGCAGCCTTGCATTTTGGCACGTCTACAGTATGCCTGACCTAGGAACACTTGGTATTGTCACTTGATGATGATGTGCAAGGAATTGTACATTTTCTCACTGAATGTATCCCTTATTTTAATCATGATTCGGAGATGCCGGTGTTGGACTGGGGTGTACAAAGTTAAAAATCACACAACACCAGGTTATAGTCCAACAGGTTTAATTGGAAGCACACTAGCTTTTGGAGCGACGCTCCTTCATCAGGTGATTGATCAATCACCTGATGAAGGGGCGTCGCTCCGAAAGCTAGTGTGCTTCCAATTAAACCTGTTGGACTATAACCTGGTGGTGTGTGATTTTTAACTTTATTTTAATCAGTTTATGTACAGAAAGGCTCTTTTAATAAAACTTTATTTCACAGATACTGATGGATAAGTTTTTTCTTCATTTAAGTATATTTCACTCTAAATAAAAAGTACATTTTTTCACATACATAAATATCAGTTATTTGTTACTTACATTGAAAAAAGATTGCAACACATACAACAAAAAATATAAAATACTGAGAAAATTCAGTGGGGATATTTTAGTTTGATGCCTTTTCACTTTGAAAAACCATTGATTTGAAAGATTGACATGCTGAGAATTTCCTGCATTATTTTTGTTTTTCTTTTGTGATCATGATGGAGACCAGTACCTTTTAAAATGAAATGCAAATGCCCAGTCATTAACTGAAAGAATTATGCTGCAATAGTCCATGGTTGTAATAAAAAGCCTATACTTTCAAGTGTAAAAAAAAAACATAATTACTGGCTTAACTCTGTTGTGGGCTGAAACTTACATATTTTTAGCTAAGCATGAGTTGCGTCAGAGATGCCCAATACAAGGCTCAATGAGATTTCCCTGCTTTATCTGACCAAATGTATCTCGGTAATTCTCAACTTGCTCCTATGGCATCCGTCACATCAATTACAGCTCTATTTTACCACACATTGTTCTCAGGGCACCTCACTACTCACTGGGTATCTGTTAAAGTCCAGCATCCCTTCCATCTATACCATCTTTAAAAGACTACAGTGCACCCAGCCAAGCATTGACAAATTACTGTTGCCCCTCACCAACAGTGTAATAGCATAGCAACCAAGAAGTCATGCTACCACATTCACATAGCCAACATGGCTGACTTGGGGAAGGTTGTAGAAGGAGGCCATGATAGAGGGAAGAGGAAACATGGTGGTGCAAAGGGGTGAGGAATGACTAGACACAAGAAGGGTAGGGGGGGAATGGTACAATTGTCTTGATGAGATGTGAGGGGAGATGGGAGAGTACTAGGGACTGGGGAATAAGCTGTGAGGGGTAAGGGGAAACAAGTGGAACTTCATTGTTAATTATGGGAGATATGGGTAAGTGCAAAGTAGTCGGATGGCAATGTGGCTACAAAAAGGGGTGGGAGAGAGGGGTGGGTGTAACAAAGAGAACAAATTAAAATGTGTCAACAAAGGAACTAATGAGAAGCCCGGGAATCTTGAAATCACAGAAATCATTAATTACTTGCAAATGAAAGTGGAATCTCTAATCTAAAGATGCATTTGTTCAGGAGGTATGAGGTGATAAACATTTCATGAATGCTATTGTCATGAACACTCAGTCAATTGTTAAATTTAAATCTGAGGTTGAGATCTGAGATGTAGCAAATGGGTAATAACCACCTGATTGTAAATATGTGATGGAAATCTGTAAGCTAAGTCATAAGTTATGGCTTTTTACAAGCAGAAATGTGTCTATTAAGTAAAAACAACTTTGAATTCAAATGAATTTTCGTTGCCATATGAAATTTAGATACTGTAGTTTCTAGAATATTAATGCTTTCCTTAAGTATTGCATCTTTTGATTTAATGGACATTTGATAATTATTGAGGACATTGATGAGTTATTCTAATCCAGTTTGACCTCATATCTCAACATACATATAGAAGATAGTGGATGGGTTAGTACGAATGGAAGCAGTAGCTTTTAAGAGAAGCCCTAAAATTAAAATTATGTCCTTGTCTTGAGGGTTCTTTCACTTTTTCTGTACAAAGCCCCACAACATTCATCAATTCATTTTGATTTTCTTCAGTTTACCCACAGTTTTCTGAGTTATAAGCTGCCATGGGGTCCTTTCACTGATATCTGACTCAGTAACATTCTCTGACTCTCCTTCAAACCCTCATAATTTTGGATAAAACTGAAAGAACTGCGGATGCTGTAAACCAGAAACAAAAACAGAAATTGCTGGAAAAGCCCAGCGGGTATGGCGGCATCTGTGAAGAGAAATCAGAGTTAACGTTTCGGATGTGGTGACTAACTATCTCCAACCTTTTATTCTGAGAAACACAATATTTAAATCTCTCTCTCTCTCTCTCTCTCTCTCTCTCTCTCTCTCTTTTACTTCCACCTTGATAAATTTCTTGGTGGAAAGGTCTGGGGTAGCTTTTCAGTTCCACTACCAATTGAGGCCTTCATTGGAAAATTAATGCCCACTTAAAAGTCTTCCCCACCACATCTGGTATTAACCTAGCAGTGACATGAAAGCTCCCTATGCTGAGAACATTTAAGTGTATCTTGGCTGCTTGCGACTCCCTGGGTGGGTGAGGAGTGGGTACCAGGATCGGCCCCTCATTTAAAGGCACTCAGTTCCTGACTGTGAAAGTTAGAATTGGGAAAGAGGTGACTAGTTGAGAACCATCCATCTGCCCTTGCTACTATGGAAGTTACTATGGCAGTCATTTTGTTAACTTAGTGTTGCAATGTATGGCCGCGATAAAGTTACAGGGCTCCAGTAACAGATAATAGTAGTGCATTGTGATAGGTTAGTTAAATCACTGGGGGATGAGCTAATGCTGAAGATGATAGTGTTGTAATGTGATAGATTAAGTGTGATGGAGGGAATCAGTGTGGTAGACGATAATTAGTTTAGAAAGATAAATGAAACCGGCATGATTGGCTATGCTAATGTTATCCGATAAGCGCAGGACCAACAAATTGTATAAACTGGAGCAGAACAAAGAAATTGCGGGCAGTCAGGGAAGACATTTTTCTGGCTGCCACAGCTTTGATTTTGCATGATTAAAGTTTAATTTTGTAAGGGATTTTCTGCGTCTCCTGATAATTTTTTATAGAACATTGAGTGATTCTTCCACAACATTACCAATGCCGTGCTCTGCACCTCTCCTCATGCCGTTGCTCAGGCATATCAGGCCTCAGGTTATGTGTTATATCAGCCATTATTTTGACTTGAAAAAATTGAACAAGTTTTCTTTTCACTGATCTCAAAGTGAGAATGAGCCCAGCCAGGCTCGGGAGGTTAATGGTGGATGGAAGCGATTTTGCTCCATGTTTTTTAAAAGAACTATCGGAGAACTTTAGATCATCCTGATGGGGGCGGATGTCTAGAGGGATTATATATCCATGGTGAGAAGAACATGGCCAAGATCAGAAAACTGGAAATTATGGACCCAACATAAAGCATCAGAATAATCACAAATGCAAGTGGGAAGAAACTGAACAAGAGCGGCAGGGTTGAGTCAAGATAGGAAGAAATAAGTTCAATAGGGCAGTAGTGACTCTGCCAGGGCAGTACTGTTTGTGAATCTTGGGACAGAGATAGAAGGGGCTCTACAGGTTTATTTCATTATGAGGTAGAAAGCTGTGCAGGGGATGTTTGAAGATCAGAATAGATTAGGTCATTGACTGTGTTGGAAATAACAGTTTGATGTTTGGTGGTGGGGTTCATGATCCAGGGAAACATAGGAGGAAGTGTTTGAGAGCTAGCACTCAGTCTTTGCAAGGTTGACAGGTTTGATAACAAGCTGAAAAATGTGTTGCTGGAAAAGCGCAGCAGGTCAGGCAGCATCAAAGGAGTAGGAGAATCGACATTTCGGGCATAAGCCCTTCTTCAGGAATGAGGAGGGTGTGCCAAGCAGGCTTGGAACACCCTCCTTATTCCTGAAGAAGGGCTTATGCCCGAAACGTCGATTCTCCTGCTCTTTTGATGCTGCCTGACCTGCTGCGCTTTTCCAGCAACACATTTTTCAGCTCTGATCTCCAGCATCTGCAGTCCTCACTTTCTCCAGGTTTAATAACAAGGTCAGGGTTAGACTTGACACAACACATTGCAGCATATTCAAAGGGAGACAGATTAAGTGTGTGAGAGGTGAGAAATTAAGGTGGCTGATGTCACTTCAACAGTTCTTGATGAAGAGATCAAATGATGATGGGAAAAGGGGAGCATTGGAGACAGATGAAATGGTCTGTGTATCATGGAGACAATTCCTGTTCAAAGAGTGGGCATTGAGATAAAGGCGATGAAAGTGGGTTCGGTGTCATATTGTGCCTTAAATTCATTGAGGGTGGGTGTAAAGGTGTAAGTCCTTTCTGAATGATCTGTGCTCAGCACTGGAGAGGGGAAGATCAGAAGGTATTGTGAACACAGCAGGAGGAGCAATTAAAAGAAGAGTTAGAGTTGGAGGTAGAGAAGTGGGCGGCACAGTGGTTAGCACTGCTGCCTCAAAGCGCTAGAGACCCGGGTTCAATTCCCGCCTCAGGTGACTGACTGTGTAGAGTTTGCACATTCTCCCCGTGTCTGCGTGGGTTTCCTCCGGGTGCTCCGGTTTCCTCCCACAGTCCAAAGATGTGCAGGTCAGGTGATTTGGCTATGCTAAATTGCCCGTAGTGTTAGGTGAAAGGGTAAATGTAGGAGAATGGGTCTGGGTGGGTTGCGCTTCGGCTGGTCGGTGTGGACTTGTTGGGCTCAAGGGCCTGTTTCCACACTGTAAGTAATCTAATCTAATCTAATCTAAAAGAGGAGGAAGAATCCAGAGAGACAAGAATACCTGTGAGCTTTTGAAGATTGCATTCCTTAACACCCTAAAGGAAGAGAAAATGGAACTTGGGACTGGGGTGGATTTGAAATAGTGTAAAGCAGTGCTGATGGATAGAAAGGTCAAGAGTGTGCATGTTATGGCACATGGCACTGACTGTGGATCTCAGAATGTGGTAGGGAGCATTGTATGTCTTGGAAATACCTGTAAACTTGAGTAGATTTGAGATATGAAAGATTGAACTTCAGTTGGAATCCATGTGGGTTAAGGCAGAGCTCGAGACAGTCACTGAGGACAATGCGGCTTTGATATGAAAGTGACATAACTCCCCATTGCTGTATCTTGATGACTTTCCTCTGAGTGGGCCCATTTCTCCTTTTCACAGCTATCATTTGCACCCATTTTACACCCCTGTCTCTTTTACACCACCATTAACACTGTCATGGTTTTTTGCTGTGGGCGCCTGCACTTGCTCTTCCTTACCACTCTGTCTACAGCAGAAACACAGCATTTCCCAATCTCTCAATTCTGATGAAAAGTCAAGTCGGACTTGAAAAATTAACTTTCTTTCTCTCTCCACAAATGTCACCAGACCTAGTGAGTTTCTCCAGCACTTTCTGGGTTCATTTCAGATTTCTAGCCTCACAGTATTTTTGTTTTATAAGAAGACTTAGAGGTCTGGCTGCTGTGATGATGTCTCACAGTTAAGTGCTAAATGCTATCTGGGGGACCTGAACAGTCAGGAAATGAGTGAAAGTTACTGTAGTAGAGGATTGGGAAAGGCAAAACAGAAGCTAGTGATTGGATAGGATAATGGCCAGAATGTGAGGGTCAACAACTGATATTTATTGTGTTGACTGTGCAAAAGAATATTGGTTGGCAATCTGCAGAGTCATGTAGTTGTGATATGTTACATGTGATCACAGGGATTGCAATTCATACAAAGTAGAATTTGTAACATTTTGAAGAACTCTCATCTACTTACTTTGTTCACACAATTGATAACTTGTACATGCTGTACATTTACTAACCAAGTTGGAGAATCAATATTTACGATCAGATTTCTAGAACAATTAGAATTAATAACTTTTGTGCCATTTGCTGAAAGTTATGCAAAAAAGTTCTATCAAAACCTTTGCAAGCTAAACAATCGAAGCAGCACAAACCTGTTATGTTTCTACCAAAATTACTGGAAAAACTCAGCAGGTCTGGCAGCATCTACGGAGAGAAAGCAGAGTTAACATTTTGGGTCCACTGACCATTCTTCAGTTGCTAGGAGAAGGTTGGTATACAGCTGAAGATGAGATGGGGAGAGGAGGACAGGAAAATGGAGCACAGAGAGAGAAACAGTTGGGCAGACTGGGTAAAGGTCAACTTGCGAGAATGAATAGCTGCTAATGGGAGCCATTAATAGCTGACAATGGGTTGTTTGTCATGCTATCCCATGTGATGATAGGGCCTGGTGCGTGGGTGTTAAGGTAAGGACACAGGAGAAGGTGTTCAACCCTTAAAATAGTTGAAATTTGCATTTAGTCCAAAATGCTGTAGAGTTCACAAGGGGAAAATGAGATGCTGTTCTTCGAGCTTGTGCTGAACTTCGCTGGAGTACTGCAGCAAATCTGAGACAGAGATGTTGGCCATGGAACGCAGTGGTCTCTTAAAATGTCAAACAACCAGAAGCTTAAGATAATTTCTATGGACAGATTGTCAGTGTTCTGCAAAGTGGTCACCCAGTCTGCACTTTCTCTCCCCAAAGTAGAGAAGACCACATTGTGAGTAGCAAAGTAGGGGAGGAGTACACCATGGTGTCCTGGAGGTAATAGTCCCTGAAGAATGCTGGCAGGGGAGGGGAATATGTGTTTGGTAAGGGCATTCCTCTGGAGGTGGCTGAAATGGCATCCAGTAATCCTTTGGATGTGGATGCTGGTGGGATTGGAGCTTAGAATGAGGGAGGCCCTATTGCTTCTTTGAGAGGGAAGAGAAGGGTTGAGGGCAGAAGTGCAGGAGATGGGTTGGACATGACTGAGGGTCCTGTCAACTACGGTGGTGGAGAATCCTCGGTTGAGGAACCTGATGGACATTTCAGAGGCCCCCTTGTCGATGTTGGCACCGTCGGAACAGTTGCAGTGGAGACAGAAGAATTGGGAGGATGGAATAGAATGTTTACAGGAAGCAAGGTGTGAGGATGTATAGTCCAGCTAACTGTGGGAGATGATGGTTTTGTAGTGATATTGGATGCCCACTATCCCCGGAAATAGAAACAGAGATGTCAAAGAAAGGAATGGAGGATTTGGAGATGGACCAGGTGAAGGTGAAAACGGGGTGGAAATTGGAAGCAAAATAGATGAACTTTTCCAATTCTAGATGAAAGTTGGAATAGACCCTGTTTTGCTTGCTTTTACCTCCTTCCCAAAATTGTCACTGGGGTGAGTTGGGGTTTTAGTTTAATAGTTGTCCAGAAGTTAGAATAGGCTTTCAAAGATTTTTCTAAATTTTTGTGGGTACCTTTTAAGCTTAAATGTGTTCGAAACCTCAGAAATTCTCTGTCCTTGAGGGACTTTTTTGGAGGATGCTGAACTAGAGGGAATTGCCCATAAGAAGTTTTAATTTTACAGGCAATTCTGTGGAGTCAGCTGCACTGGGGATTCCACATTGTGCTGACACCCAATTCCAGCCTATGCTGCTCCAATGACCATCTGGCCCAATTATTATATTGTATCCCTTTTCACAGATACTGCCTGATTATTACCAGCACTTTACATTTTTATTTTAAATTTCTAGCAACTACTCTATTTGGTTCAATAGTAAAGCTCTATTTATGTTTTGGAATTCTCTGAAAAAATGAATTTTACCATAGGCCATTAAAGCAAAATATGTTAAATAAAATCAGTGAAAATCAAGTGCATGCCTCTTAAAATATTTAGATGAATAATTTGCAGTACAGTCTGAAGTTCATTAAAATCTATAGTTAAAGGACTTCCAAATGCCTACAGTTAACTGATCAATTAATCATGATAACTGCACAGTGCATCACTATCCAAAACTAATTGGAAATGGCTAGAACCATTTCCTGTTATTTATTGGTAAACTCCATTCTCACTGAAAGTTAACAGGGACTAGAATTTTTAAAATGTGAATAAATTCAAAGTGCAAAAACAATTTGTAGCGTTGACAAGTAGCAGATGTATTCCACTAATACAGCAGCAGACCTGAACTATTTTATGTGGTTTGAATAGATATCATCTGGGTTTCACCAATTTGAAGAAATATAGAAGAGAATTATGAACATCTTTGTGGGAACAAATGAAATGAATGAACTGAAATTAAATGAGTTTACATTTTAAATGTTTATTTATAATTACATCCACCTTTAGTGCAAATCTAATGAATTACATAATTTTGTAGCAGAATATATCATTACAATTTATTTTCACTAAACAAAATCCTCATTACTCACCCACTTGACTGCAGTTAACTACCCCTTCATTTTTATCCTCCTTAATCTAGGGGTTGAGTTGTGTCTGGCCTCTGTATGTAGTACCGTCAACTCAACGCCATTGTTTCAGAAATATATCACACAGACACCAGGCCTGATGTCATCAGACATGAGATATCATCGAAAATTTGAATTGGCGCCATACAGTCAAATTCTTTCTTTTTGCAAATGCCAAAAGTAAATGCATCCTATTAATAGTTTAATTGTGCTTTTGATATGGTTCTGAAATTATGCTTCGGAGGAACTTGCAGAGAAACTTAGAATGATTCAGTAATTTTCTGTCATCTTTCCATTGGAATGTTGTTATCCAAGCAGTGCAGTCATTTAGTAAATTGGTCCTTTACTCTTGGGATTTGAGTTTGAATTCATCCTAGATATTAGACAGAAATGTTTGCTCTGACCTCAAACTTTTCTTTTTCCCCCAGGAGTACACTAAAATAGCTTCAGTTCAAATCTCCATGGCCCATCATCAAACATGGACTTTTTAAAGTTCCCATTGGAGCTAGGTTTGGAGGCAGGCAAGAGCTAAAAGTGGTCAGCCTAGTGTTCCATTTCACCTCTCCATAGGGCATTTTTGCAGAGATAGAGATCAGTAGGGTGGTGGGTAACTGACATAGCTTGTTAAAGAGGTAAAAACCTGATGAAGGGCTTTTGCCCGAAACGTCGATTTTGCTGCTCGTCGGATGCTGCCTGAATTGCTGTGCTCTTCCAGCACCACTGATCCATAGCTTGTTAAAGGTCACACAAGGTCAATTAAAGAAAACTGATTGAATTTTCAGATAGCCTTTCGGTTCCTGGAGGTAGAAGAGGTCAGTTTGTATGCAAGGCCAAAATCTTGCTCCTAGTGACAGACTGGAGCCAGTGCTCTACACAAACCTTGAGGCTTTTTCCTGTTTGCTTGAGTGTTGCAGCAGTTTAGATTAGATTACTTAGATTAGATTACTTTACAGTGTGGAAACAGGCCCTTCGGCCCAACAAGTCCACACCGACCCGCCGAAGTGCAAACCACCCATACCCCTACATTTACCCCTTACCTAAAACTACGGACAATTTAGCATGGCCAATTCACCTGACCTGCACATCTTTGGACTGTGGGAGAAAACCGGAGCACCCGGTGGAAACCCACGCAGACACTGGGAGAATGTGCAAACTCCACACAGTCAGTCGCCTGAGGCGGGAATTGAACCTGGGTCTCTGGCGCTGTGAGGCAGCAGTACTAACCACTGTGCCACCTTGCCGCCAGTTGTAGGTTGTCCTTTGGACCTCATAATGATGGCCTTCACACCTCATAATGATGGCCTGGCAGTAAAGTCCTTTTTTGATTTAAATTTTAAATTATTGGAGAAGAGTGCACTTACATATTGAACTATCCTCTCCCTATTCACCCATCACAGTCTCTTGTTCCTTTCAAATTGGAAGGCCTCTGATTGATCTCAGTTCTGACTGCCTGACAACCAAATTAGTTGGATGGCGAGCCTATCACTGATCATTATTTGGCTGTTCCGGGAAGAATTACACTGATGCTTCACAGAATTACAGGATTGTTACAATACAGAAGGAGGCCATAATGTCTGCACTGGTGCCTCAACAAACATTATGACTTAATGCTATTCTCCTGCCTTTTCCTATACCCTTACACATGGTTTCTCTTCAATAGTCATCAATGTTTTCCTCGATGTCTCAATTGTCTGTGCCTCTACCAGACTTCTAGGCAGTGCACTCTAGATCTGAATTGGATGTTGTGCGAAAATGTTTTTTCTTCTCATCAAATTTGCAAACCTCTTCAAATCTGTGCCCATGATTTTGATTCTTTCTGAGCAAGAACAGTTCCTTCCTATCTATCGGGCCTCTCGTGATTTTAAAAACTTTTATCACACTAACTCTTAGTCTTTTTCTTTCCAAAGAGAATAGTCCCAACCTTTCCAATCTATTTTTATAACTAATATTTCTCATCCTTGGGACCAATTTTGTAACCACTTCCGTACATTCTCCAGACCATTCACATCCGATCTATGATGTGGTAGAATTGTACACAATATTTCAGCTGAAATATACCAAATGTCTCATATAAGTTCAGCATAACCTCCTTGCTCTATGCCTATTAATAAATCCCAGACTACTATATGCTTTATTAAGTGCCCTGACATCCAGCTGTGCCAATTTCAGTGATCTACATGCATACATATCCAGCTCTGTCTAGTCTTGAATCTCCTTAAACATTGTATGCCTGTTTAATACTACCTATCAAAATATACTGTCACACTTTTCCACATTGAACTTCATCTGTCATCTATCTGTCCACTCGTCTGCTTTCTTGTTTACGTCTTTTCGGAGTTTTACATGTCTGCTCTCAATTTACAATGCTTCTAAGTTTCATGTCATCTCCCAGTTTTGAAAATGTTCCTTGCAAATCAAGGTCTACATCACTAGTATTTACCAGGAAAAGCAAGGTCCCTAATACTGACCACTGGGAATTCCTCTCCAAATCTTTCTCCAATTTGAAAAATATCCATTTACCACTACTCCATTTTCTATTATACGGCCAATTTTGTAATTGTGTCACCCACTGTCTCTTTTATTCCATGAGCTATATTTTTTTCTCTCAGATCTGTTTTGTGGCACTGTGTTGAACGTTTCCCACATAGTGCCAGTCTCTTACTCTCATTTTACATTGATAGACCCCAGGGAAAGTCCTGCCCATGCTGTGTCAGCATTTCATTTAGGGAGAAACATTTATATTCCCACAGTTTGGATGATCTGCTTAGATTGGAGCTGGGGTGAATTATTTTAAAGAAAAAGAGTAGTTAGGTGCTATGACTAATCTGAGTGTGTTTGATGCTGGGGCTGGAATTCAAATGATGAGAAGCATCCCATCTCCTGAAGCACAAGCATTCAGCCCAGCAATTTTCAACTGATAAAACAAACCTTAGATTTTCATTGAAATATACATTCATGTTGCAGATATGTTCCTTGCCTTGAAATGCAAACCTTCAAAATTGAGAATTTAGATTGTGTTGTAAAAAGCCTCATCGATTGAGTACAAGTTTCCTAACTGTGTGTGGTTTACTGAATATAGTAGTCTTAACACATCTACATGCTCCATGTCCTGTGCTGCAAATAGATGATCACAAATATAACTGTGGTGTTTTTCATTTTACTTCTGAATGCTGTTCTATTGAAGTGGATAGCAGTAATTATTTATGGTGAAAGTTCTCCTCTGCAAAGATGTTAATGACAGTATTTTGGTTGAAACAGAGGTAAGCAAAAGTGATCATTTTACTTGTATGACTTGAATCATTTGATAACTTCCGTTTGGATTTATTTCCTTAACTTGTTTCCTTAAGCTTATTTATTAACTTAATTCATCAAAACTCTGGAAAAAGTAGTGGGTTTTCCGTTAAATAGTGCTTGCAAAAGATTTCTGTCAGATAATTGAACTGTAGGCAAGGCCACCTGTGACTGGTTAAAAGAAATGACAGAGAGATTTGATTTAATTTAACCAGAAACCTATGATTTTCCAGAGACCATCATCTAAAACTATAATCTTATCACATGAAAATTGTGAAATTGATTGAAAGTACATTTCACAAGTTAGTAATTTCAATAACATTTTACATTGACAATATTTGGTCTATAATTTCAGTACAAAAACTGGTGTTTCATTGATCTTATCAATAACAAAATGTTCATATGTTAAGTTCTCACAGTTGCATATTTACTCTATATATTTTCATTTCTTCAGACTATTCCTTTGGGTTGAGTTCTCACTCTCCTTGATCAAGAGCACTCCAATATTTGGGAAATTTGTGGCAAGCATTTGAGTCAAGACCTTTTTAGCTCATTTAGCTTATTAAACAGAGCACCATTACAATTGCATTCCTGTTTATTAAGGTGCAATGTTGCCTTGTGTGAATATTTTTCCATTTTAGAAAGCTATAGAGTGAATACTTCCCAGTGAACATTTTCTGAACCATACTAGTCCTTCATAAAACATTGAATTTTTAGACCACATGAGGGAGGAGCAAGGCAGCTGACAGCCATTGAAAGCTGAAGCTCTGGTTTGCCATACAATTTCCTACTATCACAGGTTCCTTTTATCAAAAGTGGCTGTGGAAGAGAGTGCCCGCAGAGCTACCAAATTTGATGGCCGGGTAAGAGGTATTGACTGACGGTGCTCTCCTGGAATTTTCCCTTAAGACCAAAAGGTATAGGAGCAGAATTTTGTCCATTCAGCCCCTCAAACCTGCTCCACCATTTGATTACACCTGATATCTTTCTCAACCCTACTCTCCTTAGAACCCTTGATCCCATTACCAATCAAGAACTAACTATCTCTGTTCTAAATACAGTCAATGACTTGGCCTCCACAACCTTCTGCGGCAATAAATTTCATAGATTAATCACCCTCTGGCTGAAGAAGTTCCTTCTCGTCTCAGTTCTGAATGCTTGTCCATTCATTCTGAGGCTGAGCCCATGAGTCCTAGTCTCTCCTGCTGGTGGAAACATTATTTTCATATCGACTGTATGTCCTCTAACCAACTGAAAGTTAGGGTGGGGCCTAAACTTCCAGCTGGCAGCAGCTGAGAGGCCAGTGTTCCTGTCAGATGTAGAGGCCATCCTTGCTGCTCTGCTCTGCTTCGCTTCAGCTTTACTTGCAGGCTGGGGACCCCTCTGCAATAGTAGTTCAGCTGCTGAAAAGTTGCAGAATGTGTGCCACCATGATTGAAAGGTCAGCTTCTGACTCTTCAGTGCTGAAGAGATGACTACTGATCATCCAGTTTCAAAAGACTGCCTAAAATAATTAATTTTTGAGTCATGGAAAATTCAGCTCCAATGTGCACACAGCTGAGTTGAAAGGTTCATTTGGATATATGTGAGTAACCTGATTAATCTAAGGTTGGCATTATAGTAAATTATGTTGTGATAAAATGTCAAATAGTTACCTTGAAAATTAAATAGGACTTCAGCATATGCTTCTAGGCTTGGGGCTGTTGTGGTGTACTGGTAATGTCCTGACCTCTGAGCGAGGAGGTCTGGGCTCAAGTCCCACTTCCTCCAGAAATGTGTCAAAGCATCGTTGTTTAGGTTTATTAGAAAACTGCTATAATTCTATCTTCACAGCTGCTACCTCATTCCCTTCCTACTTTGTGTCTCTTCAAATATTATCAGGGCCATAATATTTATATTCTAGGGCTACTGTGCATTTTATTTCAGTGAACTGTTCAACTATATGTGTACTTTGACAGAAAAAAAGAGACCGCTATCTCTTATGTATGATTGATGGAATCCTTTATTTTTGAAGGACGTATTTATTTGGCATTCCTTGAATCCCATATCTCCAATTTAGCCATTTTTTAGAATATTATTGCTGAATACCTTCTGAAAAAATGCTTTGGTTTAACAAATTGAATAGCAATATTACTCAGATTGTGTATGAAGATGATATTTTTAAACATTTTCTTAACAGTGCTATTAAAGGAATGCTGTAGGACAAGGTCAATAGTCACCTTCTCCCATCTCATTTAAGAGATTCCACTAAGGAACAGTGGGCAAAAGCAGCCCAAACATTCTGTGGTGCACTTACTGTCCCATTCTAATCTGCTGTCATTTTCCCAGGAGATCATCATAGACAGCCAAGTTACAATGGCAATCTCATTCAAGTATTATTAATGCACTTAATTCTGAATATATTCAAAAGGATAATGAGCAATGATGACTTATTATTTCTAAACCTTTAAATCAGGAACTTACTGGCTTACTAGCTCAGTTACCATCTTTTATATATTTCAAATGTTGGGCATGGAAATTAATTGATTTTGACTCCCAATGTGCAACTTCTCAATTTGTGTGGTTACTCTGAGGCTTAAAGGTGAGGGAATGCAATATAGATTCAACTGAGAAGTTGGATATAGTTATTGTTAATAAAAGACATGATAATTAATAGAAGTTTTAGATACTGTATAAGAAAAGGGAGTAGGAGAGTTTAAAATGGCGATGAAGTGGTATGAATAGGAGTGTCATTCTGACAGGGAACATCTGAAAATCAAAGAAAGAGGAGACACTTCTACAGTAGATTTCAAGATCAGAGTGGATGAATATTTGCGGTATTGTACCTGGGAGGCTGATGTCTCTTATGGATCATTTTGTGGGCTTCAGTCACCTGTGGTTCAAGAAGGAAAGAAGTAGACTCGGCCAATTATTATTATCCTGACCCCTTTGGAACTTGAAGTATGAAAATGGGAATGAGGATGGTCAAGACCTTCGCTGCTCTTGGAAATGAATAGTCTGCTGATCCATGTTGCTGAATGCTGCCATAAATTATAGCTATTTCGTAGAGGTAATTTCAGATAACCAACACCTATGAGCCTAGTCAGTAGTCTATATTTTTGAAACAACATCAGGAAAATTGCCAAGAGAAAATGTAGACAGTTGATTTTTAAAAAATGTTATAGGTGGGGTTGGCAACTTGTTTAACAAAATGCTTTCATAGATTGAGGCAACTTCTGCAAAAAAGGAAGCGAATGATTATACTAATTATGCTGAATTAAAATGGTTAGATTGTAGGTCAGTTTCAAAATGGGTTTCTGCAAGAATGTACCTTGGCACAGCATGTTAAACAAGGAAGGAGGATGCAGTATGTATTTGATCTAATATTTTGCAATGAGCTGGATATGTTGAGGAACATTTAATTGCTCATAATGACTTTATTATTAGATCTGATACCATACTCTGTGCAGGAGTAATTATCAAAATAAATGTACCAGCTTTCATGAGAACAGATTTCAGTTGGAAAAGTCTAGAGATAATTGTTTCGTTGGATATACTGAAGGGAAAATGCTATAAAAATTGCATCCTTTCAATAATATAATGATAATGAAATGCATCTCATTAACTGCAAGGGATGCAAATTCAGTGTAATGTGTGTCTCTAGGAGAACGAGATGATCAAAGTCAAGATCCAAATGATTGATCGGCAGTTAAAAGTAAGTATATAAAATAACCTTTTATGAAGGTTTCAAACATATTAGAATATGTACGTGTAACTGACATGATTATTGAAAATGACCAAAATGCATTATTTCCCTTTATAAAAGCCAAATGTTTGCCTAACTACCAAAGTGAGTGCTAATTACATGGTTTATTTATGTTTAACGTGGTGGATGGGATGCTGATCAAGCAGGTTCCTTTGGCTTGGATTGTTGACCTTCTTAAGTGTTTTTGGAGCTGCACTCATCCAGGTAAATGGAGACTATTTCATTGCACTCCTGACTTGTGCCTTGTAGATACGAAACTAAAGGGTGATAAGTCAGAATTGATGTTAACATCTGTGATATCTAAGGATTACAGATAAATGTACTCCAGTGGTTCACAAAAGTTCACCACCGCCTTCTCAAGGACAGTTAGGGATGAGTAACAAATGCCAGTCTTGCTAATAAAGCTCATTGATGTCATACACATGAAAGAGCATTACAATATATTTGTATACCACTTTGATTTGGCTTCAGTTAGAATCCTGTAGTCCAGTTTAGATTCCCTCATGTGGAGTATAATGTCGTGACATGACAGATGTTTACTGGAGGATTATGAGATTGAGACCTAGTCTTAAATGTTTTGGCGAGCACAATTATCATGCTAGATCATTTTATTCTAGATAAGCATAGACTTTGAAGTCATTTGTTTCTGGTGATTAAAATAACAAAAGAACTAGTTTGTGTACATATGGAGAGACTATTTGAGTTTCATAGATTAGGTATTTCAAGTGGATGAGGATATTGCTTAACAACAGCACAGAATTTGTTTATGTGCCAGGAAATTTCTCTTATTGCACTGGGTTCTTAACAAACAGAACAAAATTCTGCTCTTGCAGAATTCTTTATAAGTGTTTAAAAGGAGCTGAAGTGCTTCTACCTCTGGCAGATATCACAGAATACAAAAGATAGAAGGCATGTTAAGTGTTATATTGACCCTGTGGTTTCCTTTGTATTTGGGATTACGAGTAATTGCCCAGTATTTTTTGAAATGACATTGATTTCTTTGCCCATTTTTTTGCCTCTCTCCATTAGGCTAGGTAATGGATATAATGGTGTTTAGTTGCATAAGCGTATGAGATAGACTTGATGGATAGGATAGGATAGATTAGATTAGATTAGATTAGATTACTTACAGTGTGGAAACAGGCCCTTCGACCCAACAAGTCCACACCGCCCCGCCGAAGCGCAACCCACCCATACGCCTACATGTACCCTTACCTAACACTACGGGCAATTTAGCATGGCCAATTCACCTGACCTGCACATCTTTGGACTGTGGGAGGAAACCGGAGCACCCGGAGGAAACCCACGCAGACACGGGGAGAACGTGCAAACTCCACACAGTCAGTCGCCTGAGGCGGGAATTGAACCCGGGTCTCTGGCGCTGTGAGGCAGCAGTGCTAACCACTGTGCGACCATGCCGCTACTTTTCTTTTGATGTTTTCATTTATTTTTAATCAAAAATCTCCCAGAAGAAGTAAGATTAAACAGACTTTTCCCTCTGGGCTATCCATTCACTTGCAGAACTTAATGCTATGTTCTTTAATTTAAAGGATGTAGGTGTCATCTCTAGTAAAAAAGGCTAATATTTATAGCCTATCTTTAGATATAAGCTGAATTCTTGAACTGCTTTGTCCCTCAAATGAAGGTACTCTCACACAGTTGTGAGATGGTGTGTTCTAGAATTTTAACTGAGTGACAATGAAGAAATGGTGATACATTTCTAAGTTAATATGTTAAATAACTTGGAGGGGGACTTGAAGGTGTTAGTTTATCCATGTGCATGTTTCTCTTGTCTTTTGAGATGTTAGGGGTCATATGTTTGGGACATGTTGAGTAAAACTTGGCAAATTACTGCTGTGCTGAAAATGTGTTGCCGGAAAAGCGCAGCAGGACAGGCAGCATCCAAGGAGCAGGAGAATCGATGTTTCGGGCATGAACCCTTCTTTAGGAATGAGGAAAGTGTGCCAAGCAGGCTAAGATAAAAGGTAGGGAGGAGGGACTTGGGAGAGGGGCGTTGGAAATGCGATAGGTTAAGGTGAGGGTAATAAGGTGAGGGTGATAGGCTGGAGTGGAGGTGGGGGCGGAGAGGTCAGGAAGAAAATTGCAGGTTAGGAAGGTGGTGCTGAGTTCGAGGGTTGGGACTGAGACAAGGTGGGGGGGAGGGGAAATGAGGAAACTGGAGAAATCTGAGTTCATCCCTTGTGGTTGGAGGGTTCCTAGGCGGAAGATGAGGCGCTCTTCCTCCTGCCGTCATGTTGCTATGGTCTGGCGATGGAGAAGTCCAAGGACCTGCATGTCCTTGTTGGAGTGGGAGGGGGAGTTGAAGTGTTGAGCCATGGGTTGGTTGGTCCGGGTGTCTCAGAGATTTTCTCTGAAACGTTCCGCAAGTAGGCGGCCTGTCTCCCCAATATAGAGGAGGCCACATCGGGTGCAGCGGATGCAGTAAATGATGTGTGTGGAGGTAGCCCATGGCTACTCCTTTGGTTTGGGCACCTGCATGGGCCCCATGGAGGAAGAGCGCCTCATCTTCTGCCTAGGAACCCTCCAACCACAAGGGATGAACTCAGATTTCTCCAGTTTCCTCATTTCCTCTCCCCCCACCTTGTCTCAGTCCCAACCCTCGAATTCAGCACCACCTTCCTAACCTGCAATCTTCTTCCTGACCTCTCCGCCCCCGCCCCCACCCCCACTCCGGTCTATCACCCTCACCTTATCACCCTCACCTTAACCTCCTTCCACCTATCGTATTTCCAACGCCCCTCCCCCAAGTCCCTCCTCCCTACCTTTTATCTTAGCCTGCTTGGCACACTTTCCTCATTCCTGAAGAAGGGCTCATGCCCGAAACATCGATTCTCCTGCTCCTTGGATGCTGCCTGACCTGCTGCGCTTTTCCAGCAACACGTTTTCAGCTCTGATCTCCAGCATCTGCAGTCCTCACTTTCTTCTAGAAAAAAATTACTGCTGTGCACCTGCACAAAACTTGGCTCATAGCCTTGTATGCCTTCATATTGCAAGTGTACATCTAAATATGTCTTAAGTGTTATGAGGGTTTCTACCTCTACCACCCTTACAGACAGTGAATTCCAGATTCCCACAACCTCTGGGTGAAACTGATTAACCTTACATACTCTCTAAATCTCCTTCCCTCTCACTTTAAAATTATGCCCTAGTCATTGATGTTTCCACGAACAGTTTCATCTCATCTACCCTGTCTATGCCTCTTATAATTTTATATATCTCAATCATGTTCCCCCTTGAGTCACCTCTGCTCATGGAAAAACAACCCAAGTCTGTCCAATCCCTCTTTCTAACTAGAACACTCCAGTTTACGCAATATCCTGGTAACCTCCTCTGCACTCTCTCCAGTGTTATCACATCCTTCCTATGATGTGGATTTCAGAACTTCGCACAATACTTTAGTTGTGGCCTAAGCAACTTTTTATGCAGCTCCAACATAATCAGCTGGCTCATAAACTCTAAGTCTTAGCTAATAAAGGCAAGTATCCCATATGTCGTCTTAATTGCTTTACCTGCCTTAAGTGACCAGTGGATGTGCTTTGTGCTTCCCGGTGTCCTATCATTCATAATGTATCCCCTTGCCTTGTTTGTCCTGCCCAAGTACACCACCTCACACTGATCCAAATTGAATTCTATTTGCCACTGATCAACCCACCTATATCCTCCTGTAATCTAAGGCTATTCTCCTCTCCATTTAACACTCCACCAATTTTTGTATAATCTGCAAACTTACTGACCAACCTTCCGATATTCAAGCCTAAACCATTTACATACACAACAAATAGTTAGGCCCTCAAGACTGATCCCTGTGGAACCCCGCTGGATACAGGCTTTCAGTCACAAAACAACACTTAGCCATTACCCTCTGTTTTCTGCCACTCAGCTAATTGTGGATTCAGTTTGCTAAATTTCTTTGGATCTGTTAACTTTGCTATCAGTCTCCTATGCAAGACCTTATCAAAGGCCATGCTGAAGTCCAAACATTGCCCTTATCGACAACTTGGTCAACTTCTTGAAATATTCAATCAAATTGGTCAGTCGTTACTTTCCCTGAACAAAGCCATGCTGATTGTCCTTTGTTAATCCCTGCCTCTACAAATGCCAATTAATTCTGTCCCCCTGAATTGCTTCTCGTAGTTTCTCACTGGAGAGGTTAGACTGAGTGGCCTGTACATTGCTAGCTCAACTGTTGCTCCCTTCTTGAATAACAGTAGCACATTGGTTGTCCTCTAGTCCTCCAGCACCTCTCCTGTGGCCAGAGAGGAATTGAAAATTATTGTCAGCATCCCCGCTACTTTAACTCATCTCACTCAACAGCCTGGAATATATTTCGTCTAATTGTGGAAATTTATCTACTTTTAAATCTGTCAGTCAACTTCAAACTTCCTATTTATCGATGCTAATTTCTTTGTGTCACATACCTTCTCCCTGATTTCTGTACTCGTATCATCACTCTTTCTAGTGAATATTGACACAAAGTATTAATTGAGAACCCTACCTAGGTCTTCCAGCTTGACGCACAAAATGTCACTGTGTTCCTTAATGGGCCCTACTCTTTCTCTCGTTATCCTTTTACCCTTAATGTACTTGTAAAATAATTCTGGATTTTCCTTTATTTTACCTGACATTATTGTTTCATGCTCCTCTTTTGCCCTCCTTATTTCCTTTTTAAGTTTCCCCTTGCACATTCTGTATTCCTATAGGGTTTCTGCTGTTTTGAGCACTCATTTTCTGCCATTAGCCTTCCTTATCCAATCCAATATGCCCCTTGATATCCAGATTCCCTTGATTTGTTGGTGCCACCTTTTTTTTTGGAACATGTTGACCCTGTATTGTTCCTATTTCCTTCTTGAATGCTTCCCATGTTCAGAAACAGATTTATCTCAAAGTATTGGCTTCCAGTCCACTCTAGACAAATCAAACCTGATCTTATTAAAATTGGCTTTCTCCCAGTTTAGAACCTTGATTTCAGGTCCATCCTTGTCCTTTTCCATAACAGTTTTGAATCCAACATTGCTGTGATTGCTGTCTGCAAAATATTCCATCACTGATACTTTTACCACTTGTCCAGCTTAATTATTGAAACATAAATCTAGAACCCTCTTGTAGGGCATTCTACATACTGGCTTAAAAAGCTCTTCTGGATGCATTTCAAAATTTCTGCTCCTTCTAAACGTTTCACACTATGACTACCCCAATTAATGTTGAGAAATTTGTCATCCTCTCCAGTCACTATGTCACCTTGCCACTATCAACATGCCCAATCAAATGTCACCTCAAGAAAAGAAGTCTATTTCCCTGAAATTTTCCTACATATCTACTCTTCTTTTTCTTCTGGCCTGTTATTTGCCTCATAGAACACTCCCAACAACCTGATTTCTTCTTTTCGGTTTTTAAGTTCTATCCGACCTTGTTAGAGGTGCATATTGGCTAGTTGTGTGATATGAATGAAAATTGTGTGCAGGTTTGGTCTCCTTTTCTGAGCAAGGATGCTCTTGCTCTCGAGGGAGTGCAATGAAGGTTTACCAGGCTGATTCCAGGGATGGCAGGACTAAGGTATGAGGCGAACTTGACTGATTAGGTTAGGATTGTTTTTGTTGGAGTTCAGATAAATGAGGGGGGATTTCATAGAGACTTATAAAATTCTAACAAGATTAGACAGGGTAAATGCAGGGAGGATGTTTCCAATGGTGGGTGTTTCCAGATCCAGGAAATATTTTCTACTAAACATTTTTTTGTTGTGTGGATGATTCAAATTCAAGTTTGTACAATATGTTTCCATTTAATTTATTTGGAATTTTCTCCATATATATTTCCTTATGACATTTTTTTTTCCATGTTTTATATTATCATTATAATCTTTTATAATACCTGTATATAATCTTCTGTCTTTATTAATTTCTAATCTTTGTTTATTCAAGGTATTCTAAAATTTGATGTTGCCCTGACCTTTATGATTTTTGATGAGGTAGGGGAGGCAGAATGGAAAGTAAAGGGTCAGTCAGTCCCCTCCATCCATGCTGCCACTATTAGCTTGTCCAGTCAGGTGTTGGGTGGCAAATTATTAATCATCCAGAAGGAAGGAGACCACTTAAAGGTGGAGGGTTGTGGTGGAAGGGAATTCACAACCAATCAGGACTGTAGTCTAGGATGTTATACAGCAGAAGGATAATACCGAGAATACAAAGTCACGATTACAGGTTTAAAGACCACCTGTTCTCCGAATCTCTCAATTTTTAATTGAAAGCTAAAAAATACTAAAAGGAAGTCACGAAAACATGCTGATCTTACCAGCTCTCCTGTCAGGATCTGCTGCTATTTTCAGCCATGATCGTAGTGGCAGAATTGATCATCTGCCCTTATGGTACTCTGTCAGTTATACCTGCTGCAAAACATAAAACATACTTTATTATATCTTAGTGGACAATGAAAAGTTACAGATGAGTTGGGTAATGACAGGCTTGTTAATTATCATTTCAAAATGGAGGGCAAGCTGATGATTCCTGTGCTGTTTTACCTTCTGAAATTCTGGAGAGTGGAGTCATAACATTGTATGACTGACATGGTGTGATCATTTCCTATTTTATGTTTGTCTGAGTGGATGGGCAGAGCCGAGATCCAGCCTATTATCAACATTTTTAGTGGTTTGAATTTATTTTGCACCATTTCAGACTCCTTTTTAAAAATATTCCAGTTACACAGTTCTGCATGCTAAATTTTCTTTCCATCACAACTCAGTTGGCTCACTTTTCATCATTCTGTGTTCCTTTGCAAACTGTCACCATTGCTTTTTGCTTCTAGTTTAATCTTGAACCTTATCATACTATGGCCATGATTATTCATAGATTTGGCTACCGGTGTTCCTTCCATACAATCCTCAATCACCTATCATTATCTGACATGGTGAAGACTCTGATGTCCCAGTATTTGCAGCAACTATTGAGCTCTTATCAAACATCCTTTGTGCTAAACTGATGTATTCAGATATGTGGTTATGGGCAACACACTATGACCAGTGTGTTTGGAGAAGATTTGTAGCTCAGGTCGAGGTTCTGGATGTAAGTCTGCTTCCTGAGCTGGAAGGTTCATTTTCAGACATTTTGTCATCATAGTAGGTAACGTAATCTGGTGAAGCACTGCTGGATATGGCCTGCTTTCTGTTTCCTTGGGTTGATTATGCTATTTCCTGTGGTGATGTCATTTCCTATGTTGGTGATGTCATTTCCTGCTCTTTCACGCAGAGGATGATAGATGGGATCCAAATCGATGTGTTTGTTGATAGAGTTCTGGTTAGAATGCCATGCTTCTAGGAATTCTCAAGCATGTCTCAGTTTGGCTTGTCCTAGAATGGATGTGTTATCCCAGTCAAAGTGGTGTCTTTCCTCATCTGTGTGTAAGGATACTAATGATAGTGTGTCATGTCTTTTTGTGGATAGTTGATGTTCATGTATCTTGGTGGCTAGTTTTCTGCCCGTTTGCAAGGTATTTTATAAATGATGTTCGTTTTCCTTCTTGTCTGTATAGGGTCTTTTAAGTTCATTCATAAGTTCATCACCCTCTGAGAAAAAGAACAGGAAATGACATCACCAACATAGGAAATGATATCACCACAGGAAATGGCATCATCAACCCAAGGAAACCAAAACACAAACAGAAAGCAGGCCATATCACCAGTGCTTCACCGGAGGCTCACTGATTATGTTATCTAGTATGGTGACAAAATGTCTGAAAATGAACCTTCCGGCTCGGCCCAGGAAAACCTAAACAAATAAGTAGGCCATAACACGAGTGATTCACCAGAGGCTGACTGATGATGTTATCTAGTATAGTGATGAAACATCTGAAAATGAACCTTCCAGCTCAGCAAACAAACTTAGATCCAGGACCTCAACCTTAGCTACAAATCTTCTCCAAACGTGCTAACACCTATGGGCACAATACGCTAAAACTGGCCCGAAGATGGAAAACCAATGCCAACTGAGTAGGCGCCATCTATGAACAGCAGTACTTCCTGCACGAATGCATAAGGAAACAGGTGCTACCTAAATGTCTTAAAAACAAACCTCCCCTTAACACCCCATTAGTCAAAAGAATAGCAGCGCAAAACAGCCACAGAATGCTTTGAGAAATGATTAACAATGCCCACAACAGACTCCATAAATAAAACCGGGCAATTTTGTGACAAAAAAACCTTACTCACTAACGCAACAGACCATGAATAAACAGAGACAGTATAACGAGCCATAGACATTAGACAGTGGCAAACACAGAAAACGAGAAAACTAGACCTGCAGAAAAAAAACTAGACAAACTCACACAAAATAACAACACAGGCAACACAGAAGCATGGATAAGAAACTCATCTGACTGACCCTTAACAGACACTGAAAAAGCTGTCTTCTAAGAGGATTAAATTATAACTTCCCGGAGCAGACAACAAAGATTTCTTAGCAGCATTAGAAACAACACTGAAAGGCAACAAACTCACAGAAGAAACCCAGCAAACCATTAGACAGACAGTTGCACAAACATTAAGCAGGACAAAGGAAGGAAACGCACTGAATGCACAAGAAAGGGAAGCATTCAAAAAAGATAAAAACATCGTTATTCCACCTGCAGACAAAGGATGCTTGATGGTCATTTTAAACCGAACAGAGTACATTGAAGAAGCGGATGTACTGCTTGCAGATACTGATACTTACCAACAGGTGGCAATAGACCCGACCCCACAACTAGAGAACCGAATCACAGCCTTACTTAAAAAACTTCAGAAGTCTGGAGAATTAAGCAAGACAGATTTCCAAACAATGAAACCAGGTAGATCCAAAACTTCGACGAATTACCCAAAATTCACAAACCAGGATCCCTTCCACCCCCACCCCCCGCCCATACCCATAGTCTTGTTAACTGGAACACCGATGTACAGATTATCCAAGGAACTACACCAAAAACTACAACACTTAGTAGAAGAATTACACCACACCATTCATTCCCCCCAAGAGTTCCTGAACTCCAACAAAGACACCAAGGTAGAAGAGGATGAAATAATGATCTCCTTTGACGTAACAGCCCTTTTCACATCCATCAACATCAATCTGGCCAAAGAAACACTGATTACACTATTAGAAGAACCAAAAACATGTACACCAGACATCACCAACTTAATCAGGAAATACAACATCATCAAGCTAGTGGACCTATGCCTTACCACCCACTTTACTTTCAAAAACGAAACCTCCAGACAAACGAACGGAACACCCATGGGATCTCCAATATCAGGGTTCTGAGAGTCATTAGTGCAGAGATTTGAAAAAAACAGCTCTGCCAACCATCCAACCCAAACTTTGGGTCCACACCGTGGACGACACCTTTGTCATCACTAAATGAAACAAATTAGAGGAAACCTACAAACCCATCAATAATATCCTTACACATAAAATTCACAAAAGAGGAGGAAAACAACAACAAACTGCCATTCCTAGATGTCACAGTAGAGCAAACAGTCAATGGGGAACTTCAAACCAGTGTCTACAGGAAAACAACACATACAGACCAAATACTGAACTACAGAAGCAATCACCCCAACACTCACAAACGAAGCTGCATTAGAGCATTATTTCAATGAGATAGTATACACTGCAACACCGAGGAACAATAAAGAGCAGAAGAAAACCAATGCAAGGATAACTAATAAACACGGTCTATCGATTTCTCAACCACAAACCCAAACAAGCAGACAAAACATGCCCAGAAATCCCAGTCACTCTCGCCTACATCAAAGACATCTCGGAAATGACTGCCAGACTACTCAGACCTCTTGGCATCATAGTAGCCCACAAACCCACCAACACACTAAAGCAACAGCTAATGAACCTAAAAACCCTATACAAACAACAACCTAAACGAACATCATTTACAAAATACCTCGCAAGAATTGTGACAAACGGGCAGAAAACTAGCCACCAGGATACATGAGCATCAACTAGCCACAAAAAGACATGACACACTATCACTAGTATCCTTATATACAGAGGAGGAAGGACACCATTTTGATGGGGATAAAACATCCATCCTAGGACAAGCCAAACTGAGACATACATGAGAATTCCTAGAAGCATGGCATTCCAACCAGATCTCTATCAACAAACACATCGATTTAGATCCCATCTATCATCCTCTGAGTAAAAGAACAGGAAATAGCATCACCATAGGAAATGGCAACACCAACCCAAGGAAACCTAAACACATAAATAGAAAGTGGGCCATAACACCAGCGCTTCACCAGAGGCTCACTGATAATGTTACCTAGTATGGTGATGAAACATCTGAAAATGAACCTTCCAGCTTAGCGAGCAAGCCTACATCCACACTAGGACCAGAATAGAATGTTAAGTACAGGAGCACTATTAACATTGTTAATACATAGGAACTCTTCAAGCAAAGGAGCAACAATAGAGAACCACTCAAGCCCATTCCATTTTCAGTTTGGCTGTGCCTGAAACCTACCCTAGTTTCTGCATACTTTCCTTACGTTTATATCATTTGATACTGCTACCTTACTAAATTGATGGTCCTAGAGTTGAATGTTTCAGATATTGAGAGGGTGGAATGGAGATTCCAGAGAAGAGTTGCAGATTTCCTGTTGCTTTTGTATGGATGATGCATTTCCTGATTTTATTCTTTTAATGGCACTGTTTTAATTATGAGTCATTGCTCTGTTGTCACAAGATGCAATAGTTTATAAACCATTTATCATATCCAATACAAAAGAAAGATGGTTGAGGTTTATGAAGATCAATCAGTTCCATAGAGCCACTGTGGGAGTTCCTTATGGTAATATCTTAGACCCAACCATCCTCAGCTGCTTCGTCAATGACGTTTCTTCCATCATAAGATCAGTAGTAGGGATGTTGGTTCGTGATTACATAATGTTCAGCACCATTCACAACTCCAGAAGCAGTTCATGTTCATATGGAGCATGACTTGAACAACATCCGAGCTTGAGCTGACAAAGTGGCAAAAAATATTTGTACCATACAATTGATAGGCAATAACTGTCTCAAATAAGACCAAATCTAACCCTTGCCGTTTGGGATTCAAAAGTATGGTCACCACTGAATACCCCACTATCAACATTCTAGGATTACCGTAGACCAGAAACTGGATTTGTCATATGAATGTATAAACCGGTCAGAGGCTGACAGTTTTATTTTGAGTAGCTAATTTCCTGATTCCTCAACTGATGTCCACAATTTAAAAGGCACACATCAGGAATGTAATGGAATACTCTCCATTTTCCTGGATAATTGCAACTCCAACACCACTCAATATCATCCGTGACTCAGCTGCCTGCTTGATCCATCACCTTCCACATTCATTCCCTTCACTGTAACACAGAGACAACAGTTCATACCATCTACAAGATACACTGTAGTAATTCACAATGGCTTTTCCAAAAGCACTTTCCAACTTGGAGCCCTATCACTAAGAGCAGTAAAGTCAGCCAATACAGGGGGACACCACCAACTGCCTGCAAGCTCTCCTCCAAGCCATACATTTGGAACTATTTCACTGTCCATTCACTGCTGGGTCAAATCATGGAACTTCCTCCCTAAAGCACTATGGCTGTACCTATATTTTGGGAAAGCAAATCTTAGCAGGACTTAAACACTTAATGATAAGGTCCTGGGGTGTGTTGATGCAGAAAGAGACCTTGGAGTGCAGGTTCATTATTCCTTGAAAGTGGAGTTGCATGTAGATAGGATAGTGAAGGTAGCATTTGATGTGATTTCCTTTATTGGTCAGAGTACTGACCAGGAGTTGGGAGGTCATGTTGTGGCTGTATAGGACATTGGTTAGGCCACTGTTGGAATATTGTGTGCCATTCTGGTCTCTTTCCTATCAGAAAGATGTTGTGAAACTTGAAAGGGTTCAGAAAAGATTTACAAGGACGTTGCCAGGGTTGGAGGATTTGAGCTATAAGATGAGTTTGAATAGGTGAGGGCTGTTTTCTCTGGAGCTTCGGAGGTAGAGGGGTGACCTTATAGAGGTTTATAAAATCATGAGGGGCATGGATAGGATAAATAGACAAAGTCTTTTCCCTCGGGTGGTGAGTCTAGAATTTGAGAGCATTGGTTTAGGGTGAGAGTGGTAAGATATAAAAGAGACCTAAGGGGCAACCTTTTCACTCAGAGGGTGGTACGTGTATGGGAAATGCTGCCAGAGGAAGTGGTGGAGGCTAGTGCAATTGCAACATTTAAAAGACATCTGGATGGGTGTATGAATAAAAAGGGTTTGGAGGGATATGGGCCAGGTTCTAGCAAATGGGACTAGATTGGGTTAGGATATCTGGTTGGCATGGTCAAGTTGGACCGAAGGGTCTGTTTCTGTGCTGTACATCTCTTAGACTCTATGACTCCAGCAGTTCAAGGTAACTCATCACCACCTTTTCAAGGGCAATTAGGGATCAGCAATAAATGTTGGCTTAACCAGTAAAGCCCATATCCCATGAATGAATTTTTAAAAATACCTTGTTGAATCCCTTTATAGTTTTAAACTTCTCAATTCTGACACCCTTCAGCAATTCAAAAGCATCTTTCACCAATTAGCTTATGCCACATCGGCATACTCTTATTTCCCATTCCAATGGGATATAAATATGACATTACATGTTCAATACTTGGAAATAAAATGAATTTTTGAATTATCAAGTTGAGAGTGCTGATCCCGAGAAAGGTAACAAATGATGCAAAACTTAAATAACGAATTCAATCCTTCCCGGGATTCACAATTATTGGCTCTTGATCACAATTCCTTGTGTTTTTTTAGAAACGAGGGGTAATTTATGGGACATGAGCTGGGGAAAGGAATACAACATAAAACACTTGGGAATTGTGTTTGCTGCCCTCCAGGTACTCCAAATGTGTAGATCCTTTAGGATCCAATCTGGTTTCATTTGTGTAAAGCAAGTACCTACTGGTCCAGTGAAACAAATGATGTACTGTGAAATTGTTTTGTTTTGGCTACTTTGCTTTATGGAAGTTCTATTGCATCTTCCTTGTGCTGTTGTTACCTGAATGACAAAGGGCAACATGAATGAGTGAGTGATGGCCTGTGTTGACTATGTGGAACATTGTCTAGGACTAGGCACCCTAATGTTGAGGGTGACCATTAAGGGAACTGACCCAATGGTGGTTGAGTGTTTTCATCCCCATCTTGCTGAATGAAACCTTCCTCATTGCTTGGGGCATTAATGGAGATGCACTTTATGAACAATTCATTATAATTTTCTGGTGCTGGATGAAGCAGTATTGACAGGACTTGCTGCTTCTAATTGGCACTTGAAGCTTGTGCATGTTTGCAACTTACCCTCATAGTGTTACAGAAGATGATTGATGGCCTCATGCCAGCAATGCCAGTTCAAACATTCATGGCACGGCTGTGTTTCATATGAGGGGAGCAGCACAGTAGGTCAAAGCCTTTGGCCTGATAACGAATATGGGTCTCTGGGAGGCAAATGTTGTCATCCTAGCCTGTATCATTAAACATTTGTCACAATAAATGATTCATACCTTGGGCAAGAAAGAAGTGAATAGAGAAGACAGACCAATGGGTTACCACAGAGCTCAGCTAGCCCCAACACTCTTCAACATGTACACAAATGACCTGCCAAAAGATATTTCCTGCAAGTTCATTTACACTATTACACCTGCTGTTTCAATCAATCTCCACTATTCTGAACTTTGGAAGAGACATTAATGCAAATGTTATTAAGTTGATGGATTGCTGCATGCATAGTGTCTCACACTGAACCTCTCCAAAACCATATCCAGTGCAATCCATCCTTGTAATGCCAGTCCAAAAGAAAATTGCATATCTGCGTAGAAGGCCAGAGACCAAAGCATAAGTCCAATTCAAGATATTGGAAGTAACTCTAGATTCTGGGAGCATTTAAAACAAAAAGCAGAAAATGTCAAAACCAGAAACTATCATTTATCTATTTTGCTGGATCTATGTGCAACACTGCTACCATAACACTCTGGACTTCACTACTTGCCCTGTCACACACTGCAGCATAGTATTGAGCCACTGAATGATAAAGGCTAAGACACACATCGTGTTGCCACTCAATTAAGTGCAATAGTGTTCATCATATTTTGAATCCTCTGCCCAAAATACTGTTCATTATGGTGCCAAACTGAGTAGTGAGCATGAATGGGAGTGTAGGTATGTCCTGGAATGAAGATAGCCATAACAGTGAGATCCAGCAACGTCCTGAACCTTGAATGGAAGGATCAGGGAAGTTGGGGGTGAACAAGGGGTCAGAACAAAGGGTTTTGGGGGTGTTTTCATTTCCAGGTAGAAAGTGGCAAAGTGAGTGAACGTAACATTCTATGGAGATGAGCCACTGATGTGCACAAGGCACCACAAACATCCCCCTTCCTCCCCGGTAGAGCATACATCCTCGTCCAAACTTTACCCAGTTTATAACCGTTTTTCTAATCAACCTGTTCAGATATGTTATTCCACACCTTTGGAGCAGGTGAGACCCAAACCTGAGCCTCTCAATCCAGGAGTAGGGATGCAATCAACATGACCAGTTTGTATTAAGAAACAACCTAACCACTTCTCTATTTTCTCCATATCAATTGTATTATGGTGCTGGCAGTACAATATTCAGCAACATTCAATTGGATTGTCAATAGACAATTGGATTTGTCAATTACCTCTTTAATATTGGTGGCAGTCTGCCAATTTTGACCCTGATCCCCTGCTATTTCATAGGGAATGGCTTTGGGATAGACAAAGATGGTGAGTGAGCCACTCTTATATTTCCCATGCTGTCCCTTTGAAAACATGCATAGTGCGAGTGTAAATTCCAGTCCAGGAAGACAGTGGTAAGCTCCTTATAACAAACCCAATTTGATTAGATTACTTACAGTATGGAAACAGGCCCTTCGGCCCAACAAGTCCACACCGACCCGCCGAAGCACCACCCACCCATACCCCTACATTTACCCCTTCTTAACTAACACTACAGGCAATTTAGCATGGCCAATTCACCTGACCTGCACATCTTTTGGACTGTGGGAGGAAACCGGAGCACCCGGAGGAAACCCACGCAGACATGGGGAGAATGTGCAAACTCCACACAGTCAATCGCCTGAGTCGGGAATTGAACCCGGGTCTCTGGCGCTGTGAGGCAGCAGTGCTAACCACTGTGCCACCGTGCCGCCCAAAGCCTACAATTTATTAAATGTAGGCTTTGAGTTGCCGTTGCGAGAGAGATCCATGTGAAACATGTTTAGGACAAAGTTAAAAATCACACGACACCAGATTATAGTCCAACAGGTTTGTTTGGAAGTGCTTCCAAATAAACCTGTTGGACTGTAACCTGGTGTTGTGTGATTTTTAACTTTGTCCACACCAGTCCAACACCAGAACCTCCAAATCATGTTAAGATACTGTGCAGCCAAGCTTCACCTTTGAGGCCTCAGAATTCATGTACTTGTAGAGAGACACAAATAATGTTGCACATTATCAAAGAGTGTTTATCTACAGGCAAAGTGGTGGAGTAACTACATGAAACTCAGCAAATGAGGCTACCTATTGTTTTGAGTATTTGTATTAGTTACATAATTGTTATTTCTATGTTTATAAACAAAATAAGTTTAGACCAGCAGTGGAAAAACAAATGAACACTATAAAGAAATGCCTTTGAAATGATACTATGAGAATAGTTTGAAGCTCAACAGGAAAAGGCGTTTGAAACTGATAATTGCGTTGGTATCCTTTGAACTTAAAACCTGTGTCCCTGAGTATGTTTATGTAGTTATCCTAACAAACCACTAATCCATGGGCTTCAACTAATTATCCAGTCATGCAAGTGAGACGTCTATTATGGCACCTAGAGAATTTAAATTCTGGAATAAAATGTCTGTAGTAGTAATGTTGACCATTAAATCACTGATTTGTCTGAATCCATCTAGTTTTTCACAATTCTTTAGGTAAAGGAATCTGAACCTAAAGATTCCTTACTGGGTCTTACTTACAGGTGATCCATAGCAGTGAGGTTGATTTTGAACATCTCTCTCAAATGGGCTAGAACCCTTCAGGAGGATGGCTCACCACCACCTTCTCACCAGTATTTAAGGAAGATAGTTACCGATTAGCTCTGCCAATATCCCACGGATTACTGAAAAAGAAACTCACGAGATGTTAAGAGTAATAATCGTGAGCTATCTGAAACCATTTTTCATCTGTAGACAAAATGATGGTTCATTGCAACAAGAGGAAAAACTAAAAATTAATGGAACATGAGATTATTTGGATGGAAAAGTAGTTATAAATGGCAGTTATTCAAGTTGAGTAACAGTGGCCCATGGAACCCATACAAGTCAGCACGTACACTGTACAGGTAGACAATCCTTTATCCGAAATTCCAAAATCCAAAAGCTCCAAAATCCGAAAATTTTTTGTGGAATGTGGAATGTCAGTCATGTCTGCATAACAAGGTTTGTTTGGCAGGTGAAGTCCACACCCATTTGACCCATGTGGTGGCCTAGCCCATCACTGGCAGGAGTCAATTGTGTATTTTTTTCACTGTGTTCAATTGTGTTTAATTTCACTGAGAAAATGTCAAAAGGAGCTGCAGATATACCTATACCTAACAATAATAAAAAGAAGAGGACGCATCTCACATTATCAATAATGTGTGGCATCTTACTGAAGAATATGGTGTCAGAATTACCATATTCTTCAGTAAGGAACAGAAAGACAAATTACTGAAGTTTTATGGTAACAGTGATGACCATAAACTAATGAAATATAGGAAAACACTGCACAGGGCAAAAAATGAAGATCTTAACCGCGTGTTGATGGAGTGGATTCGACAACGAAGAAGTGAATGTGTGCCACTGACTGGTTTGTTGGTCATGAAGCAAACTAGAAAATATCATAAAGAACTGAACATTAAAGGAAAATGTCAATGTCTAGAAGGTTGGCTGCAGAAATTTAAGAAGCGTAATGGTGTAAAATATCTGAAAATCTGTGGTGAACAGTCTTCTGCTGACCATGAAGTAGCTGAAAATTATATTGATGAATTTGCCATGATAATATCTGAACAAAGCCTTAGTCTTGAACAAATTTACAATGCTGATGAAACAGCTCTCTACTGGCACTATGTCCTGAGAAAAACATTAACAACGCCTGATAAGAGAGCACCAATAGGTTTTAAGGATACCAAGCACAGGTTAACTGTTCTTGGGTGTGCCAATGCTGCAGGCACACACAACATGAAATTGGTAGTGATTGAAAAAAACAAACATCCAATATGTCTGAAAGGTGTACACAATTTACTTGTGCATTATTATGCAAATAAGAAAGCAATAAATTTTTCTCAACTGGTTCTATAACCACTTCTTACCAACGGCACAAGTTAATTGCAGACAAGCTGGACTGAAAGAAACCTGAAAATTTTTTATTGTACGCATCCCCCTGCAGAACTTGTTGTGAAAAGTAATGTTTTTGGCATTTACTTGTCCCCTAATGTGACATTGATATTACAGCCTTGTGACCAAGAAATTTTACACTCCATGAAGAGCAAGTATAAAAACTATTGTTTAAACTGTGTGCTTGCTGCAGTCAACAGAGAGGTAGAAATGCAAGACTTCCTGAAAGAGTTTAATGTTGAGGATGCCATTTACGCAGTTGCTAATGTTTGGAAGGATGTTGATAAATTAACATTAACAAATGCTTAGCAAAGACTGTGGCCTACAACAATGTTTCATGTAAGTGAGCCTACAGATGAAGACTTTGAAGGATTTTGTGTCACTGAAGAGAAAAAGATAATAGCAAACCTTGTAAGTTATGCACAAGGTTTAGTGGAAGAAAGTGTAACAAGATTACAGGAAGCTGACATTGAAAAAATGCCGAACACTGACAATGTTGCACCTGTTGTGCATTCCTTAAGCGATGGGAAAATTCCTGAAACGATTTTAAATACAGATAAGTGTGAGGATAGTAGTGATGATAATGATGATGAGTTAGTGAACACAGTTGGAAAATGTCCCCATAGATGATATGATGAAAATGTGTGATCAGTTATTGCTGGCCTGGAATAACGTTCATTTATCAGTGAGCAAGAGATTGTAGCAATTTACTCCATTCAAGAGAGATTGCTTAGACAGTAACCGATATTAATGAGACAGGTGACACTTGAAGAAGTCTTTAAAAACGCCGTCTGCTACAGTGCTGAAGCTGTGTATGTTTCAGTTTTACCGAATGCTTTTCTTGGAATGTTCTTTTCTGGAAATAAAATGTCCTTGAGTATTTATGGTCCATATATTTCATTGATCAGTATATTACTCTATAAATAAACTGTGGTAGTATTTCTAGTCTTTATTTATCCCACTTAGTGCAAGTATTCACATGTTTTTGCTGCTGTATTGATGTTTGATTACGGGGTGCTGCCCTGCAGCCTACATTTGTTCCAAATTCCGAAAAACAGCTGACCGCGACGATTTCAGATAAAGGATTGTCTACCTGTATTATCATGATTATTCCTGACCTTGGATACTGAATTAAATACAGTATAATCTTTTGCACTAAGTTGAATTGTGTGGGGAATCTAGATACATAAAGTGTTTGGACATTCTCAGGGTCCGATTTGGCATTTGGGTTTAAATTAATGAATAATATTATAACACAATGAGGATTCAGCCTCTTATGGAAAGTGCAATAAAAGGAAAAGACAGAAGTGTGATAGCATCAGACTGATTCCAAAATGCAACATTTCATTAAGGAATACAAAATGTTAAAGGTGTATGGCAAACAGAATCATACAATATAGGGAAGTAATAGAGAGAAATTGCAAATCACTAGAAAATGTATATTTATACATCCTATTTAGATTGTGACAATCCATGTTTTAGATTGTGACAATCCCTGTATTTTGTTTTATTTGAAAGGTCTTATCACCCAAAATATCAGCAAAAGACCAGAAATTACGAGTTTTCCATCTCCATTATCTCTGCGTGAAATTCCACTTCTAGATCTGATCTACCATTCTTTCATGAAAGCACTTGCACTTTTTCAAGTAGTTGCATGAGAGGATCAAGCACAAAATCCTTTTTCTCATGCAGTCGTGGCATGGACTCATACAGTGCACTTATTGTGTGTATAAACATATTGTGACCTTTGAAGTGTTTTCTCAGAATGCCAGTTTTACATTTCTGTTTGCTGCAATGTAAAGTAATGGATCTTGCATTAATTTTTCTTGTCTCATTGAGCTTATTAGAAGAGAAAACATAAACAGGGTCATTCAAATACATCAGATGTGGATTGCCTGAAGGGACAACTACTTGGCAGTGTTAGAGTAGGGTTTGTTTTACATGTTCAGCTTCAACAGAGTGTTGTTATTGACTTCTGACATCTGTTGCAAGCAGAGTAATAGAAATTCTTTCATCACACTTGCAGTTCTAGCACTAACAATCAAGGTCATCATAGCAATTAATTTTATACCTTCAGCATTCACTAGGCTATCACAAGAGATATTGGTGGGATAAGCCAATTTGAAGTACATTTGTGCATCAAGCCATTAAAGATGTATTTCCTGCAATGTAACTAATCCTAGCCTTATGAAAGCATAATCTGCAGATGCTAGACATCTGGAAAAAACACAGACAATGCTGGAGGTACTCAGCAAGTGTGAACACCTTCCTTACTTTCCTTAAAGAAAAAAAAAGCAGCATGACAGTTGCTGAATTTAAGCAAGTCCTAGGGTTTACTAGTGATACCACTACTCTGGCTCACTTATGCATTCACTTGATTTTCTTAGAGCTACATGCCTCAAGTTCACTATCTAAATTTCCTGAGGTTGATGTCACTGCATGAGTGCTTATGAGAGTTTTTGTAAGTGATGCTTTGCAAGTGATACTTTGCAATAAATCTTGGGCTTCTTTAAGTTGCTGTGGCCTTAAACTGAGCTTCATAGATGCCTGCAGAATCAGAAGAGCGTAGAAGTTCTAGATGCATAGTACCTTTTCAAATAGAGTTTAGCAAGTTGATGTATTGTGCATTGTGATTTTATAATTGAATGTATCAATGGATGTGTAGTGGTTGAAAAAGTAATAGCTTCTCCTCCTTAGGCAAGCTCTCACAATCAAGAATTACTTGCTTTCACTCAGATTGGATGGTTCTAAGACTCTGCTACATGCAGGACAGGTGGTGATGGAAGAGCCAGGCACTGTGGTTCCCATCTTGTGCAACTAGAATAAATGTGGTTATCACATCCTCTCAAATGTATTGCAGTTCTATTCTGTGCAATATGTGATCTACACAAAATGATGCACTTCCTCCTACTCAATGCCTCTCAAAACACTTTCAAAGCGTCATCTGAGTTTGGTTGTTAGCTGTAAATGTGCTCTCTTCACTCGCGCATGTCCTATTAATAGCTCCACCGATACGTAGTTGCATTGCCACACTTCTAAGTGTCCAGCACAGTTTTTCATGTAACTAAAGTGTAAAGTGTAACAATGCCATTTCAGAAGTTACAGTAAAATCAGCTGTGTAGCAGGAATATGGATTGTGCACTTTATGCCTGTATTCATGAGTATATCAACTTGAGAAAAATCATTGTTGTACCTTTGGAAAGATATGCAGAAATAAACCCAGACAATTTCTGTTAACCTTTTGAAAGAAATTAAATATAACATTCCCAGCCTCATTATAACTTTTAAATTGCTAATTAATCTCCTGAAACCTCATTGGCCAGCCACCCACTGTCCAGAAGATCAGAGAAATAAGAGGAAGAGTGAGCTGTTCAGCCTGTTGAGCCTGCTCTGCTATTCAATGTGGCTCCACTGCTGGTCCAGGAAAAAGAAGAAGCTGTGCCATTCAGCAGGAACTCCAGAACATGCCCGCAAAATGGGCAAGTGTAATTCTGATTGACATGTCCAGGGCAAATGTCAGGATCTGTGCAGGGCAGCTCCACTCTGATGATGCTTGTCAGGATGCACAATGGCCTTTTCAAAATGGTCCAAGAACCAGGGATTCTAGCCAATTCTATATTCTCCAGTTAGTGTTGAGTTGCTCCTAGGATGTCATGAGGGTTGAAATGCCAATTGATATGGCAAGCTTGGTAAAATGGGACAAACAAAGTGCTCGACCTAGCAGTTAGAATCGCTCCACCAGATTAGATGTGACTTACACTTAACTTAAAAAATGTCCACTAAAATTCAGCCCGAGTCTTCTCAATTCCTCCTCTTAAAATAATCTTGTCATCAGAAGGATTAATCCAGTAAACACTCCCTCCTTGGCAAGCATGTGCCTCCTTAGATTTGGAAATCAAAAATGTATGTAGCACTCTAAGCGAGGGCTCACCAAGACCTATCCGTGTGCAGTAAAGCATTTTTATTTTGTTATTTCTTTCTAAGACCATGGAGTCTACATGTTCTTTTTACGATCCTTGTCCTGCCACCTTCAAAAATGTATGTAGGTGAATTCCGATGTTCCTCTATTCCGAAATGCCCTTTAAAGATATATCTTCAGTTTTTCATGTCTTCTCACTGCATTCTTGATTTTAAAATGCATCACTTCATATTGTCAGCATTGCATTTTATCGGTCATGTCTCTGCCCATTTCACCAATTTTACTGTGTCCTTCTGAAATCTGTTACTATCCTTCTCACTATCTATTACATTTCTGGGTTTTCTAGAATAAACAGGGCGAACTTTGAAATTTGCCCTGTTTACCCAAGCCCATGTCATTTTAAAATTCATTCATAGAATGTGGACTTTGGCTTGGTCAGTTTCATTCCCCATCGTTTGTTACCTTTGAGAAAGTAGTGACAAGCTGTCTTCTCAAACTGCTGCAATACATTTCATGCACGTGCACCCACAATGCTGATAGGAAGGGAGTTCCAAGACTTTGATGCAGAGACATTGAATTTCCAAGTCAGGATGATGTTCTGATTAGAGAGGTACTTGCAGACAGTGGTACTCCTATGCATCTCCTGTTCTTGTCCTTCCAGATAGAGTGATCATGGATTTAGAAAGTGATGTCTAAGGACTCTTGGTGAGTTGTTATGGTGCATCTTGTAGATGGTGCAAACTGTTGAGAACAAGCATCAGTTGTAGCAGGAGTGAATGTTTGCGGATGTGATGCCAGTCAAGTGTGTAACTTGTCCTGGATAGCATAAATTTCTTAAGTGTTATTGGAGAAGCATTCATTTAGCAAGCGACGAGTATTTCATCACACTCCTGACGTGTGCTTTGAAGATGGTGGACAGGCTTTGGAAAGTCAGGAAGTGAGTCACTTGCGACAGGATTCTTAGCCTCTAACCTGACCTTGTAGTCACAGCATTTAAATAGCTCACCCAGTTCGGTTACTGGTTTTTAATATATCAAAAAGAAAAGTGGTCATAGTATTGAAATGTATGCATCCTTACAATCTGTTCAAGAAAAATTGACCACAGCTTTCTGATGTTTTTTCTTTTAACCAATTTTTAAAATTTAAATTGTCATTGGCCCTCTAATTCCACATGTTTTGATTTTGCTAGCAGGTCCATTAAAGTGGCAGTTTACTAAATACCTTAGGAATGCCCATTTACACACCATTGGCTGCAATGTTATCATCAACCCTCTGTCATCAAAGAAGTCCATCGTATTGTGGTATAAAAAGTTACTTGGGAATCTAGTTATATCTTCATTTGAAAACATTATGTTATGGCATTGTTATACAACTATTTATAAGAACATTTTGACAATATCTTTGAGAAGATTAACAGCAAGATAGCGGAACATGGTTATCAAATTTAGAGACAATTAGCACAAGTCATTTACTGTTGTGTTGCTTGCAGGTATTAAATAAGTACAATCTATTGTAAACTACAAATGAATTCTTTATTAGTTGATAAATCTAACCCAGGAATCTCTCAAATATATTCAAAGTAAGAAAATTAATTCCTGCTCAGAAAGACTGGAAAAATACTGTAAATACTGAAAATAAGAAACAAAAACATTAACCAGCGCTGCAGGTAAAGCAATACCTGTCAAAAGAACACAGTTGATCATCCGAGAGTGCTTCACATCCCTTTCATCTATATACCAGTGGTCCTGTGACTACTATCTGTGCATACCACCTTCATTTGATTGCCTTTCTTTAGCCCAATGTTTTGACTCTTGCCTTTATTTCGCTAGTGACATAAATGCCTATACGACATCCAAAACAAAAAGTAAATCTATTAAATGCTTGAATTCTACCTGTGTCTGCTAGTTAACAGAAATAGTTACAAATCACCCTTGCAGGAAGCCTTAGTCTTATGTGCCTATTTATTATTTCTACAAAGCATTCCCAGCCTTCCAGCTTTGGATGGAAAAGCTGTTGATCTTCCATGGAGGATTTTTCTGTAAATGATTCATAGTACGGGTGTTGTGGGACATGACTGAAGCAGTCTGGCCTAATTGGCACTGAGCCTGGACCCTATTGTCGTGGGTATGGGTGTGGGGAAAGTAATTAATATCATTCTGATTGAGGTCAGGAGCCAAAATCATTCTTTTGACTGTGTGCTTTAGCACAGTTCCTCTGCAAAAGAACAACAAACATGAACACTCAGTAAATAATGAATGTTCATCTCCCTCGAGCCATGTTTAGCTGACAGCTTTCTGCTGATGCAATGGATGTGGTGTGAACATATTTGGAACCACTGGTCTTTCCTTTAAATCCCTATTTTCTTGTTCTAGGCAGCAATTGACAGTAATCAATCTAGATTGCAGGGCCTCCTTCGTCACCTCTAATCTCCCTCCCTTCTCATTTCTTTTCCCTCTGTCCATATTATGTCTCACCTCTCCAAGTTTTCTCATACACTGTCAATGCTGAATCCCTGTCTCGCTGCACTCTGTAATACCACTGCTTCACAGTAAGGGATCAGTTTGGAACATATGTTGGCAACCAGGTAATCACGTGTGAACAGCTGCACACCAGGATTGATTTGTGGGTAGTGTAGAGATTGATAAAGTGCAGAGTAAGACAGCTATGGGCAATGATTCAACACTTCACTATCATTGTGTCAAAGGACTTCAATTAATGCTCTGTTTGACTGATTGCTAGATTGGCTGAAATAATTACAGTTGCGCCATAGAATGAAAATCAATAACATATGAGGTATGTAATTTAAAATGGAGCCCCTGCAGTGAAAAATATATGTCTTATACTATGTTGCTGCTAAGTTGCATGGCTGTGCAGGCCCTCAGAGGAACACCCCCACACCCTCCACGTTATTTGGTGGGAAGACCCATTGACCAGCAGTTCCAGGAGCCACTGTCACATATGCACCTCAGAGGGAAATTAGAGGGAACAAATGTTAAATGGTTGCATGAGGAGGCAATGGCTTGGTGGTATTATGCTTGACTGTTAATCTAGAGACCTTGGTAATGTTCCAGGGACCTGGGTTCAAATCCCACTATGGCAAATGGTGGAATTTAAAATAATAAAAATCTGGAATTTTGAATCCATTGTTGATTGTCAGAAGAACCCATCTACTTCACTCCTTACGTGATCTAGAGCCTACATAGGACTCTAGACCCACAGCAATGGGGTTGAGTCTTAACTGCCCTCTACACAATTAAGGGTGGTTAATGAATGCTACCATAGCCAGTAACACGCTCATCCTGTGAATGAATTTTTTTAAATATGATGCATTAAATACAGAGTTATTGTAGCACTAATTGTTAGATTCATCCTTTTTTTTCAGTCTGAACAGTTTCAATAACAGCTTTAGTTAATACAACAATATCACACATCAGGCTGGCGCAGGAGCATACCTATTTTTAAATAGCCAATTATTTTTCAATGTTGACCACAACCTCTACAAAGTTATTAATTTCTTTAACATTTGTAAAAAAACTATTTATTTTAGAAAAATCAAATGCAAAGGAACTCCAAAACATTATCCTTGAATTAAACTTGAGTTACTATTGACAATAAATGGGAACATCAGATAATTATTATCTCTCATACATGTACCCATGCACAAGGATCGAGTCAAGAGCTGAGCCCCTATACTCTGATATTCTTAATTTGCGCTAATAGATTCCACTTATCAAAAACACGAATGTTCAGTTTGGTATAATCAATGCTGTTTCAACAGAAGTTGGACAGCATGGTGAATATTAAATTCATGAAGGACTGGTTGTATCACAAAAACGTTTCTTCGTTTATTGAGTGTACAGTGCAGCATTGCTAAGTTATCTTTTTTTACCAAAATAAAATCATCTTCCATTTATCAAAGCTCGTAGGAGACTCCATTCCAATGCAACCTAGTTAAATTTCAATTTACCTCGAGAGAAAACTTACTTAGGCATTGAGTTTCAGCCTCTTCCATGTGAGAAAAGGTTTCTCCTCAACTCTCCTCTACTGTCAAGTTCAACCATTTAACATCATGACCTTCAGAGACCTACAGGAATTGGCCCAGATACCAATTCTAAATTGATGCCCTCAGTTTTCCTCCTCTTTCTACAAGAATCTCGGAGTCCCTCTCCCACTGCAACTCCCAGGTAATTTCCTCTGCCCTGAAGCTCTTCAACCATGTCGTGAACTCTATGCTACTTTCTCCCCACCCCCACCCTCCTCTAGCTTATCTCTCCACGCTTCAGGCTCTCTGCCTTTATTCCTGATGAAGGGCTTTTGCCCGAAACTTCGATTTTGCTGCTCCTTGGATGCTGCCTGAACTGCTGTGCTCTTCCAGCACCACTAATCCAGAATCTGGTTTCCAGCATCTGCAGTCATTGTTTTTACCTCTGAGGCTAAACAATGACAGCCTACTATGAGAACGTTCCAAGATGACAGCTTACTATGAGAACCCTATGCAACGACTAGAACAATGAATTCCAGATCATAAGCAATAAGCAAATATCACTCACTTCAGTTGAAGGAAAGCTTGGACTTGTAGCCTTTAAGTTGGCTAAAGGGTTTGCATTGTGTCACAACGTAGAGTCATAGAGATGTACGGCATGGAAACAGACCCTTCAGTCCAACTTGTCCATGCCGACTAGATATCCTAAATTAATCTAGTCCCATTTGCCAGCATTTGGCCCATATCCCTCCAAACCCTTCCTGTCCATATACTCATCCAGATGCCTTTCAAATGTTGTGATTGTACCATCCTCCATCACTTTCTCTAGCAGATCATTCCATACACACATGACCCTCTGTTTCCCTTTTGGTTCCTTACAAATCTTTCCCCTCTCACTTTAAACCTATGCTCTCTACTTTTGGACTCCCCTACCCTGGGGAAAAAACCTTGACTAGTCACCCTATCGATGTCCAATGTCCTGTATAGCCATAACATGACCTCCCAACTCCTATACTCAATGCACTGACCAGTGAAGGCAAGCGTACCAAATGCTGCTTTCACTACCTTGTCTACCTGCGATTACATTTTCAAGGAACTATGAACCTGCACTCCAAAGTCTGTTTGTTCAGCAACACTCCCCAGGACCTTACTATTAAGTGTACAAGTGCTGCCCTGATTTGCCCTACCAAAATGCAACACCTCATATTTATCTAGATTAAATTCCATCTGCCACTCATTGTCCATGAGCCCATCTGATCAAGGTCTCGTATTTTGAGTTAAGCTTCTTTGCCGTCCACTTACACCACCGATTTTGGTGATATCTGCAAATTTAGTTATCATCCCTTCGATATTCACATTCAAAAAGCAGTGGACCCAACACTGATCCTTGTGGCACACCACTGGTCACAGGCTTGCAGTCCAAAAAGCTTCACCACCTCTGTTTCCTTCCATTCTAGCCAATTTTGTTTCCAAATGGTTACATTGACCAGCAAAGAGTTTTAGGCGAGTACAGTGATGTGTTCACAGAGGTAGGATGTTTTTCTGGAGAATGTTATCTCAAAGTCAATGAGATTATAAACCAATTCAGAATCTACTGAGTGAAGTTTCAGCTGTTCTGAAGGCTAGCCTGAAAGAGACAATAGAAGGGCTGGAAAAGAAATGTGAAATCAAGACAGTGACAATTCCAGCAGAATGGATTAGCAGCATGATATCAATGAGATAACCTAAAAAATTGAGAGGATTCATTAACCCAAAGGATGTAAATAAAGCTCTGAAGAGCTCTCACTCCATGCCAAGTGTAAAAGGAATTTTGCTGTAACTTTGAACAGCAAAAATCTTCTTTTGCTTGCTACCTTAGATGCAAAGGATAGTTGCTGGCAAGTGAAGTCATTTGGTATTCAAGAGATACAGATGGGTATGCATACCGAAATTTCCATGCCTCCAGAGGAATATTAATGTAGAGAGCATGAGATTATTGGTAATTTTGCCAGTGTGGAAACCTGTAATATATGGTGTACTTATTTATATATGCAGAGACACATGGAAGAAGCCATTGCTAACCATGTTCAAACTCCAGTGCAACTGTTAGATGTAGCTGATTAAGTGACCTTGAAGCTGAGCAAGAAAAAAGTTGCAATTCATGATGCCTACATCTACATTGGCCATACACTGAGTAAAAAATGTTTTTGGTAAGGTTCCAAGAAGGTGGGAATTATAGCGGCAATGTGGTAACCAACAGATGTAAAATGATTTATTGCATTCAACCACTATTCAGCAAAATTCTTGTCCAATTTAACATCAACATAAGGACATTACATCAACTCAGTATCTGGAAATGCTGTATTAGTGTTGTTCTTTAAAATCAAGCAACTGGTAAAGGTAACACCAGTGCTGAAATGCTGTGGCATAAACAATGAAGTCACTCTGCAGTGTGACCCCAATGAGACAGCACTTGGAGTAACTGTATGAAGTGAGAACAAGTTGCATTTGCATCCAAAGTGTCAACAGAAACAGAAACATTGCACTCAGGTCAATAAGTATTGTGAATAATTTCATCAGGACACAAATAGAACTGACAAAGTGACAGTTGAGTCTGACCACCAATGACTTCAAAACCATTTTCATCAAGTTACTAATATCTGTTCTGAAGCAGCTGTAAAGAATATTATTCTGGATACAGAGATTTTTTTGGAAGTTCGACACAAGCAAAGGAAACAGATGTAAAGCACTGACAAACAGCACTCCCTGATGAAAACTTTAGCGGATGCTACAACAGAATGTGAAACCTTCCTGATGCACCATGTCCTGACCTTGTACCAAACCCCATTCACTCTGTGTTGCTAACCTAACACTGGCTCCTTATTATACAGCATCAGAACTTTAAAATTCTCATGCTTTTTTTTTATTTCACACCTCTCCATCGTCTTGTTCTCTCCCTAACTTTGAAATTTCTTTGAGCTTTCCAACTCTCTGACATACCTGCAATCTTATAATTCTGATCTCTTGATCTCTCCAATTTTAATTGCTTTGCCATCAGTGACCACTGGCTACCTTGACCCAAACTGTAGAATTCTTTCCTAAATCTCTCTGACTCTTTATCTTCCTCTTCATTTTAAAATCTACTTATTTAATTAGTTTTTCATCATCTCCCTTTTCTTGTAATATAGTGTTATCTTTTGTGCTACAGTATCTCCTGTGAAACACCTTGAGGTCTTTAATTGCATTAAAAACTCTAAAATGTAGGTTGTCATGAAATACTTCTCTCTTTCAAAGAAATAATATTACTTCTTTACTCATTTTCTGAATTTTTTCTGGGCACATATAATTGGAGGTGTGGTCAGATAAGCTAGTACTCTGTCCTATTGTCACTGGCACTCACAAGTTTGCTCATTATCTAATTTCTCTCTCTCCCGCTTTAGAAGTTTATCTCACACAATGTCTTTTTGAAATGATCCAGTTGATGTTAAAATCCCAGCATTGTGGGGGCAAATCCATATTTCCTAATCCATAGCACAGTTTGTGAATGAAGTGATTTTTAAGGTCATTTTTGTTTAGTTTAGTTTTAAATTGCTGCAGGCAAATATTTTTCCTTGAATTTTGTTTTCCCCATCCTGTTTAAATGTTTATTCATTACATGCACAAAGCTTGTGAGCACAGCCCAGATTTAAAATGTTCTAAGAGTTTCACTGTAGCAGAAGTAAGTAAATTCCTGGTATCTGGCAGGGATAAATATGGTTATTCCCTGATCATTTGTGGATCTGTTTGCTGGTTTATGCAATTAGTAGGACAGGCAATAAGAGACATTTCCTTTTATAGCAGTAGTAACTGCGTAACACAGTGAGATTATTTGGGCAATTATTTAATCCCAAGTTACCAAATGATTTCACATGGGAGAAGCATGTTTGAAATGTTGCTTAGTTCATTTTTTTGTGTGTTCTTTAAATCTTCTGTTCTCTCGACCTTCCTTCCTATGTTGTGGAATGTTATTGCTGCCCAGCTGCATATATTGACTAGCTTCCAAAACATCACTTAAGTGACCGCTTTTCACATTTGAGCCTAGGTACACCTTCCAGTTCCAATGCCAAAGTCAGGAGAACTGTCTAGAAAATTTGAATGCACTTTTGAAGCAATAAATTGGTCTTAAATATGTTTCTGTCATCAGTCGAGATTATATAAAAGTGAACAGTGGAATTTTGAGTTTGTTCTAGGAATCAGCCTCTCATCATCAGGACCACTGGTTTACTGATGGTGGAATAACAAATGTATAATATAATGTAAACTAGTACTTTAAAACACAGTACAATCCCCTCCATTTTTCCATGCACTTACAGTTATTTCTATGTCATCTATTATTGTACAGTCTCAATTTACTGAGCTATACCAGAAAACACTGGGTTGACCAGTTTCATTTGTCGAACACTGAAAACAGGTTTTGCAGAATTATATTGCTCACTTGCCTTGATGATTGAGCAGGAAACTGTGAGCCCGTTTTCTTCGGCTGTGGACTTGTACACGACTAAATTCAGAGTGTGAATAGCTCTGATGTTTGGATGAAATATCATAGTTGAGCCTGATTCTACCTTCACTTGATATCTAGACATAATAATCAGAAGCAAGAGTTATGGCCAAGATTTCATTTTCTAACCCAGGCTACTGAACTTCCCCAAGAACGTTGGACATTCATGCTGGTAAAACTACACTACTCACAAGATACGTCTGTGGTTTTGGTGTCGGAGTGACATTTTTTTCTTTTATTTCTCATTTTTGTATTTTGCAAATGGTTGGGTGGGGTTAGTGGAGTGGGGATTCAGCAGAATGTGTGCATTGCGAGGTCATTGAATTAATTCGTCAAAAAGAAGAATTACTTTCAAGTGCAGCCTAGTTGGGTCAACGCATCAGGGTGGTCCTGTTTTGAACCATGGTCTGTTTTGAATGCATTGATTTTGACTTTTGAGTAATGATGCAGTCTGCCCACCTGACTCTCATACTCTGCTGGGAAATAAGCATATGTGAATGTTAGGTAACCGGTGAAATTACTGTGACATTGCTCAAAGGCATCAGCTCAGTAAAATGTTTCTTTTCCACAGATATTGCTAGGTCTTCTGAGTATTTCTAGCATGCTATTATTTCATGTTTCCAGCATCTATCACTAATTTGCTTTTGCATTACTGCATCTTGAACCCCTGTACGGCAGATTTTACTGAGAGTGGACTGATCAAGAGGTCCGCATATTTTCTTGATCTGTGCACCAGTTGAGTAAAGGTCAATCCTGTGTGTATCAATTTAGGTATGTAAATTAGACATGTAGAATCTTAATCTAACTAATCAAACAATCAATTTGAAGCCAGCTGCCCTAATCAGAAACAGTACAGGATGGAGTTCACTTAACCAAAGCTATTTGCTACTAATAAATGTGCTTAAAGACCTGAATAAAACTGTATTCTTTCTATATTTATTCAGAATTAGATAAACAATGGGCTGAATCTTATGTTTTTTTTTGAGTGTCAGTTTCATGGAGGATTTATCTTTGTGAGGCCCAGCAAATTTTCTCACTATTATCAAATTTACCTTGTTAACTACTGAACCCTGCCTGTACGGCACCCTTCTCATACAATTCTCACCCCACCCTATCACCCATCATTTCCAGAAAAGCTCACCACTGCCAAGATATCCTGGAATTGGCCAGCGTTCCTGGTGCCAGCGCCATCTTTAAAAGGCCATTGTGCATCTAGATGAACATTTAGTTTGAAGCTGCTCTTCACTTTTCCTGATATTTGTCCAGGACTTGGCAGACAAAGGATAATCAGCACCTTGTCTGTTTGGCTGATTCCTGCTGCAGGGGGTGACGCACAGGCAGTACCACCTTTTTCCCCAGAACCAGCTGAGGAGGCCATAACACCAGACCCGGCTGGCCTGGTCACAGGTTGTCACTCAGATCAATGCTGTCAGAGCTATGGGGAGAAATATCCAGCAATGTATGTAGAAGGTCAATGATCTTCTCCAATCTGCTGGCCTTTCTCCTGTTCAAAACTTTACAGTCACTCTATCTCTGCAATGGCACCCATTTTTCACTAAGGCTCATTACTGAGACTGGACCTGTTTGCCAGAAGCAAAGATAAACTTTGGGACCTGAAGTGAGATCTGAGGACTTAGCAGAGGGTTTGTCCTTGTTCGAATCAGAATACAGCTTGGTAAATTATTTTCTTCCTTCCCCTTCATCCATTGTAAATGGAACTAATGCTTATGAAATGCTGTCTTTATAGATCTAATTTTACGAAAATAGAGTTATTCGAGTTTTACCTTGCAATAGATATTGAAGATTGCTACCTACAAATTATTATTCACCATATTAACAGAGGCATGTTTAATGAGTTTTAGAACATACTCTCTTCACTGGAGTATTAACCCATTTAAAAGAAATGTATTCACATCACTATTAAAAAGTAGGCTGAGGAGTATCATTAGTGAACTAACACATAAAGCGTTAGTCACTAATATTATCGGCAGTAATTCCTAGATTTATGCATATCGAAATAACATAGAGACATTTGTTAAGAATGTAAGTTCAGAATTTGTTGACAAGAAAATGCCTAGTTTAGTGATCCTCATTATTATTAATGTGTAAAACTTCAGCTATTTATGGTCAGGAAAATCTCCCTGTGAATTGTGAATGCCACAACTTCCTGCATGTCCAGGTTCTCTTCTGATAATCTCCAGAAGAGAAATTCAAGCTTCCAAAACAAATCTATTTGCATTTATCCAGGCTGAACTCCATCTGCCACTTGTCAACCCAGTTCACATCCTGTCAATGGCTTGTAGCCTGCAATAGCCCTCAACACTACCTACAATACTACCGAGCTTTGTGTTATTAACAAACTTACTAACCCACCATTCCATTTCTTCATCCAAGTCATTTATAAAAGCTACAAAGTGCAGAGGCCCAAGGACAGATCCCTTCAAGACACCACTGGTCACCTATCTCCAGGCAGCATACTTTCCATCCACTAACACTTGCTGTCTTCTTTTGGCCAGCCAATTCTGTATCCAGACAGCCAAATTTCCCAGTATGCCGTACCTCCTAACTTGCTGAATGAGCCTACCGTGACATTATCAAATGCCTTACTCAAATCCATATACGCCATATCCATTGCTCGACATTCGTTAAATTGTCTCATCACATCCTCAAAGAACTCAATAAGGTTTGTGAGGCATGACCTGTCCCTCACAAAGCCATGCTGACTATCTCCAATCAAGCTATGTTTTTCCAAATAGTCATAAATCAGACCTCTCAGATTCCTTTCCAGTACCTTGTTTACCACAGACATAAGACTGACTGGTCTGTAATTACCAGGGATTTCTCTATTCCCTTTCTTGAGCAGAAATACAACATTCACCTTCATCCACTCATCCAGCATTTACTTCTGTGGTGAGTGAGGATACAAAGATCATCGCCAGAGATGCAGCAATCTCATTTCTCACTTCCAGTATTAACCTTTGATATATCTGGGGACTTATCTATCTTGATGCTTTCCAGAATTTCCAGAGTATCGACTTTCTTAATATCAATCTATTCAAGCCTATTAACCTGGTCCACGGTGTTCTCACTATCACCAAGGTCCCTCTCTCTCCTGAATATTCTAGCAAAAAACTCATCTCGGGCCTCCCCTACCTCTTCAGACTCCAGGGACAAGTTCCGTCCACTATCCCAGATTGGCCCTACCCTCACTCTGATCATACTCTTACTTGTCATATCAGTGTAGAACGCCTTTGGGTTTTCTAAAATACTTCCTGCTAAGGCTTTTTTTTTTTGCCTCCTCCTCGCTCTCAGTCCATTTTTGAGTTCTTTCTTAGCCACCCTAAAATCCTCAAGCTGTGCCAGATCCTTACTTCCTCAATCTTAAGTAAACCTCCTTCTTCCTCTTGACCTCCTCTTCTCTTGTCATTCAAGCCACCTTCACCTTACCATTCCTTGTCAGTGAGACAAAGTTATCCTACACTCATGAGAAGTGCTCCTTAAACAGTCTCCACATTTGTGCATTTCCCATAGAACAATTGTTCCAAATTTATACTCAATAGCTCCTATCAATAACAGTATAATTTCCCCTCCCCCAATTAAATATCTTCCCATACGTCTGTTCCTACCCCTTTCCATGGTTATGGTAAAGGTGGCAGTTGTGGTCACTATCACGTAAGTGCTGTCCCATTGAGAGCTTTGACATATGGCCTGGCTCATTGCCTAGAACCAAGTGCAATAAGGCCTCCCCCCTAGTTGGCCTATTTACAAATTGAGTCAGGAATCCTTCCTGGACACATCTGACAAAATCAGCTCCATTCAGACCATCTGCACTAAGGAGCTTCCAATCAATATTGGGGAAGTTGAAGTCACCCATAACAACAACTCTGTTAAATCTGCACCTTTCCAAGATCTGCTATCCAATCTGTTCGTCAATCTCTCTGTGGTTATTGGGGGATCTATAGAAAGCACCCCATAAAGTGACTGCTCCGTTCCTGTTACTGATTTCCACCCATACTGACTCAGTCGACAAACCCTCCTCAGCAACCTCCATTTCTGCAGCTGTGATGCACTCTCGAATTAACAATGCTACTCCCACTCCTCTTTTACCCACTCCTCCCTGTTCTTTTTAAATGATCTAAACCCTAAACCAGCAACCATTCCTGCCCCTGTGAAATCCATATCTCTGTTATGGCCACAACATCGTAGTTCCAATTGTATTGAAACAGACACACTTTAACCCATCCCTTTGCCCTAAAACTGTTTATCCTTCCTAACAGACACTTTGTATTCTATTTCTGCCTGTTCAACAACTACCCTCTCCTCTAATTTGTAGCTCTGGTTCCCACACCTTCCAAACTAGTTTAAACTCTCCCGAAATGCTCGGCAAATCTCCCGCCCAGGACATTGGTACCCCTCTGGTTTAAGTGCCACCCGTCCTTCGTGTACAGATCCCACCTTTTCCAGAAGATACCTCAATGATCTACGTATCTGAAGTCCTCCCTAGTTTTCTTGCACCATTACCAATACCTGAGGCAGATTACAAGATTATGGCTAAATCCTCAGCAATTGCCACTCATTTGTTTTCCAAATCCTTGGTTCCATCTCAGAGACCTTGGGGAGCAAGTTCATAGTCCCTTGAAAGTGGAGTCACAAGTAGAACGGGAAATGAAAAAGTTGCTTGGAACACTTGCCTGTATTGGTCAGTGCTTTGAGTAGAGGAGTTGGGAGATCTTATTGTAGCTGTACATGACATTGGTTAGGCCACTTTTGAGATACTGCATTCAATTCTGGTCTCCCTACAATAGGAAAGATGTAAAATTGAAAGGGTGTTGAAAATATTTACAAGGATGTTTCTCGATTGGAGGGTTTGAGCTATAGGGAAAAGCAGGATAGGCTGGGGCTATTTTCTCTGGAGCATCAGAGGTTAAGGGGTGACGTTATAGAGGTTTAAAAAATCATGAGGGGCATGGATAGACTGAATAGCATAGATATTTTCCCTAAGGTAGGGGAGTTCAAAACTTAGAGGACATAATTGTTTGGTAGTTTCACAAGGCTGAACCTCATTTTCATCTATACCTAGTGCTGCTCTTGGCATGCTCTCCTGCACTCTCTTTTGAACCAGGGTTGATCCTCTGTCTTTATTGTAATGGTTGAGTAGGGGATAAGCTGGGCCATGAGATTGCAGACACAGCACCTCATGGATGCCCAGTCTTGAGTTGCTTGATCTGTTCAAAGTCTGTCCCATTTAGCATGGGGATAGTGTCACACAGCATGATGGAGGGGATTATCAATATGAAAATGAGACTTAGACTCCACAAGTACTGTGCGGTGGCCACTCTTACCAATACTGTCATAGACAGATGCATCTGCAGCTGGCAAGTTCGTGAGGATGAGGTCAAGTATGTTTTCTCTCTCGTTGGTTCCCTCACCATTTGCTGCAGACATAGCCTAGCAGCTACCTTCTTTAGGACCCTACTAGCTTTATCAGTAATGCTGCTGCCAAGCCACTGTTGGTGATAGACATGAAATTCCCCAACCAGAGTACAGTTTTCACCCTTTCTATCCACAGAGCTTCTTTCAAGTGTTGTTCGACATGGAGGAATGTTGATTCATCAGTTAAGGGAGGATGGCATGTGTTAATCAGCAGGAAGTTCCTTACCCATGCTTACACTGAAGCCATGAGATTTCATGGGGTCCGGAGTCAATGTTGAGGACTTGCAGGGCAATTCCTTCCCGACTGTATATAAATGAAGCATAACATTCATACTCATATGTTCAATTTTTCTGATTTGTCCTAAGCACTCCTTATACCTATATCCAAGCTTTTTGTAACTCATGCATGACAGCACCTAAAGTCTTCTGCACCTCAGAATCTGCTTACCTTTTAACTAATGATCTGCTTTATCATTCTTCCTGCCAAAGTGGTAATAAACAGGGCGTTTCCTTGCCCGTGTTTAAACTGATGCCATAAGACTTCATGGGGTCCAAAGTCAATGTTGAGGACTCCCAGAGCAAATTCCTTCTGACTGTATACTACTGTGCGTCCTCCTTTGTTGGGTCTTTCCTGCTGGTGGACAGGACATATCCAGGGATGGTGATGGTGGTGTCTGGGGCAGTGTCTGTAAGCCAAGATGTCATGAGTATGACAATGTCACACTGTTGCTGGATTATTCTGAGAGACAGCTGTCTCAATTTTGACACTAATCCCCAGAAGTTGGTGAAGGTTGACAGAGCTATTTCTGCTGGTGTCTTTTCCAGCACCTAGGTTGATGCCAGGTGGTCTGTTCAGTTTCATTTTTTTGTGGAGACTTTGTATAGACTAATACACCTGAGGGGGCCATTCAGAGAGCGGTTAAGAATCAACAATATTGCTGTGGATTTGGAGTCACAGGCTCGGGAATCTGCATACCAGACCAGTTACTTCTCCAAAGGGCATTAGTGATCCAGCTGGTTTTTTTCAGACAAATACAATGGTTTTATGGTCCTTAGTGGATTCTTAATTTATTTTTATTTAATTCAAATTGCACCATTTGCTGTGGCAGGATTTGAACTCAAGTTCCTGAAACATTAGCTGAGTTTCTGGATTAATAGTCTTGTGATAATGCCACTAGGTCATCACGTAGGAAGTTAGGCTTGGATCTCACAATGAGTAAGTAAACAGAAACATGCAGTTTGTCACTGCTGCAATATAGTAAAAATATCTAAGACATGTATGGAAGTTTAATCAATTTTATACTGAGCGAGTTGAGGAGACAGGCGGAAGTGGGTACTGCAGATGCTGGAGATTAGAGTCAAGATTAGAATAGTGCTGGAAAGCACAGCAGGTCAGACAGCATCCGAGGAGCAGGAAAATTGACGTTTCAGACAAAAGCCCTTCATCAAGAATTTTTTTGGGGGTTTTTGCCCGAAACATTAATTTTCTTGGCTCACAGATGCTGCCTGACCTGCTGTGCTTTTCCAGCACTATTCTAATTTTGACTCTAATCTCCAGTATCTGCAGTACCCACTTTCGCCTGGCTAAAACATTTAAAATTCAGTTGACTTTTTTTTTTACTGTAAGCAAAATAGAGACAATCATCAGGTTTTCTTAAGCTAAAGAACAAATTTATAACTTGCTATCTTTGAAGATAGAGAAAGTGTATAGGCCCTCACATGCGTCACAGCATTAATAAGTGTTCAACGCAAGTGAAAATTATTGTTTCTCGCTGGTCAGTGTAGTAGATGTCTTGTCTCCAATGTATGAATATTTTCATATTGGTGAAAATCAAATAGAAGATGAGAAACCTTTCTTTCTTTCTGTGTAATGACCTTCCTCCTTGATGCTGTGATTGAACCTGCCTCCACAATGTCCTCAGGCAGTGAGTTGTGCTGCAATTGTTGAACTCAGTGTTGTACATTATCACAAAATGTAATGCTGTCCCTCAAGTTTATGCTGACTGTTTTGTTGACTATTTGCCGTATCTTTCTGCTTTTGGTCTCTTAGCCATGGTCTCCCAGCTCAGAATCATGTCTATTACTTTGCCAGATGATTTTGAAAGGCCGTATACAAAAACAACTATAGTCCTTTGATTAATCCTCTTTGCTATTTCGTTGGAGAATTCTATCAAATTTGACAGAAATAATTTGTCTTCACAAATCCATCTCAGCAATCATTATTAATGCAGTCTGTACCGAGTGGCAATTAATTTTGTCCCAAATTTCCTTGCCACCTACATTGCACCTCCCTTCCACGAACAATTTATCTGGAGAATTCCAGTTTAGTAAGTCGCTGGGCAGAATCTTGTAAGGGTCTAAGGCTGATGTAGAATTCTATCTCCATGTTGTGCTGCATCTTGTATGCAACTGCTGGGTGTTGATGTGATATACATGCTAAGCAGCATTCAGGTGCTTATTAAGCAATATTTTTCTTATTAAGGATTTCATTAACTGTATATCTTGCCTTATTAATACACAGTTTTCTATTTTACCAATCCACCAAACAAACTAAACACTCAGAATTCATGACATGGAAGTTGGAGTGAATATTTGACAACTTCACCTCGTTATTTACTCCAAAGGACCTCCATGTTGGTCAATATCCAGCACCCTCTCTGGGCACACTCCATGGGCACCAACTACAGTATCCTTCATTCATGGACATTGGCATTTAATAATTGCCAACCCTTCAGTGACCCCGTGGCGCCTTTCTGATCTATTTCCAGGATGCTTACAAAGATTAGTGCTGCATTTCAGGTCACCCCAGCAATTTGCATTTAAAGGCAGTTGCAAAAACACTTTGCATGCAGCTCATGGCTACCTCTTGCCCGCTTGTTTGCTTTCTTAGTATTTGGCCATTTAGCTTCTACCTCTATGCTCGCAGCATCCCTGTGTTGCCTAGCATTGCCTTGTCTTGCCTTGTCTACTAGTACAGTCACATAACCAGGCTACATGAATTGCTGGTCAACAGCCCTCAGTCAAGGGGATGTACATCTTGCCAAACAGCACCGTGCAATGTCAATCTCATCCCTGCACCATGTGTTAACAGTTTACATGGCAAACACACTGCATGTGCAGCAATCAAGTGCCAGTATTTCCGAGGCTTTGTAGTCTTTGGATATTCCTCACTAAACTCCATGGAGGTACCATCAGTCAGATGTCGAGGCGCAGTAAGTTATGTGTTTAATGTCCAAAACTTCACGGCCTTTAAGACTGCACAATGAAGGTTTACTTGAAAAAGGAAAACAGGACCCTAATTCTGTGATAACACTAAGTGAAGGTGTACCAAATTCTGAGTAATATTGATAGAGTTCATGAGGAAAATTGTATCCCCACTGGCAAGAGGATTGGTAACCAGTGTATACAAAATTATATTGGTCAAAAAAGTAAAGGAGAGATCAGAACTACTTTTATTGCAAAAGTTAAGATGGCTGGCACAGCCTCAAAGAATGGTGGAAGCAGATTCAATAGTAACTTTTCAAAAGAAATTTGATATATACTAGAAAAGAAAAAATCAACAAGACTATTAGTTTGCTCTTTCACAGACAATGAGTGTGAATAACCTGCCTCTGTGCTGTATCATTCTATAAATGGGCAATTATTGTCCACATAAGTGCCTTTGAATGTAACTGTCTTTCTAAGCACCAAATCTATGTTGATCTTGGAATGGCTTAGAGGCTTGTCAGATACCCATGAACAGCTACTTGTTGCATTGATAGACAGTCCCTCTACATTTAGCACGGTATAATCATCCCTCTATACTTAACACAGCTTTCATTGTGTGCATCTCATTGATAATGCAGTAATCCTCAAACATTTCCCTTTTGTTTCTGCTCAGTTGGACAAAAACGTCTACATGGTCTTTTCCCTCCTAATGTTCTCGGTGTTCAAATTATGATTAATTGTAGTCACCTATATTCAAACCCATTCAAAATGGTATAACTCTTTTTATACCTCTGCCTTCCATATCAGAAAACTCTGACATTGCTTTTACTTCCAATACTACAAATTGCTGAACTGTCCAATGTTCTCATATTGATTTAATGATAGAACTTGAAGAAATCAGAATGTTGGTTCGACATCTTAGACATTAAATAAGCCCTTAATGACATCAAAATGTGGAAGCTCCCAAAGATTAAAAAAGCTTTCAATTAGCCCATCAAAACTCTCAACTCTATCAAAAGAAGTCTGAAAGTCATCATTCAAACCCTCAAAAGCATCAGTTGACATAAAATGTAATCAGCAGCCCACGGGTTGAAAAAATGACAATTTAAAAGAGCATCGCAAGGACATTGATGACAAGTAAAATCTAAATTAATTAATCTATTGATTTAATGCAAAAAAATCTTTTCACTATACATGGATTAAAACTTAAACTATAAAATCATAAAATCTGTAAAAGAAAAACAAAAACAAGCGTTACAAAAATTGCAAGGACCATAAATTGATGATCATAAAATTGAGTATTAGTTCTGAGTTATATCGAGTTTTTTGAAGGGATTTCCATCATGTGGCTTAGTGGACTTCCTTACTATATCTGACCAAACGGCCTCATGGACTACCTACCCTACCACTACGGCATCCATCACATCTGATTTCGGCCCCATCTTGGCACATACCATTTTCAGAACAGCTTTCAACTCGCTGGATATCTTCTGAAAGTTTATCATCCCTGCCATCTTTAAAAGGCCACTATGGACCCAGATGAGCACTGGCACTTGAAGCTGTTGATGGATAGATCTGAACATGTTGGAAAAGAGAAAGATGGCACTGCAATTTTCTGACAGGAACCTGGAAACCCTTGTGGTGGAGATGTTGCAAAGGAGGACCAGCAGAAGAAGCCCACAACACCAGAACCTGGCAGCCTGATTAGAGATTGCTACTCTTACCAGTGCTGTCTCCATCGCAAGGCAGAATGGCCTATAGTGCCACATGAAGGTCAGTGAGCTTCTCTGTTGCATCAAGGAAAGTGCCACATACTCCTCTCTGTTTCCTCATACTCATTCCACTTTAGATACTGCCCCCGTCTCCCTTTAAAGCTCATGCTCAACCACCCTCACTACTGCATGCATCACCTTCCCTCTCATCTCTTCTTCCCCTACCCAATCTCCCACATCACTAACTCTGTACTACCTTCATAGTATCTTGGGACTGTGCTAACTTTTGCCCACATAGTCCATGACTAAAAGCCATGCCATCTACTTACATTTCACTCAATCCGTCCCCTTCTCTTGTTACAGGCAGAAAGAGCCTGTATACATGGAGGGGGCCATATGAGGAGAGAATTCTGTCTCTCACAGGATGCTGCCCCGACTTACAGTGCTGGTGTACCTTGACTGACAGGTACTTCCATGAACCTCAGTGAGGACAACCTCCCCATGATTTTTGAGACATGGCTGCTGGCTTGCTGTACATCCTGTTTATTTTCTGAGTAAGCTACTGGCACAACGTGCAGGTGAAAGATTGACATAGTAAACAGCCACACAGCAAGATGTATGCCCCCTTGATTTAGGATTGCTGACCAGCAAGGCACGAATCTTGGTTGTGTGACAGAATTAGTTAGCACAGCAAGGCAAGACAAGGCATGGATCCTGTGAGATTGCAGGTAGACACCAAGTGAGTGACGGCTAGGAGAAAAAGTGAGCAGCCATGAGATGCAGCCTGGTGCAATCTGTGAGCTGGGTACTTGCTCCCCTGTACAACATGTTGCTGCTGGAGCATTTCACTGTCAGTTGCTGGTGCATTTCTGCAAAGCAAGTCCATGCTTCCAGAGTGTTGAAGATAATCCATGGGGGTTTTGAGGGTTTAGCACATATTGGATGCTAATCTTAGTATATGAGTCATGCATTTGGCTCGTGTTCGTGGTTTGTGGTCATAGGCAACATGGGCATCCTTCAGAGCAATCGGCAAGCTGAATTCACCAGCTACTTGCTCAGTTTTGCATTTAGAGTTTGCATTATGTCCAGCTTGTGCGAGGTAAGATAGAGATCTGATTATTAATGGGTTGAGTTGGGCCATTAACGAAGTATTTTATTTACAACAAAGTATTAATCCCCCTTAAGTGGCAGTTTGCTGCAGCCTTGCAAGAAACTTGGCATGCTGCTTGTGAAATGCATGAAAGATGGAGCGAGCAGCTGTTGAAATGCCATGATAGTGAGCCTATCTCTGGATCAGGAGGCCTGGGTTCAAGATCCACCTGCCAAACGGTGTGCAATAACATCTCTGAACAGGTTGACTCGAACATTTCTGAAAGATAGAGCAAGATGCCCAAGCTGTTAAGATGAATCTTACCAGACTTTTCATCTGATTCTATCACAAAGCTTGTCATAGCCCACCTTACTCAAACCTCTAAAAGATCTCACCAATTGCATTTTATATCAATTAGTGATAATTATGCCAGTTGATAATCATTTGGTATGTCAAACTAGCTACATGCACTGCCATGAATTTGATATCAATTGATAGCTTTAGGTACGGAAACCACTGTCCTTACCTGGTCTGCACTACGTATGATTCCAGACCCATGCAATGTGGTTGACTCTTAGCTGCCCTCTGGGCAATTAGGGGTGGGCAATAAATACTGGCCCAGCCAGTGACACCCTCTTCCTGTAAATAAATAAATAAATAAATAAATGTGGGAAAGACATTAATATGAGAAATGATAAACAGCAGTCCAAATCTAAGAATAAGTCAACAGATAAGACTTGATGTTAGCAGAATCCAAAGCCAACCAGATATCCAGCAACACTAGAACTTGTACCATGGAATGAGATAATATTAATTAATGACCACGTTGTGAAGACATCTCTAGGTAGCAGTAACCATAGTATAATTGAATTTTACATTCAATTTGTCAGAAAGAGATGTGGAATCAAAATCAGTATTATAAACTTAAATAAGGGCAAATATAAGACCATCAAAGTGGAGCTAGCTGAGAGCAGAGTGGTGGACATGATCTGTATGGACTTCAGTAAGGCGTTTGACAAGGTTCCTCATGGTAGACTGTTTAGCAAGGTTAGATCTCGTGGAATATAGGGAGATCTAGCCATTTGGATACAGAATTGGCTCAAAGGTAGAAGACAGAGTGTGGTGGTGGAGGGTTGACTTTCAGACTGGAGGCCTGTGACTAGTGGTGTGCCGAAAGGATCGGTGCTGGGTTGACTCTTTTTCGTCATTTACATAAATGACTCGGATGTGAGCATAAAAGGTATAGTTAGTAAGTTTGGGGGCAACACCAAAGTTGGAGGTATAGTGGACAGTGAAGAAGGTTACCTTAGAGTAAAACGGATCTTGATCAGTTGGAACAATGGGCTGAGGAGTGATAGGTGTAGTTTAATTTAGATAAATGTGAGGTGCTGCATTTTGGAAAAGCAAATCAGAGCAGGACTTATACACTTAATGGCTAGGTCCTGGGGAGTGTTGCTGAACAAAGAAACCATGGAGTGCAGGTTCATAGCTCCTTGAAAGTAGACAGGGTAGTGAAGAACGTGTTTGGTATGCTTTCCTTTATTGGTCAGAGCATTGAGTATAGAGTCGGGAGGTCACGTTGTGGCTATACAGGACATTGGTTAGACCACTCTTGGAATATTGTGTGCAATCCTGGGCTCTCTCCTTTCAGAAGGATGTTGTGAAACTTGCAAGAGTTCAGAAAAGATTTACAAGGATCTTGCCAAGGTTGGAGGATTTCAGCTGTAGGGAGAGGCTGATGAGTCTAGGGCTGTTTTTCCTGGAGTGTCGGAGGCTGACGGGTGACCTTATAGAGGTTTATAAAATCATGAGGAACATGGATAGGGTGAATAGGCAAGCTATTTTCCTTGGGGTGGGGAGTCCAGAACTAGAGGGCATAGGTTTAGGGTGAGAGGGGAAAAGTTTAAAAGGGACCCAAGAGGCAACTTTTTCACTCAGTGTGTGTGCATGTCTGGAATGAGCTGCCAGAGGAAGTGGTGAAGGCTGGTACAATTACAACATTTAAAAGGCATCTGGATGGGAACATGAATAGGAAGGATTTAGAGGGATATGGGCCAAGTGCTAGCAATTAGGACTAGCTTAGGTTAGGATATCTGGTCAGCAAGGATGAGTTGAACCGAAGGGTCTGTTTCTGTACTGCACATCTCTATGACTGTATGAACAAGAAAATTAGGTTGTGGGATATGTCACTACAAATGGAGTGGCAGATGTGGAAGCAGATATTCCAGAACACACACAGCCGATAAATTCTAATGAAACCAAAAACTTCAAAGGGAGGAGCCACAATCCGTGATAGACTGAAAAAATTAAACATAGTCTCCGATTAAACAAAAAAGTATATAATTTCACAAAGGATGTGTGGCTGGCCAGACGTTTAGATGGAATATTTTAAAAAAACAAAGAATTACCTAAAGAATTAATGAGAAAAAAGTTAAAATGCAAGAGAAAACTCACTCACAATATTAAAACAGATGGTAAGAATTCTGTAGGTATTTTAAAAATGAAGGAACGAACAAAGTGAATGTTGGTCATACAGCATGTGAGTCTAGATAATTAATGATGGAAAACAAGGAGATGGAGGATAACTTGAGGAAGTAGCATGTGATGTGGATAGAGGGGAACTAATGGATGTACAATGCTTGAATTTCCAGAAGGAATTTCATCTTAGTTATGAAGGTCACATATAGAGGCTACAAAGGGATATAGACAGGTTACGTGAGTGTGCAAAGATCTGGCAAATGGAGTATAATATAGGAAATTGAAGTGTAGAATGTAGAAATGTGGGGATGTGTCTCACCAAAGGCTATTATGGAAAATAAAAGCTCTGGTTTGCGAGGTGTAACAAGCACTGTGCTGCAAGGACCAGTCAGTGCTGGATACTCAACAGTCAACGATTTAAATAAATGACTTGGATGAAGGGATCAAACATCTTGTTACTGATGACACAAAGAATGATAGGGAAGTAAACCTGAAGCCCTTCAGCCGATCTAGTCTGTTCCACCATTCAATAAAATCATGGCTGATCTGATAATCCTCAACTCCTCTTTTCTGCCTTTTCCTCATAACTTTTGATTCCCTTACTGATTAAAAAGCTGTCTATCTCAGCCTTGAATATCCTTGATGGCTCCACCACAACAGACCTCTGAGGTAAATGATTGCACAGATTCACTACCCTCTGAGATAATGAATTCCTCTTTATTGCTGTCTTAGATATTCTAAGATTATTCCATGTGGTTCTAGACACAGGGGAAACAACTTTCTTCATCAACCTTTTCAAATCCCCTGAGAATCTTGTCTGTTCTATGAATGTTGCCTCACATTCTTCTATATTCCAATGAATACAGGCCCAATATACTCAACGTCTCATAAAACTGTTCCTCTATACCTGGTGTTAGCCTAGTGAACCTTCTCTGGACTTCTTCCAATGCAGGTATATCTTTCCTTAGGTGCTGCACCACCGTCACCCACCCCCGCTGCCCCAAAACTGCTCACAGTCTTCCACCTGTGATCTGACTAATGTCTTGTATAGTTTTGGCAAATCCTCCCTACTGTTATACTCCATTCCATTTTGAAATGAAGGCCAGTGCTCCATTTGCCTTTCTTATTAGTTGAACTTGGATTCTAGTTTTTTTGTCATTCATGAATGAGGACTCCCAAATTCCTCTGTTCCATAGCTTTTTTACATTCTTTTTCCATTTAAAATTGAAATCCTCCATTATTCCTGAAAAAGTGCATAACTTAACATTTCCCCACATTATATTCAATCTGTTATGTCTTTGCCCACTTGCTTAACCTGTCCATATCGCTCTGCAGAATCTTTGGGTCATCTTCACCACTTGCCTTCCCATCTATGTTTGTGTCATCTGCAAACTTGACTTTAGTACATTCATTCTCCTCATTCGAGTCATTCATACACATTGTAAATACTTGTGGCCCAAGCACTAATCCCTGTGGCGCTCTACTAATTACAGGTTGCCATTCTGAAAATGCTGCTCTTATCCCAGCTTTCTGTCTTCTGTTAGCTATCCAATCCTTTATCTATGGTAATATATTACCTCCATCACCATGGGATATTTTAAGGTTTTTGCGAAGATTTGTAGCTTGGGTTGTGGATGAGGTTGTTGGTTTGCTCGCCGAGTTGCGGTTGTCACGCAAACATTTCGTCACCATGTTAAGTAACATCATCTGATGATGTTACCTAGCACGGTGACAAAGCATTTGCATGAAATGCACCAGCTCGGTGAGCAAGCCAGCAACCGCAGCATTGGATCTTAATAAGTAGCCTAATGTATGATAGGTATGAAGATCATATATAGAGGCTACAAAGGGATATAAACAGGTTAGGTGAGTGTGCAAAGATCTGGCAAATGGAGTATAATGCAAGAAACTGAAGTTGTCCAATTTTTCAGGAAGAATACAAAAAAAAGTATTATCTCATTGGTGTGACATTGCAGAGGTCTATGAAAAAAAGAATCTGTGTGTCCTCGTGCTTGAATTACAAGGATTTTACAGGTACAGGAGGTAGTTAGAAAATCTAACAGGATGTTAATGCTTATTCTGAGGGGCACTCAATGGACATGTAGGGAGGTTACGCTTCAGTTATACAGGGCTTAGGTGAGATATTAAAGTTCGTGTCACTTTGCCACTTTACTTTGAATTCTGAGTTTAAAAAGGGAAAGTCTAAGGTAGTTTACAGATAAAAATATCTGTTCATTCTTATGTGACTATGATTGTCAGAAATAGCTGTATCATCAATAGTCACAGGTGAGGTGCCAGAAGACTGGAGGTTGGCTAATGTGATGCCACTATTTAAGAAAGGTGGTAAAGACAAGCCAGGGAACTATAGACCAGTGAGCCTGACATCAGTGATGGGCAAGTTGTTGGAGGAACTCTTGAGGGATGTAAATGTATTTGGAAAGACAAGGACTGATTAGGGATAGTCAGCATGGCTTTGTGCATGGGAAATCATGTCTCACAAACTTGATTGAGTATGTTGAAGAAGTCACAAAGAGGATTGATGAGGGTAGAGCGGTAGATGTGATCTATATGGACTTCAGTAAGGCGTTCGACAAGGTTCCCCATGGCAGACTAGTTAGCAAGATTAGATCTCATGGAATACAGGGAGAACTGGCCATTTGGATACAGAACTGGCTCAAAGGTAAAAGACAGACAGTGATGGTGGAGGGTTGATTTTCAGACTGGAGGCCTGTGACTAGTGGAGTGCCACAAGGATCGTGCTTGGTCCACTACTTTTTGTCATTTACATATATGATTTGGATGTGAGCATAAGAGGTATAGTTAGTAAGTTTGCAGATGACACCAAAATTGGAGGTGTAGTGGACAGTGAAGAGGGTTACCTCAGATTACAACAGGATCTTAATCAGATGGGCCAATGGGCTGAGAAGTGGCAGATGGAGTTTAATTTAGATAAATGCGAGGTGCTGTATTTTGGGAAAACAAACCTTAGCAGGAATTATACACTTAATGGTAAGGTCCTAGGGAGTGTTTCTGAAGAAAGAGACCTTGGCGTCTAGGTTCATAGCTCCTTGAAAGTGGAGTCGCAGGTAGATAGGATAGTGAAGAAGGCATTTGGTATGCTTTCCTTTATTGGTCAGAGTATTGAGTACAGAAGTTAGGAGGTCATGTTGCAGCTTACAGGACATTGGTTAGTCCACGTTTGGAATATTGCATGCAATTCTGGTCTCCTTCCTATCGGAAACTTGTGAAACTTGGAAGAGTTCAGAAAAGATTTACAAGGATGTTGCCAGGTTTGGAGGATTTGAGCTTTTGGGAGAGGCTGGACAGGCTGGGGCTGTTTTCCCTGGAGCTTCGGAGGTTGAGGGGTGACCTTATAGAGGTTTATAAAATCATGAAGGGCACGGTTAAGATAAATAGACAAAGTCTTTTCCCTGAGGTGGGTGAGTCCAAAACTAGGACTATATTAGGTTGGGATATCTTATCTTGACGAGATGGACCAAATGGTCTGCTTCTGTGCTGTACATCTCTATGACTCTATTACAGCTGCCAAAGTCCTTTCCCTCATTCTTTTGTAAAAATTAAAATCAAATAGATTTAATTTTAAAAGCACCAATACTACTTGCAATAGGATGATAATAATTAAAATGGTTACATTTTGTTATGGCTGTGAAATTGACACAGAGACAGATATGGAAGAAACAGTTAAGCAGTGCCAAGTTTATAATTTGCAGACACCATTTAAAAAGTATGGTCCAGTGCTGTTGGGATAGAATTCATCTCCCTTACTCTAATCACGACTGCCAGACTCTCATAGTCCCATTCCACTCACTCCTAAAAGTTACCAATGACTCTCCAGTGAGCATCAATGGATCATACAAGTGGCGTGTAGATACCAAGGGGGTTGTAGAAGCAACAGATCATTGAGACAAACGTCAGTGGCCATTCTTGTGCAACAAAGTGCTTGAGCCACAGTTGAAAAGAGCACAAGGAAGAATGTGGAAAAACAAAAGAAATGCAGCAGCTACATTGTTTAAACTCCACATGGAGTATCTGTATAATCTTTCTGCTATAAATTCCTCACGCATCGAGAGCATTTGCTTAGGACAGGGAAGATCAGAAAGTTGACACCAAATTCCCTAGCATGAATTAGAATGGAATATCCATAGATGTCCCATCTGATTTGCGATATTTAATCAAAGGATTGAGATACACATCATTGATTTAGTTGCAGAACTGAATAAGCAAGTTGTATAAATAAAGATAGCCATTGGAAACAATGGGTTTACACAGAATCAAGCCTTCAGACCTGTCTCAGTAGGTCCAGAGAGATCTGACAAGTTATGAAAAATGCTGAAGGATCATGTTTGAATAAAAGTGAACTTTAGAATTTGCCACCTAGAACTGAAGTCATATAAGCGACAGCCATAGGAATCAATTGATCACTTCATCAGTCGGTGCTGTGAAAAAGGCAAGTGCGATAATATTTTTTTTCAGAGATTGAGCTATCTGAGACAATTATTGAGCTGGTTATTTCTTCACCTAGTAAAGATTTCCAAAAAAGACGACTTGGAGATAAAGAAAGATCATGACATTGACAGTCTGCTGAAGAATGATAGAAAATACAAAGACAATGAAAATGTTTTATGTATGGGTCAACTGCCTTCTCCAATGGGCAGTTCCAGACAGCCTGGTTCTGTTTTAGTGGCTTTGAAGTGTGTAGGGAACAGTTATGCAAAAGATTGGGTATCTAAGATGCTGTTTTAAGGCACTAACGTACTATTTTTCAGTCTTTTAAAACTCAACCAGTCATTTCAACCCAAAAAAACTTCATTTTAACAATAGCTGCATAACATTAACTTTGTGCCTTGCAGATAGTGCTTAAAAATGTGTTGCTGGAAAAGCGCAGCAGGTCAGGCAGCATCAAAGGAACAGAAGAGTTGACGTTTCGGGCATAAGCCCTTCTCCCATGATGCCCATTGACTTCAGTTTTATGCCCGAAACGTCGATTCTCCTGTTCCTTTGATGCTGCCTGACCTGCTGCGCTTTTCCAGCAACACATTTTTAAGCTCTGATCTCCAGCATCTGCAGTCCTCACTCTCTCCTCCTTGCAGATAGTGGACAGGGTTTGGCAAGTCTGGCAATGAGTAACTCAAAGGCAGATGTCCGGCTTTTAAGACACTATAACCTCCTTATTTATATAGGTGGTCCAGTTAAAAAAAAATCCCACCCCTCAAAGTTGATAGCGAAGGATTCAGTAATGTTAATGCTATTGAATGCCAAGATGAAATGATTCAGTTCTGTCTTTTTAGAGATAGTCATTGCCTCACATGTACGTGATGCAAATATTTCAAATCTGAATGTTGCTGCATGTGGGCACCAACTATTTCAGTATATGACAAGTTTTAAATGTGCAAACATCAGCAAAAACACCCTCCGTTATGATCTTATGATGAAGCACACACGGTAGATAAAGCAGCTGAAGATGGTTGGGCTCTGGACATTACTCTGAAATATTTCAAGAGCAATGTCCTTTGGTTGAGATGCTGGTTCTCTAGCAATGGCAACCACCTTTGTTTGTTTATCAATTCCAAATGGGTGAATTTTCCCATGATGCCCATTGACTTCAGTTTTACTTGGACTCCTTAATGCTATATTCAATCAAATGTTGCCTTGATACAAATTTTGGCACAGAGCATGGTCGATCAATGGCTAGCACTGCTATCTCACAGCGTCAGGGTCACGAGTTTGATTCCACTCTCTAGCAACTGTTTATGTGGAGTTTGCATGTTCTCCTCGAGTCTGCATGGGATTTCTCTGGGCGCTCCAGTTTCCTCCCACAGTCAAAAGATGTGCAGGTTAGATAGAGTGGCCATGCTAAATTGCTCACTGTAACCAGGGATGTGCAGGTTATGTGGATTAGCCATTGGAAAAACAGGATTACAGGGATATGGTGGGTGTGGGTGAGAAGCTGTTCATGGGGTCGATGTGGACTCAAAGGGCTGAATGGCCTGCTTCCACTCTGTTGGGATTCTATGATTTGATGTCAAGAACAGTCACCTTCACCTCACCTGTGGAATTCAGCTTTTCTATCTATTTTTTCACCTGTGAGGTCAGGAGCTGATTGGCTTTGGTGAAAACTAATTTGACCATTGGTAAATAGGTAATTAGCTATTAATTGCCATTTCTTAGCACTTTGTCAGTGACAGCTTCCATCACTTTGCTGTTAATTGAACGTAGACTCATGGGGCAGCAATTGACTGGGTTAGATTTATCCGACTTTTTGAGCGCAGGACATTAGTGGACAGTTTTCCAGGTCAGATAGTCAAATTAAAGTCAGTGTTGTTGCTTGCCTGAAACAGCTTGGCTAGGGGAACAAGAAGTTGTGGTCCACATCTTTAATACTATAATCAGGATGTTATAAGGGGCCATATTCTTTTCTGAATTTGGTGCCTTCAGCTGCATCCTGATATCACTTGGAATGAATCAGATTGACTGAAGATTGGCATTTATGATGCTATGGATGGTAGAAGGTGGGCAGGATAGATTATTCATTCCACATCAAGCTGAAGATGATTTACAAATGTTTTAACTTTGTGTTTTGCATAGATGCACTGGAATTCTCCAGAATTTTTGTAGAGCCTGCTCTTCTGGTTAATTAGTAACTTCCCACCATTATTCATAACTGGACATGGAAGGTCAAACTTTGCTTGTTACTGAAATAACTCCACGAAGGCTGGTATCCCATCACCAAGTCACTCTCTATCACAGGCATTGTATGTAACACTGACCCAGCTCGCACAGAGCAGGCTCCTAGAGTGAGCAGAAATCGTGACACTCCTGTTTTTGTCTGTCAGCCAGGACCCTTTAATTAGACCAGGTTAACAGTCCCAAGCAGGGGGCTTGTATTCTATGAGATCCACCTGACTGACCTTGTTCCAATCACTATAGTTCTCACTTGAATGTCAGAGGCTGAGGGACAATCTGATGGAGCTTTACAAAACTATGAAAAGTAGGGATGGAAATGATAATGGAGTGTTTTTTTTTTCCCCCAGAGTAGAAAGTCAGTAATTAGGGGACATAGTTTTAAGGTAAAAGGAAGAAAGTTTAAAGGCGATGTGAAAGGCAAGGTTTTTTTAACCCAGAGGATGATAAGTGCCTGGAATGCACTGCCAGAGGAAGTGGTAGAAGCAGATAGAATAGCAAATTTAAGATGTACCTTGACAGATACATGAACAGGCAGGCAGTACAGAGATGTGGACTGCATAGAGACAAAAGGCTTTTAGTTTAGAAAAGTGTAATGTGTCAGTGCACCCTTGGTGGGCCGTCGGGCCTGTTCTTGTGATGTACTGTTCTTTCTTCTGTACTCATTCCTGTACTCCTCATGGCATTGGGCTTACCTTTTGGATTTGTTCATAAGAATCTCCCATTTTCAATTTCAATGAGCAATAGGACTTGGGAAAGAATACAAGGTGTGCTTTCTCATTAGCTGTCTCATGTGCATAAAGCAGTGTGTAAACAAGTGTGGTTCCCTGAGGTTTATTAGCACAGAAAACTCTCTGGTTTATCTGTTGAGCGTGTTTCATACCATGAGCATAATATCCTTATCTTGTCCTTGGGGATTCCTAAAAGAGCAGGGCTAGCCATTTCCCAATGCCTCAAATGATTCTATCATCCTAGATATTGTGTACATAATAGATTTCCAAAAGGAATTTGATCAAGTGTCACAAGTAATGACTGTGTCAGCGAAGCTGAAGCCTGTAGAATAAAAGGGACAGTGACAGCATGAATATAAAATTAATGGAGAGACAGAAAACTGAGAGTAATTGTGAATGTGGAGGAAGGTATACAATGGGTTTCACCTGGAAACACAGCTTGTTCTAACATATACATTATTGACATCGAATTGGATGTGGAGGGGAAATTCCAAAATTTATAGGTGACATAAACTCTGAAATATTGTGAACTAACTTCACTAGAACATGCTTTTGTCATGAACACATTGCTACATGTGAGACTTTCCTCTGGAAATTCCTTGGCATATTACCTGAATTACTCCAGGAATGACACTTCAGTAGTATATAAGTGATTTTAAAGTGCTTTCAGACGTCCTGAGGTAACCAAAGACACAATTTTTGTTTTAAGTATATTTTTATTGAAAAAAAGAGAAAAACATCGTTTTGAATATTACAACAAATACAAAGCCAAACAATTAAAACCAATGTTTAAAAAAGCAAATCTACTAATTGCATAGATAAATAATAACTATTAACTAAAGTAAAAAAAACAAAAAACAGGAAAATCTGTACAGTAATAATACAGCTCAAAGAAACAAAACAATAGCCCTCAATCATCGCGCACATAAGTTTATACATATTCATATGTTCATAGTTCTTCCTCTCTGGATACTAGATTCATTAAATAGAATTGCCGTGGCTATATAAAGGCTCTTATTAGTATGGAAGACAAATCTGTACCCAAGTAGTCCAAAAAAGGGCTGCTATACCCTTTAAAGTTCTCATGCTCGTAAGAAAGTCTGGGGGAATATGTTCCATGACTTGCGCCAGCCTGACAGCCCCAGGGGATTTTCAGACACTCATCCTAACAAAATGTTCTTTCTTGCACAAAAAGTGAGGATACTGAAAAGCCTTTTTTGCGTGCATCTAATTAAAGTGAATTAACAAAGCCAAGAATCAGAGATACCAGGTCCATCTCCACCTCTGGCCCCAAGACCCTCTCTATTTCACCCACCACAGCGCTGCAGAATGCCCGCAGTCTGTGGCAGGACCAAAGGCAATTAGTAAGCATGCCCATACTTACTTTACATTTAGGATACATTGGATGGAGATGCTCCCGCTTTAGATTTTACGAGGCAGTCTGGGACCAAGTGGACCCTGTGGAGAATCTTCAGTTGCACAGCATGGGTCCTGTTGCAAATCAAGATCCTTCGTGCATTTTCCCAGATATCCTCTCATATTTCTTAAAAGACATCAATATCCAGATCCCTCGCCCATAAGTACAGAGCCATTCAGTCTCAACCAAAAGACCCTGCTAACAGAAAGTGTACCCTCAACACTTAGCACCCTATTCTTCATGTCGTACCTATAAGAATCCATTAGAAGTGTGGTCTCTTTTTGTATGAAATTTCTAATTTGAGAAAAACAGAAGAGGTCCCCACTGGGCAATTCATATTTCCGAGCCGATTGGTAAAAGGACATCAATACGTCCCCTTCGAATAAATCACCCAGGCAAGACACACCCCTAGCTGCTCATAGTTTAACCCCCAACTCCATCATCCCTAGCTGAAAACCCGGCATATCTACTATGGGTGTAAAAAATGATGGTTTGGCAATATTGCCCTCACTCTGTCGCATTGCCCTCCACGCTTTGACAGTGTTGATAACTATTGGGCTATGGCAATATTCCTTCATTGTCTTCATTTTGTACAAGAACAACAGGCTAATAAGGGGGCATCTTGCCTGAGATACTTCCATGTCCAACCAAAGTGAACGAGGGTCCCTCTGGGCCAGCCATCCATGTAGGACAGCAACGAGCTTAATTGATAGCCCATTCCTCCCAGCCTGTAAGGTAACTGCAGTTTAGTCAGTTTAATTAGAGGTCACTTGCAATGCAAGATAAAGGAACTGAACTAGCTGCTCAGTCTTCTAACTATTATCTTAGTAAAAAGCAGAGGAAGCATTTGCATAGGATACAACAGGCGTGGCAGAATGTTCATTTTAATGGGGGCTATCTGACCTAACCAAGAGATCGAAAGCACCTCCCATTTACAAAGGTCCTGTTTGATTCTGTTGAATAAGTGGGCAAAATTGGTTTTAAATAGCCGATCAAAAACGGGACTAATAAATATACCTCAGTCGAGAAAACCCTCCTGCGACTATCTAAAGGGGAACCGGGATTTGCCCTCAGGATTAGGCATTCTCAGGAGACTGCCCATGGGCACAGCCTCTGATTTTACAAAGTTGATCTTATAACCCAAAAAGCCACTAAATAAATTGATGCATTGCATCAGGTGTGGCACAGAGACTGTTGAGTTTGATAATAAGACAAGAACGTCATCCGCATACAATGCAATCTTATGTGACTTCGTCTCCACTTCTGGAATGATTATATTGGGATTCCTACGTATTGTCTCCACCAGCAGTTAGATCACCAATGTAAAAAGCAATGGTGATAAGGTACAGCCTTGCTAGCTGCCCCTACAAATATTGAAATTGCTTGACTGCACATACCATTGCTGAGGACCGCAACAACAAGGTCACTATACAAAACCTCCACTCACCTGATGAAAGCCTCGCATAAGCTAAACTGCTTTAAAGTATAAAAAAAGGTATGGCCACTCGACCCATTCAAATGCTTTTTCCACAAAAGACATGATTTAAATGCCAGTCATTTGATCTTTTGTCAATTGCTACCAAAATGTTGAACTGTTCATAAGTGCAATTGAATGCTGACTCACCCTCTGCTTTACTAGTTTCAAACCACCTTGTTTTATAACCTTTAAAAAATATATTGCATAATAAAAAAGGACAGTCATACATAATATTACAGAGAATTAATTTACAATTTTCATAGAATGGTGGATATAATTGTGAAGTTCAATCCTTAAAGAACCAGAATACTCCCAAAAAATTTGAAGATGTAATTTCTATTTTTTTAAGTACTTTTCATTGTTCTTGATATGTTATCTCCTATATTACCACTCTCTTGTTACTACAAAGCAGAAAATTCATTTGATTCACTGTGATAGTGTCATTAGAGATGCTACATGATTATTTGTTTTATTTGGCTAGGGTTAGTAAGCTTTTTACGCCTATTATCCATTTCATGAGAAGGTACTAGTTGTGTGTCTTATCTTTGATTTGTTGCAATTCTTGAACTAATGGCATATATGATTGTTTTCTAGGTAGGTGGTTTGGCAGGGGAAGCAGCTTCTACCAGTGCAATGGTCTTTCATACTATGTCAAAATTTATACTGGCTAAGGCCCATGTTAACTAATTCTAAGCTAGTTGGTGAAGTGTAAAGCTAGACATTGATACTTTTTAAAAATTCATTTGTAGGATGTGGGCTTCTCTGACTGGTCAGCATTTACTGCCCATCCTTAGTTGCGCTTGAGAAGGTGGTGGTGAGCTGCTTTCTTCAACCACTGCAGTCCACCTTCTGTGGGTTGACCCTCAATGCCATTAGGGAGGGAATTCCAGGATTTGGGCCCAATGACAGTGAAAGCTCATGGTATTGGAGGTCATACATTGACATGGATAGAGAACTGGATGGCATGTAGGAAGCAAAGAGTTGGAATAAACACATCCTTTTCAGAGTGGCAGGCAGTGATGACTGAGGTACTGGAGTGTTCAGAACTGGGGCTCAGCTGTTCACAATATGCATTAAAGATTTCGACAAAGGAATTGAATGCAATATCTCCAAATTTGCAGACAGCACTAAGCTGGATGGCAGTGTGTGCTGTGAGGAGGGATACAAAGAGGCTGCAGGGTGACCTGGACAGGCTGGCTGAGTGGGCAAATACTTGGAAAATGCACTATAATGTGGATAAATGTGAGGTTATCCACTTCGATGAAAACAGAAAGGCAGGTTATTATCTGAATGGTGGCAGTTTAGGAAAAGGTAAGACACAACAAAATCTCGGTGTCATGGTAGAAGTCACTAAAGGTTGGCGGTGTGGAAAGCTAATGGCAGGCTGGCCTTGATAGCAACAGGATTTGCGTGTAAGAATAGGGATGTCTTCCTGTAGTTTTACGGGGCCTTGGTGAGGACACATCTTGAGTATTGTGTGCAGTTTTGGTCTCTTAATCTGAGGAAGGACATTCTCGCTATTGAGGGAGTCCAGCGAAGGTTCACCAGATTGATTCCCAGAATGCCAGGAGTGACATAGGAGGAAAGACCGGATTGACTGGCATGTACTACTGAAATTTAGAAGAATGAGAGGGAATCTCATAGAAACATATAAAATCCTGATGGGACTGGACATGCTAGATGTGGGAAGAATGTTCCTGACGTTGGGAAGTCCAGAACTAGGGGTCACAGTCTAATATAAGGGCTAAGCCATTCAAAACTGAGATGAGGAAGAATTTCTTCATTCAGAGTTTATGAACGTCTGGAATTCTCTACCACAGAAATCTGTTGGGGCCAGTTCAATAGATATATTCAAAAGGGAGCTGGGCATATCCCTTGTGGCTAAAGGGATCAAGGAGTTTGGAGAGAAAGCGGGTGTGGAATACTCCAATTGCATGATCAGCCATGATCATATTGAATGGTGGTGCAGGCTCAAAGTCATGTTGTGACGAGAGTAGAGGGAATGGATGTTTCAGGTAGTGGATGGGATAGCAATCATGTGGGCTGCTTTGACCTGGATGGTCTCTACTTTCTTGAGTTTTGTTGGAGCACTAATCCAGGTGAGTGCATGTTATTTCTCATTTTCCTGTCTTTCAGATCATAGAACAACAATGATTGTGTGCCTCTCAACATGTTTGCAATACTAATAATTCCATGTTCTCTAGTGGCAGTATCATGAATCCATAAGTGTCAATGTAAATGTGCTCATTGTTTTCCAAAACAAGCTAATACTAGAATTGAGCAGAATCAGCATGCAAGAAGTGACATTACTTTGCCTTGCTAAGCAGGATATTCATAATATGCAACAGAAATATAATAGCTCTTCAAAGTACCAGTTCTCATCATCTTTGCTGCACTGCTCATTTGCCATCTTTCGGATGTAATTCCTCTGTTACAGTCTTTTAGCCATGCTATTAGTTTTCATTAATGTTTTAATTGATTCTTCTCAGTAACTCATTAACAAATAACATGTTTAAATTCCATCTTCCAAATGCATTTGCTCATTTGATCTATTTTGTATTTCAAGGCTACATCCTACTTTTTAAATATCTTGTAAATTAATCTAATTCCCTTTTTGTGGATTTGTTTAAAAGCAATTAATAACATAAATTACTTTTGATGTCAACATTCAATCATTCCCTGCTCAAGTATTCCTTCATTTTTAATTATTAATTGCAAAAGTGTAATTACGAGTTGTTCATTAGGTAGAAAACACTGAAGTCATTTCAAGTTTCATTAAAAGTGAATTATTAGAGCTTTGAAATAAGGGAATTGAAACATATTAGGATTGACATTCAGCGATATACAAAATGTACAGTAAACAGAAATATACAGAATGGTAATGAACATCTGAACCAGAAGGAAAGGTTAATACTTCAGGCGCAGCCCTTTATTGAAAATAGGACATAAATAGAATCATAGTCATATAGCATGAAAACAGAGCCTTGGTCTAACTCATCCATTTATATCTATCTATTTATCCTTCCCGTCCTGTCCCATATCAAAATGTGATCTAATGTTTTATTTATCTGATGTTCACACAAAGGCATGTGCAGGTGTCTGGGAGAATCTTTGGAGAAAGATCAGGAGTGGGAACTTAAGTACAAGTGTTTTCTCCTGTGTTCACATTCCAACTGTCACCTTAGGTCAACTACATGATGAGCTAATGTTTGAACCAGAACCCCTCTTGTCTGCTTGGTTTTCATTACGCATGATGCAATCAGATACAAAACTATTTCAACAAATTAGGACTTCTAAATCATTTGATCAAATATACATTATGAACCTAAAATTGTGTGGTTTCTTCCCATTGAATTTGTTTAGCTGATTTTATCATCTTGGATGCTTTTATGTTTAAGAAAATACTAGATCATACAAGCCTTTGGACATGCCCAGCGCATGTTTTACTATTGTCCCATTGCCACATCCTCAAGCCTCAATAGCACTAAGAAAGTAGATCTGTCATTTACAAGAAACAGATTCTTTTGGAAATACAGTGTCATAGCACATTTGATGATATCTCATACAAGAACAAAATGGGAATTTGGAGAGCTTTTAAAATAAACTAGATTTTGAACAATTGCTAGTGTGCAATAAGAAATTCAACGAAGCAAAGTGTACTTTAGATTCTTGTTCTACAATTGTGCTGAGAAAAAGCACAATGGCTTATTGTAGAGGATAAGACTTGAAAGCAATGCTATCCACCTTTGGTACCGATTATGGCTACTTGGGAGAGTCCAACTCTCATACAGCAACCACTTGAGATCCAATATATTTCAAAATTTTGCCAGGCATCAGCTTTATTCTTTCTTTCACCAGGCATCACAAAACTGTGCTATGACATGTTTTTTTTTAGAAAAGCAGTTTTTTGTCTCTAAGGTAAACATGTTTGTAAACAATAGGTCTGTCATCTCAAGCTGCATGGGTATGTCTGAGCGGAAGGTTTGATTAGAAACCACAGCTGTGTTGCATTCTATGTGGAGATTCCTGATTTGGGATTCTTCTGATGTTTACTGAAAAAGTAAATCATTTTCAATACATGGGACTTTTAATATGACTTTGAGCTTGTTTTTTCTTTAGTCATTAATGAGAGCAAACAGGTTAGCATGAAGACAAAATTGAGAAATGATGTCCACATTGTTAAAAAATCAGACAACACCAGGTTATAGTCCACCAGGTTTAATTGGAAGCACTAGCTTTCGAAGCGCTGCTCCTTCACCAGGTGATTGTGGAATACACAATTGTAAAACACAGAATTTATAGCAAAAGTTTACAGTGTGATGTAACTGAAATTATACAATGAAAAATACCTTGATAGTTTGTTAAGTCTCTCATCTGTTAGAATGACCATGATAGTTTCACTTCTTTCATATGTAAATCAACAAAACTTTTTTTAAAACGTTACATTCTCAGATTAACTGTAACAATTGGTGTCAGCCCAGATAAGATGGTAAGTTGTTGAAGGTGTTAGCCCCCTGTGTTCTGTTGTCTGTGCCATAATGTTTAGATGGATTCTAATCTAAAAAGTGAGTTAACAGAGTCTTACATGGATTCATGCAGATTTTGAGCAAAGTACAGTGTAACTCTGCAAGTACAAATTCACCACACAAACATATATGTGCATGTGGGTTTTTGTGTGTGTGTATGTCTGGGGTGAGGGGTTGTGAGTGTCTGTGAGAGAGAGTGTATATATGTGTGTGAGTGTAAAGTGTCTAAGTCTGTGAGAGGTTGCATATGTGTGTGTGTGTGTGTCTGGGTGGGGGGTTGTGAGTGTCTGTGAGAGAGAGTCTATATGTGTGTGTGAGTGTAAAGAGGTCTAAGTCTGTGAGAGGGTGCATGTGGGAGTGTGTGTGTCTGTAGAAGTGTGTGAGAGTGTCTGTGTGCGTGTCTGTGTATAGGAATGTATGTGTGTGTATAGAAGTGCCTATGTGTGTGTGTGTGTGCGTGCGTGTGTGTATAGTGCAATGGTGGTCACCTGTAGTGTGACATGAACCCAAGGTCCCGGTTGAGGTCCTCACTATGGGTTGAAACTTTATTGCTGGAACAGCACAGCAGGTCAGGCAGCATCCAGGGAACAGGAGATTCGACGTTTCGGGCACAGGCCCTTCTTCAGGAATGAGCAGAGAGTGTTCAGCAGGAGAAGATAAAAGGTAGGGAGGAGGGACTTGGAGGAGGGGCGTTGGAAATGGAACGCCCCTCCTCCAAGTCCCTCCTCCCTACCTTTTATCTTCTCCTGCTGAACACTCTCTGCTCATTCCTGAAGAAGGGCCTGTGCCCGAAACGTCGAATCTCCTGTTCCCTGGATGCTGCCTGACCTGCTGTGCTGTTCCAGCAATAAAGTTTCAACTTTGATCTCCAGCATCTGCAGACCTCACTTTCTCCTCACTATGGGTACCGAACTTAGCTATCAGCCTCTGCTTGGCCACCTTTTGTTGCTGCCTGTCCTGGAGTCCGCCTTGGAAGATGGTCACCTGAAGGTCTGAGATCGAATGTCCTGGACTGCTGAAGTGTTCTCCGACTGGGAGGGAACTCTCCTGTCTGTTGATTGTTGTGCGGTGCCCATTCATCCATTGCTGTCGCCTCTGCTCAGTTTCACCAATGTACCATGCCTCAAGGCATCCTTGCCTGCAGCATATGAGATAGACAATGTTGGCTGAGTCACATGAGTACTTGCCACGTACATGGTGGGAGGTGTCCTCACGCATTATGGTGGTATCCATGTCCACACTCTGACACGTCTTGCAGCACCCACCGTGACAGTGTTGTATGGAGTTGTCCTGAAAGCCGGGCAGTTTGCTACGAATAATGATCTGTTTGAGGTTTGGCAATTGTTTAAAGGCGAGCAGTGGAGGTGTGGGGAAGGTCTCAGCGAGGTGTTCATCCTCATAATGTGTTGCAGGTCGCGAAGAACATGGCATAGTTTCTTGGCTACAACAGGGTACCCTTTGTTGTCAGTACTTCCCAGAAGCAGAATAGCAGAGACCCAAACACAGAATTGAATCTACAATGGTACTTCAGTGAAGTACAAAACCACTGCTTGAATGAAACAGATCCCTTCTACTTCATTGAAAAATCTGAGTTTAATACTATTCTTTCAGTGCTACTAGACTCTGGAAAAATTCCATAGGCTCTGGGATTATCCCACCTTCACAAGATTCTCTCTGCTTTCACTTTTAACAATAATATTTTTCTAAAATTCGATACAAATGAACTTGCTATACAAAGCCTCTAAGTTACCAAAAATCTTAAGCAGCTCTTCTCCAAACATTTCCTCATAATCTTCAATCATGATACCCTGCCACCTTCTAAACTCTGTTTCTCTCTGTCTGCTCTCAGGGAAGTAAACTCTCCCTCAAGTCACTTAGAGCTGTCATTTTCAGGCTGGTCATTCATTCATCCTAATGTCTATACAACTTTCAACATGCCCCTTCTCCGTCTTGTTAGATGGCCTTATTCACATAAATCATTTATTATCTCTTATCCAGTTATCTTCCTGTGGTTTGGCCATGTCCTGTGCCATCTGAACTGGCTAGCCACATGACAATATATATGCTCCACCAATGAAAACAGGGAGCTGTTTAATTGAGTCCTTTGTCTCTTCACCTTTCCATATGTTTACAACTCTCTTCAGAACAAAACTCTATAAGAAAACGTTCAAAAGCCCACATTTACTCCAATCCCATCTCTAATGCAGGTTCTGATATAATGCGATAGTTTAGTTCGTGTGCGATCTTGTGTTATAAGAGAATCACGCAATAGTCATACCATTGAAACTGATGGGGCTGGAATCACGTTACAGACAATACAAGTAAGGAAAGTTCTCATTCTACAAATAATGGTCTAAATTCTTCAATCGAGTTAAAGTCAATTTGCGTTGAACAAACACGCATTCTAGAAGAATGGACTATATCTCCTTTTTCAGCTTGGGGCCTACTTTTGCCTTGTGCCTTTGTGAGGCAATTTTTCATGTGTTTCTATGTTAAAGCATCTGCAGGTAAGTTACTGTGCTACTTTCTTTCACGACCATTTTTTGCTGCACTAAAAACATCTGACTCCTGCCAGGCCATGCTTGCCTCAGTTGCCTCTCTTGAAGATCTGAATACATAGGAGTTAGGTTCTAATGTGTCAGTAATCCTTTGGTACATCATCCAGATGCGTTCATAAAGAATGATTAGTTAGAAGTAAGAATAGATCATTGTGAAGAAATGTGGATGAACTTATTGTTATCACCCAATGCCTCACGGCACATTATTAAGATCAACAAGTCTAGACTTTTCTTGTCCTTGCTAAATCTTGTGATCAGTTTTCATCCTCCTGCCCAAACTGAAATCAACTCATATAGAAAAAAATTTATAACCTCTTTGTTCTGCATCTGAATTTGCCTTTCTGCCAAGGGGTGTGTTCATGGAATTTTACTAAATTGGAACAGTTTACTGAGTAATAATTATTGTATCTATGTTTTGATTAAGTTTTCTAATAGTTAAATTATTCTAAATTCCTAATTCTTTTGTTTGCATTTTAACTATAGTGTTTAAATAAATTGTGCTTTGCTTAACATTGAGTAGTTGGACCAGTTACTCAGTCTTTAACAAATAAAACATTAAGGATTTCTTCCTTCTTTCTAAGAAAAGATGCAAATGAAATTACTTACCTAACAATGCAATTAAATCGTTTGAAAGTTGATCCAGATCAGAATAAAACCAAATTGTATATTTCACATTGTAATAATGTGTATTACATAATTTGTAGCATAAGAAGGCTGTATTTTATTTACAGAACTTTATCTGTTATCGTTACCTGTATAGCAAAGTTCTTGATTTCCTTTGACTTTTTCTCTTTTTATACCATATGACAATGATTGTTACTGTTTGGATTTGCTATTTACGGTTAGATCCTATTTTCCAGAACAACCATTTCCTCCGTTACATAAATTACAATAGCATTGCTACTTCATTCATAATCTGTTCATTAATCATGCCTAATTAATTACTTTGTAAGTTGGAGTCATTGTTTATTTTCATGTGAATCCTGCAACAAAGTCCCCCAAACTGCAGGGAAATGAATTATCAGCTCTTCTGTTTTGGTGCTGTTGCTTGAGGGATGAATGTTGGTTGATAAACCAGGAACAGCACCTGGGGTGAACCTAATCATTTTTGATAAGTTACATGGAGAGTCTCTCCTGGTGAACTAGCAGTTTTCTAATACACTGTTCCCAAACCGAAACTATGCACCAGACTGGACCCCCTCAAAATATTTTAAGAAGGTAGCCTAACCCTAATGTTTTCTTATTTTAAAGGTAGATGTGAAGTGCTTTGTTCCAGATGCAATGTGACTAGTCAAATCACTTGACATTAAACAAAATACAATTTATTTAAACACCACAGTTAAAATGCAAATACAAGAAAAAAGAATTCAGAATAACTCAACTATTGGAAAACTTAACTGAACAATAGATACAGTTATTATTAATTAACTGTTACAATTTAATAACATCCCGTAAACCCCTTGGTAAAAAGGCAATTTCAATCACTGGTTCTCACATGTAGTTCTCCAATCCAGGAGGAAAACAACATCAAGTTAAAACTCAGATAAAGTGGCAGCTAGGAGACACTCAATGAAGCTTTCAATTCTTTTGATACCTCAAAAGCTGCACAAATAGTTTACTTTCTTGGAAACAGCTCAACACTTCTGCCTTACAACTTCTCTTCAAAACAAAACAGGACAAAATAATCTCTTAAAGTGATGACTTTGTCACACTGACTGCATTACCTATGTAGTATGTACCTTTGGTGCCCCACTTGCAATCGCCCACTCACTGCAGATGGAAGTACTAGCCGCTGATGAGATGACTTGGGACTTCTGATGCCGGCACCATCTTTGCAGTTCAGCCATGCACCCGAGACAAGTGCTAGCACTTCACAGCTACCTTTCACAGTTCATTTTATCTGACCTGCACATACAATTGCCACCTTGTTTTGTCAGGTAAAACAATGACTGCAGATGCTGGAAACCAGATTATAGATTAGTGGTGCTGGAAGAGCACAGCAGTTTCAGGCAGCATCCGAGGAGCAGTAAAATCGACGTTTCGGGCAAAAGCCCTTCATCAGGAATGCAGGCAGAGAGCCTGAAGGGTGGAGAGATAAGTGAGAGGAGGGTGGGGGAGGGGAGAAAGTAGCATAGAGTACAATAGGTGAGTGGGGGAGGGGATGAAATTGATAGGTTGGGGGGGGGAGAGTGGAGTGTATAGGTGGAAAAGAAGATAGACAGGTAGGACCAGTCATGGGGACAGTGCTGAGCTGGAAGTTTGGAACTGGGGTGAGGTGGGGGAAGGGGAAAGGAGGAAACTGGGGCATTCTTCCTCCAGGCGTCTAGTGGTGAGCGAGTGGCGGTGAAGGAGGCCCAGGACCTCCATGTCCTCGGCAGAGTGGGAGGGAGGAGTTGAAATGTTGGGCTACAGGGCAGTGTGGTTGATTGGTGCGGGTATCCCGGAGATATTCCCTAAAGCGCTCTGCTAGAAGGTGTCCAGTCTCCCCAAAGTAGAGGAGACCGCATCGGGAGCAACGGATACAATAAATGATATTGATGGATATGCAGTTAAAACTTTGGATGTGGAAGGCTCCTTTAGGGCCTTGGATGGAGGCGAGGGAGGTGTGGGCACAGGTTTTGCAATTCCTGCGTGGCAGGGGAAGGTGCCAGGATGGGAGGGCGGGTTGTAGGGGGGGGGGGCGTGGACCTGACCAGATGGTCACGGCGGGAACGGTCTTTGCGGAAGGTGGAAAGGGGTGTGGAGGGAAATATATCCCTGGTGGTGGGGTTTGTTTGGAGGTGGCGGAAATGTCGGCAGATGATTTGGTTTATGCGAAGATTGGTAGGGTGGAAGGTGAGCACCAGGGGCGTTCAATGTAACAAGGACAGAATGCCACTGGTGCTCACCTTCCACCCTACCAACCTTCGCATAAACCAAATCATCTGCCGACATTTCCACCACCTCCAAACAAACCCCACCACCAGGGATATATTTCCCTCCACACCCCTTTCCGCCTTCCGCAAAGACCGTTCCCGCCGTGACCATCTGGTCAGGTCCACGCCCCCCCCCCTACAACCCGCCCTCCCATCCTGGCACCTTCCCCTGCCACGCAGGAATTGCAAAACCTGTGCCCACACCTCCCTCGCCTCCATCCAAGGCCCTAAAGGAGCCTTCCACATCCAAAGTTTTAACTGCACATCCATCAATATCATTTATTGTATCCGTTGCTCCCGATGCGGTCTCCTCTACATTGGGGAGACTGGACGCCTCCTAGCAGAGCGCTTTAGGGAACATCTCCGGGGCACCCGCACCAATCAACCACACTGCCCTGTGGCCCAACATTTCAACTCCCCTTCCCACTCTGTCGAGGACATGGAGGTCCTGGGCCTCCTTCACCGCCGCTCCCTCACCATCAGACACCTGGATGAAGAATGCCTCATCTTCCACCTTGGAACACTTCAACCCCAGGGCATCAATGTGGACTTCAACAGTTTCCTCATTTCCCCTTCCCCCACCTCACCCCAGTTCCAAACTTCCAGCTCAGCACTGTCCCCATGACTGGTCCTACCTGTCTATCTTCTTTTCCACCTATACACTCCACCCTCCCCCCCCCCCCCCCCCCCCATCCCGACCTATCACCTTCATCCCCTCCCCCACTCACCTATTGTACTCTATGCTACTTTCTCCCCACCCCCACCCTCCTCTCACTTATCTCTCCACCATTCAGGCTCTCTGCCTGTATTCCTGATGAAGGGCTTTTGCCCGAAACGTTGATTTTCCTGCTCCTCGGATGCTGCCTGAACTGCTGTGCTCTTCCAGCACCACTAATCCAGAACCTTATTTTGTCAACAAGTATCTAGAAGTCCAGCTGAACAGGGGGTACATGAGGTCAATGCTCATCAACTGTGCCCTGAGATGTTGGTGATTGATGGAACGCTGGAAGAGCATGTGGCAAGAAGAAATTGCCAGGTTATTGCTCTGACACTAATGTTGGGAATTGTCACTGTTTAGTTTCTATGCAATGGGTGGAAGAAACGGAAATGCACATTGATGAGATGCAATGATATAATAATGAGATACTAACACATGCTAATTCACAAAAATAATCTCCTCATTGCTCTATAGTAAGAATCTTGTCTTTGCCATTCAACACGTGGTTGAAAAATAGGATTTCTTGCTCTCAATGGTGTGCAATGAGGAGATTTTTACTTGCATTAGTATGCGTTGACATCTCATTATTATATCATCTTGCCTTGTTCTCATTGTCTCACTGTTTACTGATATTATTCTCCCAAATTTTGTACTAATGCCAACATCATGCATGGGCTGGGAAGATTGCATTCCCTACCATTCTTCAAAACATTCCGACGTGGATATTTTCTGTCCGAAGTGCCAGAAAAGATCTGAGGAATCTCAGTTTAATATCTCATCTGAAGAGCAATTATTAGGGTCACACTGGAATATCTATCTCCATTATGTGTAAAATCCAGAGGTGGAAATTAAACCCGCTAACCTCTAATGCAGTCTTAACTGTTACCAATGAATAGTATTATTAATCAGTTTGTGGTGAGCAATAGTTTGAAACATTAGAGCAGAATATATAATTGTGCATCTGAGATGTCTGAAACTTAAATGAAGAGGTACATGTGATTTTTTTTAGTTTATTAAGAGTCAGACTGGAACTATTCTGTCATTTATTTTTCAGTAGTGAATTGAGATGTTGTGCGTTTATATCACTTTAATTTCCTCTGGCCTTTTCGGTATGTGCTTAAGGAGATCTATACAAACGCTCAAGGGGAGTGGGAACCGATTGAGTGAAAGACATGTTTATGTGCAGTGTAGCCTATGTGATTTTATCTTAGATTGTTCTTGGTTAAAGCCCTTAACATAGCTACATCCTATCAAACTTGAGCTGAAAAGTATAACCCAAGATTTGGTGTATTATTTATCAGGCACCTAGGGATATGCAATAAATGCCCAGCCAGCGATGCCCATGTTCCACGAGTGAATTTTTTAAAACGTGTTTTGAACAATGAGATTTTAATTCACATTAGTTTATTTCATCATTTTTTAATTGCTTCACAAATACTTTGTGACATAATTGAGCTGCCATTTCTTTCTTTTCTATTCTGCCCTTTTAAGCATAATACATTAGCCACCTTTCTAATTTTCTCTCCTTGATGTCTTTGTTTTTTTTTCCTAGTGCACTCATAATACGTTATAACACATTATCCTGTGAATTTCATTCTGATCTAGAGGATAAAAGCACTACTCGACCAGTGTATCATATTAAATATAAACTTTAAAGGAGAAGGAAGGTTCGAAATAATTTCATAGAATGCTGTGAAACATGAATCTACTATTAATTCATGTTGTACAGCCTTTGATCAGTTAACTTTTCTGCAAGTTTATATCAACTCAATTAACCGGTCAGATCAGTTGTGCTACGTGCAGAATAAATAAGATTCCAACCTACACGCTGTGAAAACCACAACAACTCATATACTACCATATATAGTAAATCATCTATATCCACAAAATAGTAAATTCACCTAACCAAAATATAAGTAACAACAAACATTGCATATCCACAATGTTTTTAACCATTTTAACCTTGTTTAACAAGCTCCACACTTGCGAATTTCATCATTTGCAGGGGTGCTCAAGAATGAAACCCGAACAGATATGGAGGAATGACTATAGTTTCAAAATGAGCAACAGCTCAGCACTGTGGCTATGTAATATCTATAACTTTCATTGTGCCACCCCATATTTCCATTGGCTTGCCTTCACAGCTGCCACTCTCCAGGGAATCCACCTCCATTACTGTCAGATTGGCCATAAATGCTATTTCACTCTTGCTTCTCTGTCTCTCCAACAACTGATGACTTTTTCCTTATTCAATGAGGAAACGCTGAGAGTTAAGGCTGTGCGGAATTAAGTGACTTCTTTGGATAGAGGAATATTTATACTGGAGTCGTTGTGTGGGGGGAGCTAGTGGTACAGTGGCTGTGCAGGTTGACAGGTGACATTGAAGAGCAAGAGGGTATCAATGTACGAGCACTTGCTGTTGAGGTGCAAACATGAGGAAAGTTCTAGGATGAAATTGTGTCTGGCTGCAGAGTCAGTGGCTCAGATGATAGCTGTGTGAAATTCTTTGGATAAGTGAGTGATATAAAGATAATTGGCAAAAGAACAAGAAAGTAAATGAGGAGAACATTAGATACAAGCACGTTCTAATAGTACGCTGTCTGAAAAGCAGGTGAATGATGTATGCAGTAGCGCGAAGAAATCTTACTACACGGTTCATGACCTAGTTTCTGTCCCCATTGCTTGTAGTTAGTTCATACAGGCCAGTAAGGAAGTATTCGTGCCACATCCTGGTCTGTGTACATCAGGTGTGCTGCTCGGTCCATCAGACACCAGGAAATATTACAGCTTGGCTGTCTCAGATTCTTTGGAGGCCTGTCACAGTTCATTGTTTATTGTGTTACTGCTGAAGCCAGGATAAGCCTGTGTTTACATAGGAAATATCCTTGAATTGATAGGGATGAAGAATTTAGAAACCATGGCACTTTATATGACTTAACATCTGCTCTGATATTTAATTCTTAGAAGATGAAGCAACTTAACTATATTTATAGTCAAGAGTTGAACAGGTCACATTCTCACAAATGCTTTTATAAAGGCTTAGACCAACCATACAAATGTAACAGTTATATTATTGTGCTGCATTTTGCTGTTCTGTTGGACATTAGGATTTTTTGTTTAAATTACATTGATATTACTGATTTCCACTGGGTTATATGCTGTCCATTTATAAATAGGATGAAACAACAGTGTCTTAAAATAGAGACTGAATTCTGCAGGCATGACTGAAATAATTCTTTGAAGAAATAACCTCATAAAAATCGTGTGTCAATTTGAGCATGTGCAGCTACCAGTGAAATGCTGTTGTGAATTCCTTTTAGCTTGAGTCAAGGAGATACTTGTTTATGTTTCAGCCCTTTAGATGGTTCAAGCAAAGTGGGGACCATAGTGGTCAGCAACCTTAAAATGGGAGAGAATGAAACTGAAGAAACAGACCAAAGCCCTGGTGAGGTTTCGAGGCCAAAGGTAAAGACAAATGCTTGCTGTATAAATATATGTCTAATGTTTACCAAAATTCAACTGAGTATCAATGGTTCATAATTGCCTTGTTCTTGTCTTATTTACTTAGCACAGTTGACGTGAGCAGGCACTTAACTACAATGTAAAAATTTCAATGGAATATCACAGTTTAAAGATTAAAAACATAACTTGTAGCTTTTGTTTAGGTTTAAATCTTCTATTGGTGGATAAGAAAATATTTACTACTTGCGATAGTAGAGTATTGCCACACGTCTAAAAATATCTCTATCTGTAATGTGTAAAAGTCCTTTCGTATGCACAGCATATGTCAGGCAGCACTTATGATAACATTTTCCTAACATGCTTTTTCTATCATGGGATTTCCTTCACACCTATCATGTTTTTCATGATAATTAAACATAATATTCAATTAATTTACCTTTAGTTTACTTCCAAGACTTGTCTAAAATTTTGCTCACTTAATCCTGAGACTTCTCATCTGCCTGTCTAGCATAGATAGTAGCAAGATGCTAGACAATATTTAATGGAAGCAATGTGGGTTTTGCCTGGCAGCTAGAGAGTTGCTGAAAACCTTATGTTCCTTCATTTATGTAAATCCTCCAAAATTAAATGCAACTTAGACATTTAGTTGGAAGATGGCAGGCCATCTCTGGGATCAAGGAAAACGGGGGAGGGGGGGGGGAACAGAACTCCCATTTGCCAAGATTTGTTGGCCAATCAGAGGCTGGCAGCTTTATTGAATGGCAGCACAAGTGATGGGACATTCACTACTGTCCAAGTGTGACCAAGCCACAGGTGAGAGGGGATTCACAGGAGAGGAGGCTTGACAGCAAGGGCAGTGGGACAGTTTTCAATGGGCTTCCCTTTCCCATTACCAGATCCCTCGAACAAAAGAGTCCACAAATAATGTTTTGCTTTGTCATGCTGCTCAATTTGGCAAGCCCACACCTGCTACTGACTCTTTTCATTTCTGCCATTGACTTGTCTAATTTATTATGAATGCTGTGTACGTTTGTCAGTATAATTCCTCACACATTCAGGATTGTCCGGGAAATGTCCAATTGCCAAATCACATCTAGCATTGAACACTTTTTTTACAAGTGTAGGTTAGTTGGGTAAAGTCAGTGCATTACTTATTGTTTAGGGCTGAGGCGATATGATACATTCTACGGTCCATGGGCCATACAATCTGCATATCTGGCATCAGATCAATATAGAAATTCCAAGTACCACTTTACTCATTTATCGGGTGGACAGAAAGTCATTCTTGACTTGATGATAGCATCCTGCTAATATCACATTTGGGAAATCTGAGATGGACTGGTGCATTTCAGGAATAAAAGAGGTGGTTTAAGAGCCATTAATGTATTTCTGAAATTCACTGCAAAAAGTAATCTGATTAGGGTAACCAATATGCTGTAGGAGAGTTTGATGCTGATTAGACTAGATTCCCTACAGTGTGGAAACAGGCCCTTCGGCCCAACAAGTCCACACTGACCCTCCGCAGAGTAACCCACCCAGACCCATTTCTCTCTGACTAATGCACCTAACACTATGGGCAATTTAGCATGGCCAATTCACCTAATCTGCATATCTTTGGACAGTGGGAAGAAACTGGAGCACCTGGAGGAAACCCACGCAGACGCGGGGAGAATGTGCAAATTGCACATAGATAGTTGCCAGAGGCTGAAATTGAACCCGGGTCCCTGGAGCTGAGAGGCTGCAGTTCCAACCACTGAGCCACCGTGCCGCTGTGCTCAGTTCTCTGAGACATTTGGTTTGCAATGCAGAATGATGCCAACAGCATAGGTACAATTGCTATACAAGCTAGGTCAGTTAAAAAGATCCTGCTTTCTGGACCTCATCCCTTATCAAAGGTATGGTGACCCTTAGGTTAAACTCATCGTCAGTCATCTCTATCTATTGTGAGAGAGCAGCCTGTGGTCTTCTGGGGCTATGGCAACCTTCACTTTCTCTCAGCCTCAAGCTTGCATCTGTCTCAGGCTTTACTTATGAAGTTGCTGCCAATGCCAATCTAATCATGTGCAAAACTATAAGTATCCCAATGTATACTGACCAGTGAAAGTAGACTTGCAGTAGAATTCCTGTATTCCCAGCTATCCTGACACGAACCAATATCTGTTGAGGACAGTGAATCTCTGAAGTTGGGCCTGGCTGATCTGGTGCATGTTGTGAGATTCCAAGTGACTTGACTGATTTTCACATGCAGTGTGAATATTTGGAAGCATTGTGAGGCTCCAAGGCCAACCTGGGTGTAAACTCAACAAAGGTACTGGAATACTCATATTTTACAATTGTGACAAAATCCACACAATTCTTAATGATGGGTGAATATTTGTATCTATTGGACCTGCTGCTTGTATGATTATGGACATCCTTACTTGAAGGCAAACGAAAAAGGCATTTGCTGGACTTGTGTAAGCACAACAAGCAGCCAGTTTTATGTATGCAATAGATTTCATTGTCACGGCTCACTGTGTCTGTATATTTATGGGCTGCCCAAGATGCATGATGCTATACATCCTATTAATCACCAGCTTGGCACAACATGAACTGGCCACATGATTGGGTAAATTGTTACACCAGTTTTGACTAAGTTTTCCACTCAAGATGAAAGTTTACTTCACATTTTCTGGGACTCTACAGAACTTGCTGTGTCCATGTGTTCATTTGACATTACCGGCCAATAAACAACACACCACTCAAACAAGCCTTAGGCACTGGTACTGCAGCATTATATTGTGGTGATCCAGACCCTCCATCAGTATTAATTGAACTCATCAACTAGCACAATTGAGCTCAGTTCTGACATGATACATAAGCAACAGGTGGTGTTGACAGGGAATCCCTGCTAGGCTCAACTCCCTCTAACATCTTTGTTAGATTCCCTGAGAAACATGTATTTGATGGAATGGCACCTATTCTTCTACCCTTTGCATGTTCCTGCTATGTAGTTATATGTTTGATACATTTGAGTCTGTCAGCTACATGTAAGAATTTCCTTACATGTCATAATAGGCTCCTTCCTGCACTCAAATTCATCTTTGAAGTGGAACAGTCAAATTATCTCTCTTTCTTTGACATCCTCATCAATAAATTGTTCAAGGCTTGTCTACTGCACAACTACCTTCACTGCTTAGTGATTCGGATTCCTCCAGTTTGACATACTTTAATATTGCTCATTTGGCAACACTATAAATAGGGACTGAGCCATTTGTTCAAAACCAAAAATTCAGTGTTGAAAAAGGATGCATTAAATCCATCCTGCAAGATAATGACTATCCTGATGAGAGAATTTCTTGGTGCATATCATGCAAACACACAAATAGCTCTCAATCCACCTCTTCACCTGATGAAGGAGTAGCACGCCGAAAGCTTGTGATTTCAAATAAACCTATTGGACAATAACCTGGTGTCGTGTGACTTCTGAACTTGTCCATTCCGGTCCAATACCGGGACCTCCATTTCAATCTACCTCCAACTACTGTGGAAGTGTAAAGTTTCTCAGATTTGAGCAATGGATGAAACAAGCTGTTTGATGTTACTTCTGTGCAGTAACATCACATGTAATGTTCATCACTAACAGGATGCTGTCGTCCCATCAAAAAAATGTTCTGCCGATCTCACAGATGAGCAATGCGGCACACAAATTTCAATACTGGTTGTCAGGTTTGTAGGTTGCATGTTCCAAAGATTAGACAGGATTTTCATATATTTGGAACGGCAAGGACAGATTAGGGATAGTCAGATTGGCTCTGTGCGTGGGAAATTGTATCTCACCAACTTAATCAAGTTTTTGAAGAAATAACAAAAAGGGTTGATGAAGCCAGAGCAGTGGACGTGATCGATGTGGACTTAATCAATGTGGACTTAAGTAAAGTGTTTGAAAAGGTTCCACACAGACTGGTTAGCAAGGTTTGATCACATGGAATATGGAGAGAAACAGGCATTTTGATACAGGACTGGAGACAGAGGGTGGTGGTGGAGGGTTGCTTTTCACACTGGAGGCTTGTGACATAGCAGTGTGCTATAAGAATCAGTGCTGGGTCCACTGCTTTTTGTCATTTACATAAATGATTTGGATGTGAACATAGGAGGTATGGATTAGATTAGATTCTCTACAGTATAGAAACAGGCCCTTCGGCCCAACCAGTCCACACCGACCCTCCAAAGAGTAACCCAACCAGACCCACATCCCTCTGACTAATGCACCTAACACTATGGCCAATTCATTTAACCTGCACATCTTTGGACTATGGTAGGAAACCGGGGCACCCGGAGGAAACCCACACAGACACGGGGAAATGTGCAAACCCCACACAGACAGTTGCCCAAGGCTGGAATCGAACCTGGTTAGTAAAATTAGAATTAGAATCCCGATAGTGTCGAAACAGGCCCTTTGGCCCAACAATTCCACACCGCCCCTCTGAAAAGTATCCCACCCAGACCCATTACCCTACATTTCCCTTGACTAATGCACCTAACCAACATGTCACTGAACACTATGGGCACTTTAGCTTTGCCAATTCATGTAACCTGCATGTCTTCGGACCATGGGAGGAAACCACAGCACCTGGAAGAAACCCACGCATCAGAGAATGTGCAAACTCCACATAGGCAGTCACCTGAGGCTGGAATCGAACCTGGCGCTGTGAGGCAGCACTGCTAACCACTGGACCACCATGCCGGTTTACAGATGATGCCAAAATTGGGGGTGTAGTGGACAGCCAAGAAGGTTACCTCAGTGTAGAATGGGACCTTGATCAGATGTGTCATTGTGCTTAGGAGTGGCAGATGGAGTTTAATTTAGATTCTTGTGAGGTGTTGTGTTTTGGAAAGGCAAATCAAAGCAGGACTTGTACACTTAATGGTAAGGTCCTGGGGACTGTTGCTGAACAAAGAGACCTTGAAGTACAGGTGCATAGTTCTTTGAAGGTAGAATCACAGATAGTGAAAAAGCATTTGGTAAGCTTGTTTTTATTGGTCAGTGGATTGAGTACAGGAGTTAGACGTCCTGTTGTGGCTGTACAGGACATTGGTTTGGCCATTTTTGGAATACTGCATTCAATTCTGGTCTCTCTGATAGAGGAAGGATGTTGTGAGACTTGAAAGGATTCAGAAAAGATTTGCTAGGGTTAGAGGGTTAGAGATATAGGGAGAGAATCATAGAATCCCTCCAGTGTAGAAACAGATCATTTGGCCCAACAAGTCCACACTGACTCTCCAAAGAGCATTCCACCCAGACACATTCCCTATAACCCTGCATTTCCCAATGCTAATCCACCTAACCTACAAACATCCCTGGACACTATAGGCAACTTAGCATGACCAATCCACTTAACCTGCACATCGTTGAACTTTAGGAGGAAACCAGAGCACCCGGAGGAAACTCATGTAGACATGGGTGAATGTGCAAACTCCACAGTCACCTAAGAGTGGAATTGAACCCGGGTTCCTGATGCTGTGAGGCAACAGTGCTAGCCATTGTGTTGCCCCGAGGCTGAATAGGCTGGGGTTATTTTTCTTAGAGCGTTGGAGATTGAGGGATGACCTTATAGAAGTTTGTTAAATCATTAGGGGTGTAGATACTGGCAATTGGGACTAGATTTATCCAAGGTATCTGGTCAGCATTCATGTGCTGGACTGAAGAGTTTCCATGCTGTACAGCTCTATGACTCTATAATTGGATTGAGCATAGCCCTTTGGCCTTATGTGGCAAACACTGTACTGACCCTACCCAACCAGCCTGTCCTTGTAAAACCCACAACATGGTGTCTAACATTAGATGTGATTCTGCAACTGTACAGCATTTTCTATATTTTCCTGATTGTGCAAATAATTACACTGACAACTAATCTAAGATTACCAGTCAGGCTCACGGTGTGACGTACTTGGGTGTGCTGGAAGCTGCATATGTTAATGCACAGGCACTGTTCTTTGCAGACAGAAAGAACATGTACACGCACTGTGCCTGCTTCAACTCAGCAAAACAGGTGACAGCCTGGTGATGTCTTGACCAGTCAGTGTTAATGTGCCTGGTTTTAAATTTAAAACAAAACTTAGCAGTTGAACTTTTAATCATTATCATCTGTTGCTTTCTCCAGTGTGACAGTTCTATTGGAATCCATTTACTAATCAAGTGTCCATGCAGACTTAGAGTCAATCAGTCAGCACACTCATCTCATGCTGTACAAATATTGGGTTTTATCTTATATCCATAATCTAATATATACTGAATTATGCTGACATATGCAAAATGAAAACTTTTGACAAAATGTCTTTTTTCAGCAAAACTTGCACTCTGTCCAATCAAAAGGCCACTGCCTTTTTCTTACTTTTCCCTACTCTGGCCCTACTTGCTTATGAAATTTTTGGTTTTTATATTCTGTGCTTCCCTGTCACATTGTCTTTATCATTACTGTCTAGGTACCCTGTAGCCCTGTGCAACTGGCTTGTCCTTTTTCTTAATTTTGATTTAAAGTCCTCTGCATAATTCTGTTTGATCCACCAGGATACAGGGCCTAGAGTAGCTGATTTGAAATGTGTTTGATGAACAGCTCCTTCTTACTGCTGCTAGTATGCCACAAATGGAAACCCATTTCTTCATCACCAATATTTGAGCCATACATTCAACTCTCTAACTTTTTTTTTACCCTATGCCAGTTTGTTCATGGGCCCAGTAGTAAACTAGCCATTATTGACTTTGTGTTTTTTAATTTAGTCCCGTTACAGTGACTAAAACACTTGATAGTATTTAACTGTGTAGTCTGTTTCCTCTGGTGGTGTGGAGTGAGAAGGTCAGAAAGAAGTGAGCGTGTGATTGGAATTAGAGTGAGGCAGTCAAGTGATGTTAATGAACACTTTGCACAAAGGATGGAGCAATTGTCAAACTTTTCTTGGTAAGTTGTTGAGGCTATATCATTTGAAAATTTCAAAATTGAGAGCAATATATTTTTGTTTGACAGGAGTGTTAAGCATTTCAGAACAAAGGCAGATAAGTAGATGGAATTAATACAAGAATTAGCAATTATTTGACAAACCTCTTGTGGGTCAGTGATAGTGTCCCTACCCCTGGACTGAGAGGTCCGGTTCAAGTCCCATCTGCTCCAGACATGTGTAATAACATTCCTGAACAGGTTGATTAGAAAAATAGGTTAATTATTTTAAAAATCAGCAATCATCTGATTAACTAGTGGAACATTGTCAAGCACTGAATTGTCTTTTCCTGTTCTTCCTTTCCTTTCTTTTTGCTAGTCCAGTTATTCTTCCCATTTGGTGATGGTCAAGCAGCTTGTTGTTCATTCCTCAGTGATATGAAATTATATCCTGGTTGTGAGATTGTCTGCTTTTTTAAACAAAAAAAAAAGTAACCCAGTGTGCTTAGAGAAAAGGGAGGATCCTTTGCTGAGTGTGTCCCACAGTTTATTCGCATTTTTACTAAAAAGATTGATGCAGTCTAGTATTGATTATGATGATGGTGAAAAGCCATGTCAAAACTAATGGAATTTCACTCCAAACAATAGAAAGCTCACATTTTCCTTGCAAGTGGAGTTCTGTAAAAGCAAAAAAAAATCTGTTTTGAGACAATCGGAATGATTCTTTCCGTGTTTCAGCGAAATGACTGATGGCAGATTCTTTATTCAGCTGCCAACTGAATCACAATGATTATGGCTGTTCAAGCTTTCATCCCAGTTCTATTCAACATAATTGATCTCAGCCAGGCTGCAGTGGGGTTTCTGTAGTTGGCTTGTTTGGTGAGGGTACAATTAAGCAAGGTTTACATTTACAATTCCTTCTCAGAGGCTGGAATTGAAATCTGTCTGTCGACACTGGGTAAGGTTTATTACCCAGTTGTCGAGGAGGCAAAATAAATTTCAATTAACAGGTTTTGGCCATACACGTGAGAGAAATTAATTCCTGTAGTGTGCTTATAAAGTGCTCTGGAAATTAACAATTTCTTGAAATTACGGTGATGAATTCAGTTACCATATTTTCATTTTGCAAAAGTTGAATGTGATAGGTACTTGCCTTATGAGTTTTTCTGACGATTGTTGAGATATTAATGTTTCTCAAAAGAATTTATCAAGACAACAATGCTGTAACAGCATAATTAAGGAAGTAATCATTATAGGTGCCAATAACACACATAACACTAGATTGTAGTGAATTTGCTAACATGTCTGGAGATTATGTTTTAAAATTACATATTTACAGACACTAGTACATTGCTGCATATATTGATACATAGCTTCACATGGTTAAAAGAAAGAGACATTTTAAAGCAGAAACTGTAAATATCACTTGCCTGCTAGATATATCAAATTGAAATATGAAATGTTATGATAGTTTATTCCATGAAAATAATTCCTTTTAGCAAGTTCAGTTGGAGATAGGGAAACATTAGAAGGAAAGAAGTACCAATATCTCACCAATTGTCTTGACAATGGATGCCAAAACATTTTTAATTTAATTTAATATTAACATGAATGACATTTAAATTTATTGCAGAATAGGATTAAAATAAATTTTAAATATTTTATCCCAAAAATTGAGATGTTTGCAACCTTTGTAAAGTACATTGTGCACTATGACTGAAATCTAATGGTATTTGAAAATAAATTTGCTTAAAAATATAAGGCTGGATATTGTAACATATAACATTAGCACCTGAAAGCTTCACAAATCTGTTTGGCATTCTTCTGGCATCTCTACAGGGCCTTTATTCTATTGAAATGCATTAGTATTTGGAATGAAAAAGTGGATAGTATTTTGTTAGAATAGAATAGAATGCCATTAGGCCCAGCAAGTCCACACTGACCCTCCGAAGAGTATCCACCCAAACTTATTCCCCTACCCTATTACTCTACATTTACCCCTGGCTGATGCACCTAACCTACACATCTCTGAACATTTTGGGCAATTTAGCATGGCCAATTCACCTAAGCTGCACATCTTTGGATTGTGGAAGGAAACTGGAGCACCTGGAAGAAACCCACGCAGACACATGGAGAATGTACAAACTCCACACAGTCACCCGAGGCTGGAAGTGAACTCAGGTCCCTGGCGCTGTGAGGCAGCAGTGCTAACCACTGAGCCATTGTGCTGCCATGTCATTCAAATGCACACATTTCTTTAATATCACCAGTGATAATTTCTTGTCTAATAATGTTTTATATTTGTACGATTATAGTGATTTCCCTGTAATCTCTTCTTTACTAGCCAACTTCTTTTTGTGGAAATCTGTTGCACAGAAGTATTAAAGACCCCGAAAATTCCTCACTTCTTGATTCAGGTATGTTTGTTCTTCATTTGTTTTATTTAAAATTGATTGAAGATCCATTATACATACCCGAATCATTTATTTGATGGCATCTATTGAATAAAATGAGCATTTTTGGTGGTTATGCAAATATATTTTGCCAAATATAACAGCCTGGCATGTTTCTTCTTTGTCTGTCTTCCATTCATGGGACTTGCATTACAGAAAATACCATAAAGCATTTACATTTAAGGCAGAACGGTTTCTATGTTCCAATTATTAATTTATTATTAGAACCTACTCTAGCACATCATATTAAAATGTCTTATCTTCAACTGCAGGCATAGAAAATAGATATATGGGAGTAGGCCATGTGACCCCCTCGAACTTGCTTCTCCATTCAGTATGATCATGGCTGATCATCCAGCTTGATACCTTAATCCTGCCCTCCCTCCATATTCTTTGGTCCCTTTCACCACAAGAGTTATATTTGCCTCCTTTTGAAAACACAATATTTTGGTCTCAACCACTTTATGTGATAATCAAATCCACAGGCTCACCATTCTCTTTCTGGGTGAAGAAATTTGTCCATATCTCAGTCCTAAAAGGTTTACCCCATCTTAAGCTGTGTTCCTAGTTTTGGATTCCCCCACCATTGAGAATGTCCTCCCTGCATCAAAGCTGTCCAGTCCTGTGAGAATTTTGTATGAAATACGCCCTTATTTTTCTAAACTCCACTAAATCAATCCTAACAGACTCAATATTTTCTTAAGGGTCAGTTCTGCTATCCCAGGAGACAGTTTTATAAACCTTTGCTGCAGTCCTTCAATATCAAGAGCATCCTTCCTCAGAGTAAGGAGACCCAATCTGTACACAGTATTCAAGGTATGGCCCAACTAATGCCCTGTATAATTGTAGCAAGAGATCCTTGTTCCTGTACTTGAATCCTCTTGCTGTGAAGGCCAACATACATTTTGCGTTCTTTACTATCTGCTCCATGGGGAGGTGATGGCCTTATGGTATTTTTGCCGAATTGTTAATCCAGAGACACCGGTGTCCTGGGGACAGGGGTTCAAATTTTGCCACAGCAGATGGTGTAATTTGAATTCAATCAGAAGCTGGAATTAAGAATCTAATGATGACCATGAATCCATTGCCGGTGGTCAGGAAAACCCCATTGGTTCACTTATATCCTTTAGGGAAGGAAACTACCATCCTTACCTGGTTTGGCCTACATATGATCCAGACCTACAGCAATGTGGTTGACTCTGAGACTACCCTCTGGGCGACTAGGGATGGGCAATAAATGCTGGCCTAACCAGAGGCGCCCACATCCCGTGAGTGAATAAAGAAAAACCTGCATATTTATTTCCAGCAACTGGTGCATGAGGACATCCAGACCCATTCCTTCTCCCAATTTATAGCCATTCAAGTTAAAATCGGCATACCTATTTTTGCTACCAAAGTGGATAACCTCACATCTGCCATGATTTACCCACTCACCCTTCCACAAGATTTATGTTATCTGCAAATTTTGAGATATTACATTTAATTCCCTCGCATATTGTGACTAGCAGGGTCCTAGTAATGATCCCTGAGGTATCTCACTAGTCACTGCCTGCCAATCAGAAAAAGAACCATTTATTCCTACTCTTTGTTTTCCTGTGTGCTCAACAATTTTCTGTCCATGTCAATACACTATTCTCAATCCCAAGTGCTTTAATTTTACACATTAGTTTGTAATGTAGAACTTTGTCAAAAGCCTTATGGTAGTCCACATAAACCACAACCACAGACTCTCCCAAACAGCTCTACTGGTTGCATCCTTGAAGAATTCCAGAATGCTGTATTTGTCAAGCATGATTTCCCTTTTGTACGGCCATACTGACTGGGGATGATTCTGCCAATGTTTTCTAAGTGCTCTGATGTAAAATTCTTGATAATAAGCACTAGCATCATCTCCACTACTGACTTCAGACTCACTGGTATATAATTCCCTGTTTTCTCTCTCCCTCACTCATTAAATAGTGGAGTTATATTAGCTACCCTGTAGTCTGTTGGAGCTGTTCCAGGGTCTAAAGAATATCGGATGACGACCATCAATATAGCTACTATTTCTAGGGCCACTTTCTTAAGCATTCTGGGATGTAAAATATCAGGCCCTGCGGATGTATCAGCCTTCATTCCCAAACATTTCTCAAAAAGCATTCCTCTATTAATACAAATTTCCTTCAGTTCCTCTCTCTCACTAAACCCTGTGGTCCCCATTATTGGCTAGAGGGCTTAATTATACACGAGTTTTTCTCAGTTTTTATCTTATTTGCTAAAGGGGTAGGGTTGAAAAGAAACATTCCCGCCACAACCCTCTGCACTATGTGTACCAGTATATTTTTCTTCCAAGGAAGAATCACCCCAACAATGTTGAGCTGCACTATCTGTGAACAACTAGTTGCTGATATTTTTCTTGTCTGGGGAAACTCCATTCAAAGACCCCCCTACTGGCTCCATCATATGCCTGGCATCCAGCTGAGGCCTCCAACCCACAAAGATGATGACTGTATATCTGTTGATGGAGAACAGCAGCCAGGAAGACTTGAATACTTCACCTGAGGGGCATAGAGATTAAAGAAAAATGTTTAAATTTGCCGTACTATTTTCAGCCAGCTCGTGGGCACCCCGTGGTCAGTGATGCTGCACAATACACGTTATAGTGACATATGTGCCCCTGTACAACAATTTTCAAGAAATGGACTGAATGAAAATGGAATATGAGACAATACATCCCTTCCCCTTGAAAATGTTACCCTCCGGTCAGATATCAAAACCTGGTATATGTGATGCTTCTGCAAGATTTATATTATATGAGTAAAGTAGGGTTCTGATAGATTCTAAGAAGAAGGTTGATTGATAACAATCAGGAATGGCTGATGTCAAAACTTATACAATTTCAGTATCCGTCAGTGGGTGAAGCAGCTAGTTTTTTATTTCTGATGGCATGGTTTCCAATTTCGGCTGCCCCGTGGGCCGAAGTCCCATGCCCGAGAGCTGCTGGCCACTGCTGGGCTCCAGACAGCAAGCAGTCCCTCTTGTTAAAATGCTGGAGCCACAGAACAAAGATTTGTCTGTCACGTTGTGGCAGGGATGGGAGAGGAAGCCAAGAGGTTGGCACCCCACGGTACTCTAATTTTGGGAAGGGTTCCTGATCTCAAAAGGAGCCAGTGATAGAGGTTCCCTTCATCCGCTCCTCACCTGACACCCATGTTCAATGGTTTCCTTTGTCCCCAAGCCGCTTCACTTGCCTCAATATTTAGATCTGGGTGATAAGTGGCCTTTACATGGCCACGTGGAGAATTTGAGCTGAAAAATGTGTTGCTGGAAAAGCGCAGCAGGTCAGGCAGCATCCAAGGAGCAGGAGAATCGAAGTTTCGGGCATAAGCCCTTCTTCTCCTGCTCCTTGGATGCTGCCTGACCTGCTGCGCTTTTCCAGCAACACATTTTTCAGCTCTGATCTCCAGCATCTGCAGTCCTCACTTTCTCCACGTGGAGAATTTTACAGGTTCCTCATGTGCCAATCAGAGATTGGGATCCCAGGGAAGTCTGTCCAGGAGTAAGATTCATTGTTTGATAGTTCACAGAGAACCCAGAATTTTTCTTGGCTCACATGTCTTGAAGATATTTGAAGCTTGCCCTCATTTCAAAGAGAGAAAAATGTACTATTTCTGTGCACTGGTATTATTCATCTCAAACTTTAAATATTATTCAAGAATTCAAGGCCATCTGTTGGAGAAGTTTTAAATTCTGTATTGAATCAATAATTTATTCACATTAGTAAGAGCTGTTGGTTTCCTTTGTAAAGTTGTCAAACATCTCAGCCATAAAGGTGGTAGTCATGACACAACAGTTCTGCCTTCAGGAGAATAATTCCGTTCTACTTACCAATTACATAAATCTATCAGAATATATACTGATATATTTGTATATAATTACAACGTTATTGGTTGAAATAAACTGATTCAGTCTAACTTCTTGACACATAATAATGCTGTAGTACAATTCAAGATGTGAAGTTTGTTAATTCTCAGACACTTCTCATCAGACAATTTCATTCTTGCGGTTTGTGAATTAGTTCTTTTGATTGACAGATGAAAATATTAGCTCAGTGAGTTGAATTTGTTTTCTGATTAAGGGAAGGATTTGCAATACAATTTGTTGTTTACTGTTATCGGTTACTTTTTTCCCTGCATAAAATAATTACTCTTTATGAGCACTGAAGGTGAGAAGACAAAGCTGTGAAGAATTTTCCAATGCTCAAGCCATTCAACCAAGTAAACCTCTGAGATTACACACAAACCAGTTTTTTTGTTATTTAATTGACCACTTAAGGGCCTCAGCTGGCCCTGGGTTAGCTGACAGAGGGAAGGATGTGATTCTCATCCAAGTTAATGAGTACCTATCAGGCACAATACTTTATTACAATACATTTATAGGATATGGCAACAGAAATTTTTAATCATGAGAATGCTTTGATAATACATTAAGTAATATTTAGATTATCTGTTTATCTCAATGGGTAAGTGCACCAAATTCAACAAATTGAAATGGAGTTGAAATGTCAGAAATTTGGTTATTGATTTATCCTGAAGGTGTTCTTCTTAGCTGCACTTCCTTATTGGTGGGCAAGGAGAAGCTAATGGAATGCTGCCTTTATACCAAGGTCTAAAGTACAAGGGCAGTCATAGAGGTCTACAGCACCAAAAAAGGCAATTCAGCCCATTGAGTCTGCGCCGTTCACAAATAACTACCTAATCCCACTTCTCAACATTTAGCCCATAGTCTTGCATGCCTTGGCATGGCAAGTGTACATTTAAATATTTCTTCATTGGTATGAGGGTTTCTGCCTCTACCACCCTTCCAGGCAATGAGTTCTAGTTTCCCACCACCCTCTGTAAGGTAAAAGCCATGCTATCCTGGGGAAGGGGGAAGGTAGATAGAAAATAACTCTATACCCTGGTTTGGAAGTCTGCAACTCAAGGGCATACTTTAGACTCATTGCCCACCTCCACCCTCCAAACTGGCCAGTTATCAAATAGGCACAGAGCTCAGAATTGTTCAAAGAGAGCATGAGACTGGGACTTTCTTGACTTATCATCAGTTGCTTTTATGATTTATTTGATAAACCAACTGGCTGTGAGGGGCCACTATGTTCTTCGGGACATAGCTCCTTAATTGAGAATCTTTTCGCTTTGCACCATTGTTTTAAATAAAGATTATTTTATTCCAGTTTGCTAGTACTGTGAGCACTTAAATATTAAAATGTGAGGACAAGGCGAGCCTTTGTACTTGTGCTTTGTATTGGCACAAATGTAGCAGCACCATAGTGCGTACACCCACCAGAAGGGAGGTGAGCAAGATTGTAGGCCTTGCATCGAGCAAAGAGGAGGCAAAATAAGGAACAGTCATCTTGAAGAATGCTCCTCAGTTCTGTCACATCCTATCTGATGTCAATAGATGCTTTATTCCCTCACTATCCCTAAAGTCCTGGGTCTCATCATGTTGCGGTTGTATGGGATGTTGGTGAGGCCTCTTCTGGAGTACTGTGTCCAGTTCTGGTCGCCCTGTTATCGGAAGGATATTATTAACCTGGAGAAGGTCAGAAAGGATTTACCAGGATATTGCTGGAAATGGAAGGTTTGAGTTATAAGCAGAGACTGGATAGGCTGGGGACGTTTCTAACTGGAAATTAAGAGGTTGCGGGGTGATCTTATAGAGGTTTATAAAATCATGAGGATATAGATAAGGAGAATGGCAGGTGTCTTTTCCCTAGGGTGGGAGATTTCAAGACTAGGGGTTATATTGTTAAGGTGAGAGGAGGAAGATTTTAAAAAAGACACGTGGGGGCAACTTTTTTGCAGAGTGGTTCATTTGTGGAATGAACTTCCAAGGAAGTGGTGGATGCAGGTAAATTTACAACATTTAAAAGACATTTGGATAATTATATGAATGAGAAATGTTTGGAGGGATATGGGCCAAGTGCAGACAGCTAGGACTAGTTCAGTTTGAGATTATGTTTGGCATGGTCTGGTTGAACCAAAGGTTCTGCTTCCGTGCTGTATGACTCTATAACATTAGGCTCCTTTGCTGCACTATTAGGATTGCTCAGCTTCCTCAGTGACTGTTTTTCCACAGTTGTAGGCTGCACAAATCCAAGCATTTCCCTTCCATCTCACTAAAGAATTAAATTTTCCACATCTCAGTTGTGCATTTCAGCAGTTCTTGGCATTGTGTGACTGCAGCACTTGTAACAACAGTGTAAGTGATTGCATGTTTACATAAGTAAATAACAGTTACACGTAATGAACACACGATACCCCATATGTGTTCAAAACATTTTCATCTTTTGTTGCTGACCACTGTGCTGCCCTGACATCCCCAGATGAGGTGGCGAGAGCCTATTCACTGGTATACCCTGATGCTGTGATAATTAGAGGGCCTAGGCAGCCTGCTGAAAATTTCCTGCACAGATTCAACTGCACTCTGCTTGGGCCAATCTGTTTTAAACAATGGCATCACTAGTAGTGGGGAAGTACAGAGGCAGGACACCTTTGGCATGTTCTCAAATGATGCTGCACAGGCTCTTGGCTGGTGCTTCTCCTTGCTATGGGTCCCTGCTGGCACTTCCCTGTATCCCTGATATTAAGGGGCATCTGAAGTGAGTTAGAGTTTGCAAATCTCCCTCTCATCTTACTCTCATCCACAGAGTGCAGGTGTGAGCGTATGTCTCCAGCCACTGGCTGTTCTGGACCTGACTGTCCAAGGTGATTGTGAGCTTTCCTTGGTGATAGCCAAGCACTACATGCCAAGCCACTATAGTAGACAGAATTTTAATAGACTCCTCTATCTTTCACTCTAATCAAGTTAGTGCTTCTGGAATCTCTACGTGTTAATCATGTCACATATGGCTGCGTACAGAAGCACATCATCTGCATGGGGCTGAGCACAACTCTGAGTAAAAAAGTCCTCAGACAATGCTTCTTCCACTGGCTGCAGACCTATGTCAGTGTGGCACCACCAGACTTTGCCCTGCATCTCTTCTAGATAATGGACACAATGAGGGGAATGTCTCTGTACTGGTAGAGTTAGCAGTTAAATGCTGTGCCAGTCTCTCTTCTGATGTTTCAAAGACAATAGATTCTCAGAAGTGGTGGAGCTGGATGTGGCCTTCATCCTCATCTGGTGGCTGCCAGTACCTGTGTGGAGATGGAAAGGAGTATGTTGGGATAAACGCACAGTCCCTTACATAGAACAATGTCTGACACTGCCTATACATCTAAGAACAGCAGACTGCAATGTTTTTTATTGTAACAATCCTGTTTCCTAATCAGTATAGAATGGTCACAATCCATCTTTATCTGATATATGGCCTGATCTTCAAAAGGGCTGATGATTTGAAACTTTGGCACTCCCACATTGGTTTGGGTCTCCTCTCTCATGTTGTGGAGTTAGTTATTCCACAAACACAAACAAAAAGATGGATTGTGATGGCAATGGATGCATGAGAGCTTTATAAGCATGCATTGATTGTGTAAGCATCTGAATCCTGTAAGGATTCTTGCAAGTAAGTGGAAGCACAATGCCCAGAACGAACATTTACATCATGAAGTGACTGTAAAACCTTTAGGCCAAATCATCTATGGAATACTGAGACTTGCAGGTCTAGGGCAGTGGTCCAGTTAATCTGAGCAATGCCCTTAAGTGTGTCAAATGTGCCACTTACTATTGCATAATGTATGAGATTTTCATGCTTTTCCTGCAGTGGATCTTGGTTCTTTTTTAAGCATGACTTGTGCTGACCTGCTCTGCAACCTCTCTCCCTAGACTGACTGCAGGACTGCATACTATCATGTCTGGGAAGAGTAGCTCCCTTTTTTGCTGGCCTTGGGACATAACTTCCATCAAGGCATTGCTAAACAGAGGGGCCAGGTTTTTGTCTGACCTGAGACTTGGTGGGGATGGTGGGAAGCAATGCTGCAGACTTGCAAGGTGTGAAGTCTTCTTGAGTTGGTCTTTAAATATGGCGCTAGAACCTTTGACCTCAGAAGATGCTGATAAGAGTGCAACCTTCCTACCTGCCTGGTCTACAATTCACAATTCAACTTGCTTAACAACTTGTAGGCACATGTGTTGAAATAAAAAGAGCTTAAGTTCATGAGAAATTTTGGGTCTTGGGCACGGCAGAATTAAGTACCTTTAATGTGCCCAATAGTATTCTTTGACTCTGAAACTCCTAACCATTTAAGCTTGCACTAGGATGAACAGCATTTAATAGCTGTATAAAGTTGATTATCCATGTTACTTCTTTCAGGGAAGAGCTGCCAAACCACATGCTAATCGGGCATTAGCTTGGCCACCAGAAGACCGTTGCAAAGATTCAAGACCCTTGGGGGTCCTGTATGCGATCTGCTAGCCAATCAGAAGCTGGCATTCTGACATCCAGCAATGCCACTGAGGAGGCAGTGGCTTTTGTTGGAAGAGCATCCCCCTAATGTCATTCTTTTGTCACCCTGGGAAAGAGGAGATTCTACCTATGTTGCCTAGTTCATGAGATAAACACAGAATGAACAGCAGTTTATTTCCTTATTTGTGTTTTCTAATGTTCAAAATTTAAAATAATCTTTATTTATTGGACTTCCTTGAAGCAGCTTTCCTTTAAAATTATGCATATACACGGTTGGATATTATTTAACAATGTTTTTGGGTTCTATTTGCATCCCAAATTTGGACACTAAACAATGGGGAAAGTTACAGTCTAGTTACTGTGTGCACAGGTCGTAAACTTGTCCTTTTAAATGCACATTTAAGATTTCATTGCATTCGACTTACGCAGAAAATCTTTGCATGCTGAGTTGAGTTTTAACTCTCAGGTATGGTGGATTGCAGACTCTGCCTCCTCTCCTCCATTGTAAGTGTACTTGGAAACTGTCATTTTACAAAATCACATCTATTCCTTTCTTTCTAAAGCATAGTTTTATAAATATTTGATAACAGTTGATGGAAATGTAAGATAAGGAAGGAACACCACTTTGACTGGGACAACACATTCATCCTAAGATAAGCCAGAGACATGCACAAGAATTCCTAGAAGCATGGCATTCCAACCGGAACTCTATCAACAAACACATCGAGTTAGACCCCCATCTACCACCCCCTGAGAAAAAGAATGGATCATCGCCACAGGAAATGACATAATCAACCCAAAGAAACCCAAACATATAAATAGAAAGCAGGAATTATCAGCAGTGCTTCGCCCGGAGGCTTACTGAAGATGTTACCGAGTAGGGTGACGAAGTGTCTGGAAATGAACCTTCCAGCTCAGCGAGCAAACCTACATCCAGAAGGAATTTGACGCTGGCCACCCTTTCGGCCTCACTTCCATTGATGTAGATGGAGGCATATTCTCTTTTTCTCACTAAAGTCAATGATCAGTTCTTTAGTTTTTCTGTTGTTGAGAGAGAGATTGTTCTCATTGCACCATTTCACTAAACCCTCTATCTCCCTTCTGTATTTTGACTCGTTGTTTGATATATGTCCTACTACAGTGGTGTCATCAGTGAACTTATAGGTGGCATTCATTCAGAATTTGGCAACGCAATCTGGGTGTACGGGGAGTACAATAGGGCGCTGAGGATGCATCCTGCAGGGCGTCTCGTGTTGCGTGTTATTGTGGAGGTGATGTAGCTATCTATCTTCACTGATTGCAGTCTGTGGATCAGGAAACTGAGGATCCAGTTGCAAAGGGGGGAGCCAAGACCAAGGTCACGGAGTTCTGAGATCAGTTTGGAGGAGATAATGGTGTGAAGCAGAGCTGTAGTCAATGAGCAGGAGACTGATGTAAGTATCCTTGTTGTCCAAATTTTCCAGGAATGAATACAGGACTAAGGATAAGGCATCCACTGTGGACCTGTTATGTTGATAGGCAAATTATAGGGGATTGAGGTTGGCTGGGATAATGGAGTTATTGTGGGCCATGATCAGCATCTCGGATTTTTGAGGTCAGAGCCACTGAGCTTTCTTAGGTATCTCTGCCCACAGAATCTGAGTTGACCAGGGACACCATCCATGCCCAGCTTTCCTTGAGTTGATTTCCATAAGACATCTGCAGCAATGACCAAGGGAAAGGTATGTCTGAGGCAGGCAGCACCATCCTGCTGGCATTCTACTGAAATCGAGCATAGAAAGCATTGAGCACATCAGGGAGGGATATGTCTTTATCTGCTGTCTTGCTTTGCTTCATTTTGTATCTCATAATGTTGTTTAGGCCTTGCTGTTGGTGGTGGGAGTCTGTTTGGTAGCTGAAGGATGAGCAAACTGACCATAACACCGTAGTACAAGGAGCCATTCAAGATGGGAGAGAAAAAAGAAATGCAGTTGTAAATAGGAATAGTATAGTCAGGGGAATAGACACTGTTCTTTGTGGTCAGGATCGAAAGGCCCAAAGGCTGTGTTGCTTGCCTGGTGCCCAGATCCAGGATATTTCATCTGGGTGCAGAGGAAGTTGAATGGAAGGGGTAAGATCCAGATGATCTGGTCCAATGATATGGGTAGAAAGACAAAAGAGGTTCTGCGGTGAGAATATGAGCAGCTCAGGGCCAAATTAAAAAGCATAATCAAAAGGATCATAATCTCTCAATTACTACCTGAGCCACAGGGTCAGCAAGATTAAAGAGATGAAAACACAGTTGAAAGATTGGTGTGAGAGAAATGGCTTCAATTCATGGGACATTTACACTAGTACTGGAGAAGGAGGGAGCTGTTCTGATGGGATGGGCTTCCCCCTCACCTCCGTCCAAGGCCCCAAAGGAGTCTTCCACATCCAAGCTTCACCTGTACTTCACACGTTATTTATTTGTATCCGTTGCTCCCGATGCGGTCTCCTCTACAGTGGGGAGACCGGATGCCTTCTCACAGAGCACTTCAGAGAACATCTCTGAGATACCTGCACCAATCAATCCCATTGCCCCATGGCTGAACATTTCAACTCCCCCTCCCACTCTGCCATGGACACGGAGGTCCTGGGCCACCTCCATCACCACTCCCTCGTCATCCAACGCCTCGATAGGTGGAGAGGGCATAGCAGAGATTAAAGTTTCCAGAACATGTATTAGCCCATGGAATATGGAAAAAGCCAGGAATCCAAATTTAGGCACAATAGATAAAGGACTACTATGAGAGGTTGCAGTCAGACTGAAGGTGTTATACTTAAATGTATGTAGTATGCAATACAAGGTAAATGGGTTTGCAGTGCAGATTGAAATTGGCAGGTACTATTTTGTGGATATCACAGTGACATGACTGCAAAGGGTTTAAGCTTGGAAATAAATATTCAAGGATACACGTGCTCCTGAAAGGACAGGCAGTTGGGAAAAGGGAGTGGGTTGCCTAATTAGTAAGAAAAGGAAATTAAATCGATAGCAAGAAATGACATAGTGTTGGAAGAATCTGTGTGGGTAGACTAGAGGAACTGCAAAAGAAAATATGACCCCAATGGGAGTTGTTTACAGACCTCCTAGCAGTAGTCAGGACGTAGTGCAGAAAATAAATCAGGAAATAGAAAAGATATTTAAGAAAGGCATTATTACAATAATTTTGGGGAACTTCAATTTGCAAGTGAACTGAGAAAATTTAGATTGGTAGTGGATCTCAAAGAAAGGAAATTCATGGAATGTCTGTGCAATGGTTTTCAGGGCAGCTTGTGGTAGAACCCACTGGGGAGCAGACAGTTCTGGATTTGGGACTTGATTCGGGAGCTTTTAAGGTGAAGGAACCCCCAGGGGACAGTGACCAATATATTATGGTAGAATTCACCCTGCAGTTTGAGAGGGAGAAACTGGAGTCAGATGTAACAATATTACAATTACGTAAAGGGAACTACAAAGACCTGAGGGAGGAGCTGACCAATGCTGGTTGGTAGGGGAGCCCAAAGTGGTGGCAGGAGTTTCTGGGGGTAATTTGGGAGGCACAGTAAAAATTCACCCCAAGAAAGAAGAAACTTACTAAGGTGATGATGAGCCAACTATGGCTAACAAGGGAAGTCAGGGATAGTATAAAAACAAACAAAAAGCATACAGTATGGTGGAGACTAGTGGGATGTCAAAGGTTTGGAAGCCTTTAAAAAGGATAACTAAAAATGCAATAAAAGGAAAGAAGATAAAACAGGAGGATAAGCTAGCTAGCAATATAAAAGAGGTTTATTGAGATATCTAAAAGGTAAGAGAGAGGAAAGAGTGGACCACTAGAAAATGAGGCTGGAGAAGTAGTAATGGGGTGCCAAGAAAAAGCAGAGGAACTGAGTAGGTACTTTGCATCAGAACTTCAAGAAGGTTGGGGGTAGAGATGAGAATATAGTGGTCATCACTGAGGAGAAGGTGCTGGGGAAGCTGAAATGTATGAAGGTAGATCAATCATCCGGATGGACTGCACCCCAGAGTTTTGAAGGAGAGAGCTGAGGAGATTGTAGGGACATAGGTGGTGACCTTTCAGGGATCACTGGTAAACTTAGGTAAAGGTTAAGATTAAAAATGGCAGGAGATCTCAGACCCGTGTTATGCACCTCTTGCTCAATGTGGGAGCTCAGGGACACAGCTGGTGTCCAGCCGCATCTCTTGTTAGACCATATGACGGCTCTAGAGCTGTGGATGGACTCACTTTGGAGCATACGTGATGCTGAAGGGGTCATGGATAGCATGTTTAGTGAATTAGTCACACCACAGATCAGGATTGCTGAGGGAGAAAAGGAATGTGTGACCAAAAGGCATAGAAAGAGCAGGAAGGCAGTGCAGGTGTCCCATGTGATCATCTCCCTCCAAAACACTTATACCGTTTTGGACACTGGGAGAGATGGCTCACCAGGGGGAGGCAGCAGTAGCCAAATTCATGGCACCATGGCTAGACAGGAGGGCAGGAAAAAGAGTGGAAGGGCTATAGTCATAGGGGATTCAATTGTAAGGGAAGTAGATAGGCATTTCTGTGGTCGAAAACGAAACTCCAAAATGGTGTGTTGCCTCCCAGTTGCACGGGTCAGGGATGTCTCCGATCGACGACAGAAAATTCTCAAAGGGGAGGGTGAACAGCCACTTGTCGTGGTGCATATAGACACCACTGATATTGTTAAAAAATGGTGTGAGGTGCTACACGAAGAATTTAGAGAGTTAGGAACCAAGTTAAAAAGTAGGATCTCAGAGGTAGGTATCTCAGAATTGCTATCAGTACCATGTGCGAGTCAGAGTAGGAATGATAGCATATTCATAATGAATGTGTGGCTTGAGAGATGGTGCAAGAGGGAGGGGTTCAGATTTTTGGGACATTGGGACTGGTTCTGGGGGAGGTGGGACTATTACAAATTGGACGGGCTACACCTGAGCTGGAGTGGAACCAATGTCCTTGGGGGGGCTTTTGCTAATGCTGTTGGGGAGGGTTTAGACTAATGTGGCTGGGGTGTAGGAACCAAATGAGGAGGTTAGTGGACAGGAAGGAGACAGTAATTAAAGCCCGTAAGGAGCTAGATAATGAAGTCAGCATGACTAAGGGGAAGAGTAGGCAGGAAGTGGCAGATGAATGCAGAGGGACTGGTGGTCTGAGGTGCATTTGTTTTAAGAAGTATAGTAGGTAAGGCAGATGAACTTAGGGCTTGGATCAGTACCTGGGAGTATGATGTTATTGCTGTTTCTGAGACTTGGTTGAGGGAGGGGCATGATTGGCAACTAACTATCCCAGGATATGGATACTTCAGGCTGGATAGAGAGGGAGGTAAAAGGGGAGGAGGAGTTGCATTACTGGTCAAAGAGGATATCACAGCTGTGCTGAAGGAGGGCACTATGGAGGACTTGAGTAGTGAGGCAAAATGGACAGAGCTCAGAAGTAGGAAGGGTGTGGTAACAATGTTGAGGCTGTAATACAGGTCTCTTAACAGTGAACTTGAGATAGAGGTACGAATATGCAGAGAGATCATAGAAAGACGTAGGAATAACAGGATGGTGGTGATTTTAATTTTCCCAACTTTGACTGGGATTCACTTCGTGTTAGAGGATTGGATGGAGGAGAATTTGTACGGAGCATCCAAGGGGGTTTTCTGGAGCCGTGTGTAAGTAATTCAACTCGTGAAGGGGCCATACTGGACCTGGTGTTAGGAAATGAGCCTGGCCAGATGGTTGAAGTTTCAGTGGGGGAATTACTTTAGGAATAGTGATCATAATTCAATAAGTTTTAGGATACCCATGGACAAAGATGAGAGTGGTCCTAAAGGAAGAGTACTAAACTGGGGAAGGCCAACTATACCAAAATTTGACAGGAGCTGGGGCATATAGATTGGGAGCAACTGTTTGAAGGGAAACCAACGTTCAATATGTGGGAGGCTTTTAAGGAGAGGTTGATTAGAGTTCAGGAGAGGTATGTTCCTATGAAAATGAGGGATAGAAATGGTAAGATTAGGGAACCATGGATGACAGGTGAAATTGTGAGACTAGCTAAGAGGGAAAAGGATACGTACATAAAGCCGAAGTGACTGAAGTCAGATGAAGCTTTGGAAGAAATCGGGAATGTAAGACCAATCTGTAATGAGGAAATAAAAGGGCTAAAAGAGGTCATGAGATATCCTTAGAGAGCAGGGTTAAGGAAAACCCTAAAGCCTTTAATTCATATATAAGAAGCAAGAGGGTAAGTAGGGAAAGGGTGGGCCCACTCAAGGACAAAGGAAGAAAGATTTGTGTAGAGGCAGAGAAAATGGGTGAGATTCTTAATGAGCATTTTGCATTATTGGTATTTACTGAGGAGAGAGACATGGCAGATGTTAAGGATTGGGATAGATCTTTGATTACTTTAGGTCAAGTCAGCATAAGGAGGGAGGAGGTGTTGTGTATTCTAAAAGGCATTAAGGTGGACAAGTCCCCAGGACTGGATGGGATGTATCCCAGGTTTTGGAGGGAAGCAAGAGAGGAAATAGCTAGGGCTGTAACAGATATCTTTGCAGCATCCTCGAAAACCAGGGAGGTCGCAGAGTTGGAGACTTGCTAATGTTGTCCCCTTGTTTTAAGAAGGGTAGTAGGGATAATAAAGGTAATTATAGACCTATGAGCCTGATGTCAGTGGTAGGGAAGCTATTGGAGAAGATACTAAGGGATAGGATATATACCCATTTGGAAGAAAATGGGCATATCAGTTATAGGCAACATGGTTTTGTGCAGGGAAGGTCATGTCTTACACCTAATAGAGTTCTTTGAAGAGGTGACAAAATTGATTGCTGAGGGAAGGGATGTGGATGTCATATACATGGACTTGAGTAAGGCATTTGATAAGGTTCCCCATGGTTGGCTAATGAAGAAGGTGAAGTCGCAGGGTGCTCTGGCTAGATGGATAGAGAACTGATTGGGCAACAGGAGACAGAGAGTAGTAGTGGAAGGGAGCTTCTCAAAATGGAGACCTGTGTCCCAAGTGGGTCTGTGCTGGAACCACTGTTGTTTGTGATATACATAAATGATTTGGAGGAAGGTGTAGGTTGCCTTATTAGCAAGTTTGCAGATGACACGAAGATTGGTGGGGTACCAGATAGTGAAGGGGACTGTCAGAAGACAGCAAAATATAGACAGATCGGAGAGTTGGACAGAGAAATAGCAGATGGAGTTCAATCCGGACCAATGCGAGATGATGCATTTCGGAAGGTGCAATTCCAGAACAAACTATACAGTAAATGGAAAAGTCCTGGGGAAAATTGATGTTCAGAGAGATCTGGGTGTCAGGTCCATTGTTCCCTGAAAGTAGCAACGCAGGTCAGTAGAGTGGTCAAGAAGGCATACAGCTTGCTTTCCTTCATCAAATGGTGTATTGAGTTCAAGAGTTGGCAGGTCATGTTACAATTGTATCAGACTTTGTTTCAGCCACACTTGGAATATTGCATCTAGTTCTGGTTGCCACATTACCAAAAGGATGAGGATACTTTGGAGACAGTGCAGAGGAGGTTCACCAGGATGTTGCCTAGTATGGAGGGTGCTAGCTATGAGTAGAGATTGAGTAGATTAGGATTATTTTCTTTGAAAAGAAAGTGGTTGATAGGGGACCAAATTGAGGCCTACAAAATCAAGAAGTGCAGACAGGGTGGATAGCAAGAAATGTTTTCCCGGAGTGGAGGACTCAATTACTAGGGGTCATGAGTTCAAAATGGGAGGGGAAAAGTTTAGAGGAGATATATGTGGAAAGTTCTTCATGCAGAGGGTGGTGAGTGCCTGGAATGCATTGTCAGCAGAGGAGGTAGGGGTAGGAACGATAGCGTCATTTGAGATATATCAGGATAGATACATGAATCGGCAGGGAGCAAAGGCATACAGATCCTTAGAAAGTAGATGGCAGATTTAGAGGAGGATATGGATCGGCCCAGGCTTGGAGGGCTGAAGGGCCTTTTCCTGCACTGTAATGTTCTTTGTTCTTTTGGAGTCAGGGAGAGCCGGAGGACCGGAAAATGACTAATGTAACACCCGTGTTTGGGAAGGGAGGGATGCTGAAGGCAGGAAACTATAGGTCCGTTAGCTTGACCTCAGTCATTGGTAAGAGTTTAGAGTCTATTATTCAGGGTTAGATTGCGGGGTACTTGGTTGTGCATGGTAAAACAGGGCTGGGTCAACATGGCTTTGTCAAGGGGAGATAAAGCTTAACAAATCTGATAGAATTCTTTGAAAAGGTAACAAGAAAACAATGAATAATGCAGTGCAGGAACAGGCCCTTTGGCTCTCCAAGCCTGTGCCGAAACATTGTACCCTTCCATATTAAAACTGTCTTTGCTTACAGGATCCATAGCCCTCTACTTGCTTCCTATTCATGTATTTACCTAGGTGCTTCTTGAATGCTGCTATTGTGTCTGGTTCAACCACCTCCTCTGACAGCGCATTCCAGGCACTCACCACCCTTTGTGTGAAAAACGTGTCTCCTACAGCTCTTTTAAACTTCTCCCCATCTCACACCTTGAAGCTGTATCCTCTAATCATTGACTCTTCCACCCTGGGGAAAAAGCCTCAGACTTTCCACTCTATGTCATTCGTGATCTTATAAAGATTTATCAGGTCGCCCCTTAACCTTTTGCGATCCAGTGAAAACAAACCCAGTTTATCCAACCTTTCTTCATAGCTGAAATCACCCATACCAGGTAAATCTTTTCTGTACCCTCTCCAAAGCATCCACATCCTTCTGGTAGTGTGGTGACCAGAACTGTATGCAGTATTTCAAGTGGGGCCTAACTAAAGTTCTATAAAGCTGCAGCAAAACTTGTCTATCCTTATACTCAATGCCCTTTCTAATGAAGGTAAGCATGCCATATGTCTTTGTTACTACCTTATCAACCTGCGCTGCCATCTTCGCTGATCTGTGGACCTGTACACCCTGATCTCTCTGCATATCAATAGTCCTAAGGGTTCTATTCACTGTACAGTTTCCACTTGTATTTGACCTTCCAAAATGCATCACCTCATATTTGTCCAGGTTAAACTCTATCTGCTGTTTTCTGTCCATGCCTCCAACTGATCTATATCCTGTTATATCCTCTGGCAATCCTCCTTGCTATCTCGCAACTCCGCCAATTTTTGTATTTTCTGCAAACTCACTACATTTTCCTCCAAATCATTTATGTAGATCATGAATAGCAGCGATCCTAGCACTGATCCCTGTGGAACACCATTAGTCACAGCACTCCATTCCGAAAAGCATCCTTCCACTGCTACCTTCTGTCTCCTATGACTAAGCTAGTTCTGTATCCATCTTACCAGCTCATCCTTGATATCATGTGACTCCACATTGCCATGAGGGACCTTGCCAGAGACTTTACTGAAATCATGTAAACAACATCAACATCAACTGCTTTTCCCTCAACAATCATTTTCATCATCTCCTCAAAAAACTTGATCAAGTTTGCAAGGCACAAACTCCCCTGCACAAAACCGTGCTGTTAATTGCTAATCAAGCCATTTGTTTATATATGTTTATAGATCTTGTCCCTGAGAACCTTTTCCAATATGTTCCCTACCATTGATATAAGGCTCATAGGCCTGTAATTTCTAGGATTATCCCTGTTACCCTTTTTAAACAATGGGACAACATTAGCTATTCTCCAGTCCTCTGGGACCTCACCTGTGGCCAAAGAGGATACAAAGATGTCTGTCAATACTCCAACAATTTGTTCTCTTGCCTCCCTCAACATTTTGGGATAATACCATCAGGACCAGGGGACTTATCTATCTTAATACTTTATAAGACACACAACATCTCTTCCTATCCAATAACAACCTGGCTTAGAAACTTGACACTCCCTTCCCTGAGATCATTCACTCCCAATTCCTTCTCTTCAGTGAATACTGATACAAAGTATTCATTTAAAACCTCACCTACCTCTTTTGGCTCCACACATGCATTCCCTCCTTTGTCGTTGAATGGGCCAACCCTTTTCCTGGCTACCTTGCTCTTTGTATATAAAAAGCGTTGTGACTCTCCTTAATCCAAGCAAGTTAGGCAAAGTTGACATGATCTATTGGATTTCCAGAAGACCTTTGATGAGTTGCCATACAGGAGGCTGCTAAATATTAAAGAGCCCATGGTATTAGGGGCAAGGTACTGACATGGGTAGAGGATTGGCTGACTGGCAGAAGGCAGAGAGTGGGGTAATTGGGGTCTCTTTCAGGATGGCAAGTGATGATGGAGTTCTGCAAGGTTCAAAGCTGGGACCATAACTAATCACATTATATGTTAATGATCTGAATGAAGGAACTGAATGCATTATTGCTACGTTTGCAGATGACACAGAGAGGTGGAGGGTCAGGTAATGTTGAGGAATCAAAAAAGCTACAGACGGACCTAGACCTGCTATCAGAATGGGCAAAGAAGTGGGAGGTGGAATATAGTGTTGTAAAGTGTGGGGTTATGCACTTTGATAGGAAGAAGAAGCATAGATTATTTTCTCAACAGACAAAGGCTTCAGAAATCTGAAGCACAAAGGGATGTGGGAGTCCTAGTTCAGGATTCTGTTAAGGTTCGCTTGGCAATTAGGAAGGCAAATATAATGTTAGCATTAATTTCAAGAGGGTGAGAATTCAAAAGCAGAGATGTACTGCTGAGTCTGTATAAGACTCTGGTCAGACCATAGTTGGAATATGTTTTGGGTCCTGAGTTTTAAGAAGGATATGCTGGCATTGAAGGGAGTCCAGAGGAGTTTTGCAATAATGAATCTGGGGCTGCAGGGTTTGACATATAAGGAGTGGTCAAAGACTTTGGCTCTGTACTCAATGGAGTTTAGAAGGATGAGAATGGATGTCATTGAAACTTACAGAAAACCAAGAAGCCTGAATAGAGTGGGACTTGAAGAAGATATTTCCTTAATAGGAGAGATTCTGACCTGAGAGCACAGCTTCAGTGATGGAATGACCTTAAAGAACTGAGATGAAGAGGAATTTCTTCAGCCAGAGAGTGGCTAATCTATGGAACTCATTACTGCGAAAGTTAATGGAAGCCAAGTCATTGAGTGCATTTAAGGCAGAGATAGATGTGTTCTTGATTGATAAATGGATTAATGGCTATAGGAGAAGGCAGGGGGAATGGGGTTGAGAAACATATCAGCCATGATAGAATAGCGGATTAAGCCGATGGGATGAATGGCCTCATTCTGTTCTTGTATCTTGTGGTTTTATGGTTATTCTGGCATTATTGGCAAGGAAAACTCTAAAGAAACCATGCAACAGGCCAGAGAGCATTCAACTCTGATGGAGCATTGACAGGAGATGCTCAAGAGGAGAGTGATCCATTGGTCATGACACTGTTCAGACAGTTTTAAAAAGTAGTAAGAACAGGTAATCGTTGTGGCCAATGCCCGTAGTCTAGCCCTGAAGACCTGAAAACAGTGAAAATCAGTGTAAGAAGTTTAAAGACAAGTGGTCATGGTCAGAGAACCCATTTTAAGCCTTATACTCTGCTCCATTCTCCTCTTGATGGTAAACTGTGGTTGTAGGCATATGTCAATTATAACACACATTTTTATCTGTATTTATTTAAACAGATAAAAATTCCAAATGTACATCTCAATGCCTGGTAAGCGTGCTTTCAGTCTGCTCCTTTGCAATGAAGCATAATTGTTAATGTATCTACCACCTGAATACAATGAAAGGATTCTTTCTGTAAAACAATCCAACAGTTGATAAATTATAATAACTTATTAATGGTTAATTTTAAGAATTTCTTTTCTCCCTCACAATGTTTCAATTGGAATAGTCAAACTGTGACCTTTTCTCACTGCATCTTTTGAAAAGTTTACATTATTTTCCCAAGAAATTGTTTTATGTTTGGCATTCAGTAAATGTACAATCTTCTGTTGACATCTTAAACAGAATTTTACTTAAAACATTTGAGAAATAAAGTCGCACTGCCTCGACAACAGCCAGTGTTTCAGCACCCATAGCATTTTTAATGACTTCTTTTTATGCTAATGGGCAGCATTTCCCTTTCTCACCCATAAGAAATCTTATTAATTAATTTTGTGTTGGTGGGCACCAATGACAGGGACAATGACAAACCCACTGTGGCTGTTTCAAGACCTCCAACCTGATTTACCCCTAATTAGACACTTACCTGGTTGGAATCAGAGTTCTCATCATGGTCAGATAAAGTTTTCTCCCTGATAGCCTGTCTATTGTGTATAAACAATGACACTGGGATTAGTGATGGTTGTCAGTGCTGGCTGACCATGCTACAGCTAGGAGTGAAGGTGGATGAAATGCCTTCAACTAGGGCCGGTCAATGAGGTTGCAGGAATGGTGTGAAGAAAGGAGTTTTAGTTTTAATAGTACACCTTTTGTTGGGGGGAGCATTATGTGTGTGTGTGTGTCTGTGTGTGGCGGGGGAGTGTGTGTGTGTGTGTATGTGTGTGGTGGGGGGGCAGGGGGGATGTGGGGGGAGGGGGTTCTTCACCCTGGGAAGCCCTTGCCAAGGAATTTCTTCATTCTTGCTCAAATAGGAGAGACCCCTCCCCCCCGCCCCCCCAACCCCCAGGTCACAAGCGTGCATTATTCACATTGCGTGATCCTTGCCAAGCTGTACACATGGCCTTTAAGAAGCCACTTAAGGGCTTCAATTTTCTCCAGGCTGGAAGACCATTTTCTACCTTTCTCACCTCAAACTTAGTCAAGTGAGAGTTGGGAAAATGGTTGGGTCTTTATCCTCCGCCTTTCCATACAATTATATGGGCTCCCAACATTCAGTGCAGGTCTGATGGGAAGCATTAAATTCTGCCCATGAAACCAACTGCACTAGAGTAAAGTAGCATGCAAACCATCGCCAACAATAACTGATTTCATGTTCATTGAGGAAGAGTGGGAACTTCATTAGGCAGTTCTCCAGATTTTTTTCAATGTTTGATTTGCCCTTAAAATCATCTTTAGATCATTTCATGGTAGTGCTTAAGTACAATACAACAAAACTAGTACTAGTCTTGTTTGAGTACATGGCTGTTCAATTGATCATCCAAATATTCAAATCAAAAGTTTTGTCCCTTCTTTTGATATAACCTGTGATGACCTAGGATGATCAACCAAGATAGGTGTAGCACTCTAAATATGATTGGTGGTTTACACTTATATTTGGTCCAACTCCATTCAATATTTAAATCAATATATATAAAATCCGCACAAGCCTGATTGCCAATTTTAAATTGTGCACTAACCTTACCAATAACATATTTCTCAAATTTTATACTACTATCCCAGAAGAAATCGCCAGCATTCACTGTGAAATTGCTTACAGTTCCCTTTTATAATGTTAAAAAAGCATTGCAGGATTTGTTTTTAATTGAACAACTTACTTCAGCAAAACAAATCTTGCTAAGAACACCACATCCTGGAAGGATCAATCAGGATGTATACATATTTGTTCAGTTTCCATTGTTCTGCTATTTCATCTGTGCATTTTGTTTTGTCTTGGAAAAGCTTCTGTCTGAAAAGTATTGACCTGCAGAAGTGCAGTTTTGTTTTGTTGATTGACTATGTGGCTGAAACAGCTAAAAATATTTTTCCATTTAATATCTAAATATTCCACATTTAAGGGTGTCCGCAACTTGCATATTTGTTATTGGACTAAAGCTCCTTGTGACAATTATAATTCGTGTTAATTCATTGTTATTTTTTTAGAATTTTCTTCTTCTTATGTTATTTTAAAGACTCAATCTCATTGCGTTGGGCAATTTTGTGGCCTTTGTTAGAGATAAATATCAATACTTAAAACTTTTTTGATTTTAGTTAAAAAAATAGTGAAAAATAAAGTTTGAAACAGGAAAGAACTGCAGGCCAATTATTTTTGATATTAATCAGGCATGAACTGGAACTGAGGAAAAATTCCATAAGGTCCCCTGAAGTGTTTGTTATGACATATTGTATGCTATGAGCATTTCTCAACAATTTCAACAATAGCAGACAAAGTGCCTTCCATTTGATACATTTTTGTTCAAACCTCCCACTGGGAACATTACTTTGATTGCCACTATGATGACTTTTGTCTCAATCCCAATTTGAAACATTCCTACAGTGTGGGTGATAACTTAAAATGGAGCAATTGATGTCTGAGAGTTTAGACTATGAAATGAAACTATTCGGTAGTTTTAAGGAAACCGTGGTTTTTATCTGTTCACAAAGTGTACTTTTTTACTTACTGAATATGCGCAAACATAGAATTCTGGAAACATAGAATGCTGGATGAAGCTAAACATTTCATTGCGACCTTTATAGTTTTTTTCAACTATGCTTCTGTAAGTGCAGTTATACATTGAATAACTTCTATACATATTTTAGACAAATCTTCAAATATTTAATGAATATCTTCTATCTCATCACCTGCTAACAGTGTCGTGTTTACTCCTATGCAGATGTCTTATCTAGCGAGGTTATCTGTCCAATTTCGTACCAATGTGGTTTCTGTCTCACGTGTGTTTTATGACTACTGCTTAAATTGAAATGTGATTCGTATGATGCGTTTTATTGCTATGGTAACTGTTGCTGTTCTATTGGCCCTGATTGGGAATTAGCCCCTTACGGGACCAATGATTGTTCTTGCAGCCCCTGGAGTTGGTAACATGTTCTAATCAGTTGTCTGCAGTGAAGGAACATCATCTTTAGTTGTAAGCGGTTATAATGAAATACCTGGTCCATCATGTTCACCTGGTATGATCGAGGTGAAAACTGCGCTACTCAGGTCCCATGTTGCCATATGGTCTGACTCTTTCTGAAAGCATTGAAATTTTATAATCTGGCTGGGTCTCCATTGTTCAGTGTGGCAAGATTGAGCAGTTTTATCAAAGTGAAATTACCTTTCATCAAGTGAAGTTTGGCTTTCTGTTATTTCATGTTGATTTTTCTCATTTGAACATGTTACTATTTCTGGCTTTAGTTTTTTTTTGGCATTGAAGGAGTTGTTTGTTTGACTTGAGTGAGTCACTTATTTATCAGATTGAATGTGATGATTTACAGAATATGCTGAGCTGTTGCTAAATATTGAATCTGAAATATTTCACACATTTTCCCTCTTCATACTGTGCACTTTTTTTCTTTTGTTCTGTGATAACTGTCTCTTCTGCTTCCATTTACTTATCATCTGCTTTTCATCAGTTGCTAGCTGTTTCTTGGAGTGGTGTCCTGTGTTCTTTTTGTCTAAGTGTCAATTTTGTTGAGTTTCACATAGGGTCTTGCTCCAGTAGACCTAGCGAGATCTCTTGCCATATTTTAACCAAACTTGTCTTATTAATTACCTACCCCACTCCTCTCACCCAGTGTGAGCTGCCTTCTACCATTTTCCATTCAAAGAGCAACTCACCTTTCAACAGATAGGAACAGTTATATGGATGTTAGATAAGGGAAATAGTGGTGCCATGATTCTCCAACAAAGATCTGGAGGTACTGGTGAATGGGGTGGTCAGGAAGCGAGAGCCATATGAAGGCAGGACTCAGTTGAGGCATTTAAGAGGGAATTGGACAATTATTTGGATAAAAATAATGTGCAAGGGTAAGAAAAAAAGCAAAGGGAAGATGACATTCTCAACTATATCTGGGTAAGTGCCACAATCCTTTCTCTGCTACACCACTTAGTCTATCTCGACCACTGCACCCTCCTCCCATTAAGTGCCATGCCATTCTCATTATTGCCTGTAACATCTAACCTTGCTCACTCTCACGATCCCCAACCTCCCACTCCACCAGTCCTCCATTGCTTCTGCACTGCAAACTCACTTTCCCTGTACGCCTCACACCTTGTGACCACTTCCTCCAAGACTAGTAGCTATTTTAATTCCCCTTAATCCCCTCCTTTTCTCTACTGAAGAGAAATCAGCCTGTAAGAATCAGGATGGTTGGAGGGGAGCCTGCCATCAGGCTTCTCACACCCAATAAGGAGAGAATCCTGTCCCTCGCAGGAAAAGACTGGAACCTCTCTTGCGAGTATACCAAGATATAAATACCCTGCCAACCATGTAAGTACCATTCTTCAATCCATAACAAAGCTTATTAATTCTGTGTCAGAGTAATTGATTCCACATCACTTTTAACCATTAGCCACAACACCACCTCTCTTGTATCTTTTAGATGAGAATGGAATGTCCACGGTCTTGGTGGAGAAAATGCTGCTCCCCAGAAGGGTCTTTGAAAGGGGTTATGGCTAAGTGTCTTGTTAAATGGTGCACCTGGAACATCAAGGGAAGCCATTCTCCTGTTAAAAAGGATAAAGGTGCTTTCTAGCCTTAAAAGGGAAAGGGTTGATATTCCTCTGTTGCAGGAAACCCATCCAGATGATGGGGAACACCTGAATCTACAACACGGGGGTTATGACCAGGTATTCTTTTCATCCTTTACTACTAAAAGTAGCGAAGTGGCTATACCTATCCAGAAAAATCTTCGGTTCACATTATTAGAGCAGGTGAAAGGTGAGCAAGGGCAGTTTGTGATACTAAAGGCCCTGATAGATGGGGCAGAATGTAGCATTTTAAATGTCTATTGTCCCCCGGTGCATCCCCTCACTTTTTTGGTTAGTGCCTTTTCTATGTTGAGTGCCTTTGGAACACAGCCCATTATCATAGGGGGCGATTTTAATTGCCTTATGGTTCCAACAATGGACAGGATGCCTAGTGGCCCCCAACTATTTCTTCACAGGCCAAGCTGGTGACTGATTGCGAGGAGTTGGGGCTGGTGGACACTTGGAGATGTCTTCACCCTACTGGCAGGGACCTCACCCTTTCTTCAAACCCACATAACTGTCTCACGAAGATTGATTTTTTTCTGGCTCCCTTGACCCTTCTGGATTCGATTATGGATGTAAAATTGGGAACATAGCTATTTCTGATCATGTGGCAGTATATTTGGAGGTTAAGGCCAAGAGTCAGGGGCTAGGTTTGTGGCACTGGCGTCTGCATCCTTTTCTCGTTAAGGATTCCAAATTTGTGGAATACTTTTTGAAGGAGTTTCAGGAGTTCTTCAGTATCAACTCAGGCATGACTAGTAATCCATCTATGTTATGGGAGAGCGCTAAGGCCTTTGTTGGGGGTTTAGCTATTTCCTATTCGGCTAGCCGGAAATGATAGAAGGGGGAACAGCAGAGTCCACTTGAGATGTGCACAGATGGCACATTTTGCGTGGTCTTCGGCGACTAAGCTACAGCGGATCACAGCCCTCTGGGCTGCCCTGAATTCAGTACTTACACAAACCACAAAGAAAGAACTTGCTTTTGCTCGACAAAGGCTGTTCGAGGATGGGGATAGGCCAGGGAAGTATTTAGTGTATCTGACTAGGAAAAAGCATGCTCCCCAATCCATTACTGCAATTAGAGACAGTGCTGGGGTCCTTACATGTGATGCTAAAAGGATTAATGAGGCTTTTAGGAGTTTTTACTCTGAATTGTATTGGTTTGAAGGTTGCGAGGGCAAGTGGGCTAAAATGGAAGCTTTTAAGAACCTGGACCTACCAGGGGTAACCTTGGAAGAGGCCTCTCTTCGTAATGCCCCCTTGATAGTTCAGGAAATACAGGAGGTAGATAGGCAACTTCAGAGTGGGAAAGTGCCTGGCCCTGATGGTCTCCTGGGTGAGTTTTATAGCGATTCTGTCAAGGCCAATGTTGGAGATATACAATCGCTCCTATATGCATGAATGCATACCACCATCTTTGAGAGAAGCTAATATTTCCCTCATTCTTAAGAAGGGGAAGGTTTCTGGGGATTGTGCCTCAAACAGGCCCATCTCTCTAATAAATTCAGATTTCAAGATTTATTGTAAGATCTTAGAGCTCAGACTGGAGACGGTGTTGCCCCATGTTGTCAAAGAGATCAGATAGGTTTTATAAGGGGCTGTAGGTCTTCTAATAATAGTGGAAAGCTGCTGAATATGGTCCAAGTATGTCAGCAATGATCGATTTAGGGATTGGTGATTTCCTTAGATGTAGAGAAAGCATTTGACTGGGTGGAATGGCTGTATTTCTTTTATGTCTTAGAGCAGTTTGGGTTGGGTGGGGTCTTTGCTAGCTGGATGGAGGTTTAATATCGCCACCCTCTGGCAGCGGTCATCACCAACTGGGACTTTAGGATTGGTAGGGGTAGTCGGCAAGGCTGCCCCCTTTCACCATTATTGTTTACGTTGGTGATAGAGCCTATGGCAGAGGCCATTCATCAGAACGCCCACATAACAGCTGTGGAAGTGGGATCTAGGGCACACAAGATTACACTGTATGGGAGCGATGTCCTTCTGTTTTTATCGAACCTGATGACCTCCGTACCCCATCTGATACAATGTATCAATTCATTTGGGGCTATTTCAGGATATAAGATCAACTTTGCAAAATTGGAGGTTATGCCTTTGGGGAACCTGAAGGAAGTGCTAGAGATTGAAGATGGCCCTAGGTTCCCTTTTAAGTGATCACGGGTGGGATTCCAATACCTAAACATTTTTATTACCCCCATGTTTGATGGTTTTTTTCAGACTAATTTTGCTCACTTGCTCAACGAAAGTAGGAGTTGGGCTGAATAGCGCTCATTAGATGAATATCCTTCCTTGTTTGCTTAATCCCATGCTTATGTTCCCTATAATGTTTCCCAGGTCAACGCTGTGGAAACTTATGGCTTGGTTTAGTTCCTTTGTCTGGTATCATGTTCGGCCTTCATCAAACTTACTAAATTGCAGTTGCCTCAAAGATGGGGAAGAGTTGATTTCTCAATATCAGGAGGTATCAGTTGAGTTCCTTGCTGTCCTTTGTGTGCAAATGGCAAGTAACGATCCAGCCTCAATATGGCTGGATATCAAGACCTCCCAGGCAAAGTGCCCTCTTATTAACCTGTTGTTCATGGATAAGATGAGGACAGTTATGGACCACTGCCAGAACCCCATTGTTATTAGTATGGTCAAGGCATGGAGTGTGATCCATCAGAGTTGAGGGTTGCTTATCCAAGATTTCGCCACTTACGCCCATAGTTGATATGCCAGAGTTCCGACCAGGGGTGATGGTTTCAGGGTTCAAACTATGGGCAGCGAGAGGAGTTTCCAGTTTGGGAGAGTTGTTTGAGGGGGAGGTTATGATGTCTTTCATGCAATTGAGCTGCGAATACGGGCTGCCCAGCAGAGATCTTTTCCATTTTTTTTAGGTTAGGGATTTCATCCAGAAGAAGACTAAACTTCTCACTAAGCCCTATAAGCCTGATATGGAGAGGTTGTTGCTATGTTCCACAAGCACCCTCTCAGTTAATGCCCTCTATCGTCTGCTGGGTGGCAGCGCCTGGCAGGATATTAATCGATAATGTGAGGTCTGGGAGCAAGAGCGAGGAGTGGAGATCTGTTCTGAAACGTGGGAGGAATATGGGAGAACATGCGAAAGATCTCAATCTGTAATAGGACATGCGCTATGCACTCAAAAATTCTGCACAAGGTTCATCTGGCAATGGACCGTCTGGCAAAGTTTAAGAAAGGGGCATCTTCAATGTGTCCCAAATGTAAAATAAGTGTAGGCACTCTTACCCATTGCTTCTGGACATGCCACAGGCTCCCTGTAAATTGGAGCACTCTGGCAGGAGAGATAGGGAGGGTATTGAGGACCGAAGTTAAAGTAGACCCGATATCTAGGTCTACCAAATTTATCATCTTCAGACGGGCATGGGAATAAACTATTCAATATTCTTACTTACTGTGCACTGAAGAATATTCTGACGAATTAGGTGTCTGAGAACCTGTTGGGCTTGCAGGGATGGCGGAAATTAATTATGGAGTACATCCCCTTGGATTTCTTTTTACAAACATGGTGCACTGCACAACAGACCTTTTTTATAAGACATTGCAGTCCTTCTTTGAGTTATTTGAATAAGATTTGTCTGCTATCTTAACTAGGGTGTTTGTTTAACAAGGATGATTAGGTTTGCTGAACCCTAGGCCCTGGAGGGGGGCTCCTGAGTTAATATGAGTATGTATACAACACCCCCGTTCTTTTGTTTGGGAGCTTTGCGCTGAGCATTGTTACTTTGTGTTTTTATGTGTTCATTTGTTTTTTTAATTTTATTAGTCACTTATTTATTGGTGTTGTTTTGCACAGTGTTAGGTTTTTTGTATTATAGGGTAGGTTAGTAGTTAGGAGACAGTAGCTGTGTTGTAATTTGTGTTTTTCTTTATTATACTGGTGCTTGTTATTTGTTATATTTTCAATAACTGTACTTGTGTAAAGTCAAAAAAAAAATTTTTCTTGCTAATAAATATGTTTACAAAAAAATGGGGAAGGCTTCAAATATTTAAAGCACAAAGGGACTTTGGAATCCTGGTTCGTGTTTCTCTTAAGGCTAGTATGAAAATTCATATGACAATTAGGAAGACAAATGTAATGTTAGCATTCATTTTAAAAAGGCTAGATTACAAAAGTTGAAATGTGCAGCTAAAGCTGTATAAGACTCTAATCAGACTACATTTGGAATATTGTGAGCAGTTTTGGACCCTGTGTATAAGGAAGGATGCATTAGCATTGGAGGGAGTTCAGTGGAGGTTTACAAGAATGATTCCAGGGATGAAGGGCTTCTGATATGAGGAGCGGTTGAGGACTATGGGCCTGTAATCAATGGAGTTTAGAAGGATGAGGGGCGGTCTGATTGAAACTTACAGAGTAGTGAGGGGTCTGGTTAGAGTTGATGTGGGAAAATGTTTTCACTAGTAGGAGAGATTAGGACCCGAGGGCACAGCCTCAGGGTGAAGGGACAACCCCTTAGAACTGAGATGAGGAAAAATTTCTTCAACCAGAGGATGGTTAATCTGTGTAAATCATTGCCACAGAGGGTTGTGGTAGCCAAGTTATTGAGTATATTTAAGACAGAAATAGATAGATTTTTGATTGATAAGGGGATCGAGGATTACGGAGAGAAGGCAGGAGAATGGGTTTGAGAAACATATCAGCATAATTGAAAGGCGGAGCAGATTCAATGGGGTGAACAGCCTAATTCTGCTCCTATGATATTATAATTATCTTTCATTAATAGTCTTGTCAGATTTGCCAAACAAGTTTTTGTCATGGAAAAGCAAAATGCTGTGGAAAGCTGAAGTGCTGTAAACACTCAATAGATCGGGCAATATCTGTGGAGAGCTTCATGAATTGTCGTCATAATGTGAAGTGTTAACTTTTTCTCCATAGGTGCTGCTTGACCTGCTGAGTATTTCAAACATTATTTTGTTTTCATTATCTGTTAGCAAAACCCTTAATACTTGGACATGTAAGGGGACAGAATATTTAAACCAAAAAAGATAAGAAAACAGAGATAAAATAACACACGTCTGGGTGTTGATTTGATGCTGGCCTCGAACTCAAAAATGTCCAAACTTCTGAGTCAATAATTAAAAATTATCTGCAAACTGGGTGGAATTTCAGACTAGAAAGCTATTGAAAATAAAGAAGAAAATGAGAGCTGTAGGAACAGAGAAAAACTCTGAACACAGCTGTATAATTGAATGTTCTCTGCATGCTCTGCCTGAGAATGTATCAATTGTGAGCAGACATTTTGCATCTCCTACAAGTTAAGTACATGTTGACCTATTTTTGCGTATGTGTAATAAACTTCTGTAAGATCATTACATGAATATTTAATGGATGAGCTGCTTGAAGCCTTTTGTATCAGTTACTGAGAGATCACCTGGCATAATATATTTAGTGATCGGTCAAAAAGACATGTACAGACCTGTACAGCAACTGAACAGCTTTGTTAGAAAAGTATCTGTAATTAGAGTTTTATCTATTTTAACTTAAACTGCTTTATAATATGCTTCCAATGTTTATTAATCTTTTTGTTTTAATTGCAGTCTTTAAAAATATCATATGGAAAGTCTACAGATTGCCCACAGCTAATGGTAGGTGGCTGTGTGTAAGGGAACAGATGGCTGAAACTACACTGTCTTTCCTCATCCCTAAGCAGATGATTGCACTTTTCATCCAGGAAGATATGAGAAGGTACAATGCAACCGCCTGAGCATGATTTTGCTTGATTTGTACTTGAACAAAATTGTACTTACACCATAATTTGTAAAGTAAATATATTGTGTTGCAGTGAAAATCCTATCCTACCTCCCAATGCCTCCACCCTAGTCTCAATTATTTCAGTGGTGTGTTAGTAATTTGACCAAGGTTCATATGGACCTGCTATTGATATTGTGGAGTAACCTGACTTAAATTGCATGTAAATTTAGAAGGTACACTGAATGATCATTTCTGACCATCTAAATCACATCATACTTTATGCTCCACACCAGCATTTTAGCTCTAGATTTTCTTAGTATTTCTTAATATTACAATTATAATCTAACATTCTTTTTACTACTTTCCTTGAGAAGATTTTCAGTGAAAAATTGTATTTGTAACTCTATTTAATCAATACATTGACTTTGGGAAAAGAAATGCTTTTCTATCAAGCACATCAGTGCAATTTTTCAGGGTATTTCATTGCAGGCAGTGATAATGAGATTTTCAAAATACCAAGACCAGCTATAGTTACATTAGATGTTGGTAATATGATCAGTAGCACCACCACTCAGTCTAAATAATAATAAGAACATATGCATGTTTGAACAATTTGAATGCCTGCCAACTCTAGCTGGTGTAATTATTTTTGATGCACAGGCAAATGCTAAGTAGTACTTAAAAATTTTAAATTCATTCATGGTATTTTAGCAGGACCTTTGGGAATGTGGATCATGTAACAGGGTTATAAGTCATTTGCACCTTTCAGAATATTTGACAAATTTCCCCACAGAGAGGATTTTGGAAAAAAAGTTATTTTTAAGTAATAACATTTTTTTAAATTTGTGTGAAGCAACATGGGTTGTTTTTTTATTTTGTGATATTACAGCAAGATAATTTGTACTTATGGAACTAAGTGGATTTAATTATAATTGCTGTTACTTCATTCTGTGAAATCAAGCAGCTAATAATTCTTATCAAGCCTCATTGCACCAAATACATGATTAGTTATTTGAAGCGATTAAAGAAGAACACATGCATCAAGGACAAATATCTGTTTCAGTTCACAAGATACATGCATAATTTATATACAATGGCTGCAGATTATTTGGATGTTTATGGATGCTTCTCCAGTAAACCATCAGAGTTTGCAGAAAGGTTGAATGAGTAAATGAGGTGTGTATGACTACATTCTATTTCCTGTGAATACTGAACAACCATAGTTATTTTTACTGCTATTGCCAATTTCTTCTTGGTTGAGCTCTTATTCAAGGAATTGACAAAATTCATCTCGAACAATTTTGGTGAGATTTCCTTCTGCACTAATTGCCTGTCATTGATGTTAAAATAGATTTTTCATTGCCTACAAGAGTTGTAAATCTTGTGCCTCCAACCAATACTCAAGATTTCCTTGCTCCAGCTCATTGTCCTTCAACATGTTAATAAATTGGTTCTTGTTGATGTCTTTATTAGTGCTACATAACTAACCACTGAAATGTAGGTAGAACCAAAATACTGCAGATGCAGGAAATCTGAAACCAACACAGAAAATGTTGGAGAAACTCTGACAAGAGTTTTCAACTTTCCTCTCCAAAGTCCTTGAATATATTCTTTCAGCTCCACACCTGATTCCAGTCAGCCGTAGCACCAAAATTGCTCTTAATAAATTCATAAATGGCACCCTGTGTGACTATGACAAAGGTAAACTATACCTCCATCTCTCCACCAATCCGTCTATTGCCTTTGACCAAGTTTATCACATCAAAACCCACTAACACCTTTACAACCTCATACAAGTGGATGGGACTGCATTTTCCTGGTTCCATTCTTGTCTATCTAATTGTAGCCAGAGAATTGGTATCAATTCCTCATGCTTACACAAGTTTGCAGCTTGCAAGGATCTATACTTAGGCTTTTTGTTTCTTACTGATATATTACACTTCAGCAAGATCAATTAAAATTCCATCAATTTCCCCATACATATTGATAATGACCATCTCTACTCCACCATCACTGCCTGTCTTGAAACCTCCGCTATTTCTAAATTGGCAGACATTCTTCTGCTTACTGCACATCCAGTACTGGATGGCCAAAGTTTCCTCTGGTATAAGTTGGGAAAACGGAAACTATTGGCTTCAGTCCCACCACAGATTTCAGTACTCCATCACCCTCCCTTGACAAATGTCCGAAGTTAAGCCAGGCTGAATCAGTAAACTCTGGGCATAATTGACCCAAAAATGAGTTTTCAACAAATTTATTCAATATCACGAAAGTTACTATTTCCACCTGTGTTACATCGCCTGACACCACTCTGTCTCAGCTCCTATGCAGCTGAAAGCCTTATCCTGACTTACTTCTAAGTTTACTAGTCTAATGCACTGCTGGTTGGACTCCCATATTCCATACCCACTGTAAGCTGGACATCATCCAAAAATTTGAGTTTGCCCAATCTTCAAAGATTGTGCAGATCAAATCAATACTATTGAGTAGTGTGTACGGGATGATTTTCTGGATTAATTCATTGAGGAAACAACTTGAGAGCAGATACTCCTAGACTTGTTATTCTATATTGAGAAAAGAATAATTGGCAATCTAGTGTTGTGAAGACCCGTTGGGGAAGAGTGACCACAGTATGATAGAGTTCTTCATTATGATGGAGAGTAACATAATTGATCCTGAGACTAGTTCGTGAATGTAAGAAATTGGAACTGGGGATGACCGTAGAATCTATTATGAAAAATTTCTCGGTGGAGCACTTGGAAAACAGTGATAGGATCAGACAGAATCAGCATGGTTTTACAAAAAGAAATCATGCTTGACAAAGCTATTGGAATTTTTCAAGGATGTAACTGCTAGAGTTGAAAAGGAAGACCCAGTGAATGTGGTTTACTTGGACGTTCAGAAGGCTTTTGATAAGGTCTCACACAGAGATTAGCATGTAAAATTAAAATGAAAGGGATTGGGGGCAGTGTACTGACATGGATAGAGAACTGGTTTATCATAAGACCATAAGACATAGGAGTGGAAGTAAAGCCATTCGGCCCATCGAGTCCACGCCTCCATTTAATCAAGGCTGATGGGCATTTCAACTCCACTTATTCACACTCTCTCCATAGCCCTTAACTCCTTGCAAGATCAAGAATTTATTAATCTCTGCCTCTAAGACATTTAACTTCCCGGCCTCCACTGCACTCTCTGGCTGAAGAAATGTCTCCTCATTTCCGTTCTGAATTGACACCCTCTAATTCTAAGGCTGTGCCCACAGGTCCTACTCTTCCCGCCTCATGGAAAAAGCTTCCCACCGTCCACCCTTTTGAAACCATGCATTATCTTTTAAGTTTCTATTAGATCTCTCCTCAACCTTCTAAACTCTAAAGAAGATTGACATTTCGGGCAAGCTCTCTATTCCTGATGAAAGGCTTTTGCCCGAAACGTTGATTTTCCTGCTCCTCAGATGCTGCCTGAACTGCTGTGCTTTTCTAGCACCACTCTAATCTAGACTCTGGTTTCCAGCATCTGCAGTCATTGATTTTACCTAAACTCTAAAGAATACAATCCCAGGATCCTCAGCCGTTCATCATATGTTAGGCCGACCATTCCAGGAATCATCCATGTGAATCTCCTTTAGACACACTCCAGTGCCAGTCTGTCCTTCCTGAGGTGTGGGGCCCAAAAATGGATGCAGTATTCTGAATGGAACATAACTCGAGCTTTATAAAGTCTCAGAAGCACATCACTGCTTTTATATTATAGTCCTCTTGAGATAATTGACAACATCACATTTGCTTTCTTAATCATGGACTCAAACTACAAGTTAACCTTTAGTAAACTCTGGACTAGCACTCCCAGATCTCTTTGTACATTGGCTTTATGAATTTTCTCACCTTTTAGAAAATAGTCCATGCCTGTATTCTTTTTCCCAAAGTACAAGACCTCACATTTGCTCACATTGAAATTCATCAGCTATTTCCTGGACCATTCTACTAAACTGTCTAAATTTTTCTGCAGCCTCCTCACCTCCTCAGTACTACCTGCCTGTTCACCTAACTTTGTATCATCGGCAGACTTCACCAGAATGTCCCCAGTCCCTTCATCCAGATCATTGATATAAAGTGAACGGCTGTGGCCCCAACACTGAACCCTGCAGGATACTACTTGTCACCGGTTTCAATTTTGAAAAAAAGCCTTTTATCCCAACTGTCTGCCTTCTGTCAGACAGCCACTCATCAATCCATGCCAGTAATTCACCTCGAACACCATGGGCCCTTACTCAACACCTTACTCAGCAGCCTTCCATGAGGTACCTTATCGAAGGCCTTTTGGAAGTCTAGATAGATAACATCCACTGGGTTTCCCTGGTCTAACCCACTTGTTACTCCTTCAAAGGATTCTAACAGGTCTGTCAAGAACGACCTCCTTTTTCTAAATCCATGCTGACTTGTTCTAATCTGACCCTGCACTTCCAAGACTTTAGAAATCTCATCCTTAATGATGGATTCTAGAATTTTACCAATAACTGAGGTTAGGCTAATCGGCCTATAATTTTCCATCTTTTTTTCTTGATCTTTTCTTGAACAAGGAGATACAACAGCAATTTTCCAATCGTCTGACTCCAGTGACATTAGAAAGATCACAACCAACCGCCCCGTTAAATCCTCAGCCACTTCCCTCAGAACTCTAGGATGTAGCACATTAGGGCCAGGAAATATATCCATTTTCAGATCTTTTAGCTTTTCTAGCACTTTCTCTTTTGGAATGGCTACCATGCTCAACTCTGCCCCCTGACTCTCCTTAATTGTTGGGATATTACTCATGTCTTCCACTGTGAAGACTGACGCAAAGTACTGATGAAGTTCTTCAGCAATTTCCTTATCTCCCATCACTTCATTATCTCCAGCATCAATTTGGAGCAGCCCAATGTCGACTTTTGCCTCTTGTTTGTTTCTTATGTATTGAATTAAACTTTTACTATCATTTCTAATATTACTGATCTTCTCTTTCCTTATTTCTTTGTTATCCTCTGTTTGTTTTTGTAGCTTCCCAATCTTCTGATTTCCCAGTGCTTTTGGCCACTTTATAGACTCTATCTTTTTCTTTGATACATTTCCTGACTTCCTTTGTCAGCCATGGCTGTCTAATTCCACCACCTCCCCTCACCCCGGATAATCTTGCTTTTCTTTGGGATAAACCTCTGTACTGTGTCCTCAATTACACCCAGAAACTCCTGCCATTGTTACTGTATTGTCTTCCCCACTAGGCTCTGCTTCCAGTCGATTTTCGTCAGTTCCTCTTTCATGCCCCTCTAATTGCCTTTATTTAACTGTAACACAACTACATCTGATTTTGCCTTCTCTCTTTCAAACTGCAGACTGAACTCTAGCTTTTTTACAGCAGAGAATAGCGGGAGCTGGGTGGAAGTTAGGTCGGAGCAGGGAGGCTGTTGGGAAGGCCAGTGATTGCTATTTAAGTTGGTGTGATTGACTTAAATAGGTTGATCAGGAGGCCTACAGGTAAGGTGAGTCACCGCTTTAAGATTTCAAAAAAACTTATCTTGAGCCCGGCATGGCCCTCCATTTCTGTTCTAGCAGCAGGAAGAGTGGGAGCTCTAATCAAGAAAGCCTCTCGTGTGTTGTTAACGTAAGGCTTTTAAATTTATATTTCTTATCTATTGTGTGATTGATTAAAAGTTTAATTGGTTAATTGAATAAGACTGTAGTAGAGAAGTACTAGAAATTATTTAATACATAAATTGTATAAGTTAATTAAATAAGTAGTTATGGCTGGATAGGTGATGTGCTGTAGCTTTATAATGTGGGAGCTGGCTGATCCCATTGTGAACTAAAGTGACCACATCTGCAGCAAGTGTTGGTTGTTGGTAGATCTCCGGATCAGAATTGATGATCTGGAATCTGAGCTTCAAACGCTGCAGCACATTCAGGAGACGGAGAGTTTCCAGACGCTTTGTTTCAGGAGGCAGTCACACCGAGTAGATTAAGTAATTCAAATTCTGTTGGTGTTCGGGGACAACAGGGTGTGATTGTAAATGAACCAGGTCGGGAGATTCTGAGTTCAGGAGTGCAGGAGCCTCAGCTCTTGACCTTGTCCAATAGGTATGAGATTCTTGCTCCCTGTACAGATGAGGGAAAGGGCTGTGGACAGGAAGAGTCAACTGGCCACAGCACCATGATGCAGATGGCCATTCAAGAGGGGGGAGCAAAAAGGCAAGTAGTTGTTGTAGGGGATTCTGTAATTAAGGGGACAGATAGTATCCTTTGCAAGCCGGATCAGGAGTCCCACATGGTGTGTTGCCTGCCCGGTGCCAGGGTGCAGGGCTTTTCTGAACGGCTTGAAAGGATATTGGATCGCGAGGGGGAGGATGCAGTTGTTCTTGTCTACATTGGGACAAACAACATAGGCAAAGCTAGGGTGGAGGACCTGTTTGGGGATTATCAAACACGAGGAAGGAAATTGAAGTACAGGTCCTCAAGGGTCATAATCTCTGGGTTACTGCCCGAGCCATGTGCCAATTGGCATGGGGATAAGAAAGTTAGGGAAGTAAACACATGACTAAGGGATTGGTGTGGGAAAGAGGGATTCCATTTTATGGGGCATTGGCATCAGTTTTGGAACCGGGGGTGGATCTGTACTGTTGAGGTGGTTTCCACCTGAACCTATCTGGAACCAGTATTCTAGTGAATAAGATAAATAAGGTGGTCACTAGGACTTTAAACTTCTGAGGTGGGGGGGGGAAAGGGAAAACGAAAGCTACAGGGAGTATGGAGTTAAATGGAAAGATAAGCAGCAAGATAGCATGTGTGCAAATGGGTTTAAGCTCGAGGCAGACTAGGAATGCAGCAAAAAGGAAGGATAATTTACGACATCTTATGATTTCCAATATCTCTAATAATGATAAGAAAGTTAGCATTAAGGTAGTTTACCTGATTGCCCGTAGTATTCGTAACAAAGTAGATGAATTAATGGCACAAATCATCTGAATGATTATAATGTGATAGGCATCACAGAGACATGGTTGCAGAGGGTTCAGGAGTGGCAGTTAAACATCCAAGGATTTACAATTTATCGAAAAGCCATGGAGGTGGGTAGAGGGGGCGGTGTTGCATTAAGAATGAAATTAAATCTATGGCACTGAATGACAGAGCATCAGATATTAGATTAGATTAGATTACTTACAGTGTGGAAACAGGCCCTTCGGCCCAACATGTCCACACCGACCCGCCGAAGCGCAACCCACTCATTCCTCTACATTTACCCCTTTACCTAACACTACGGGCAATTTAGCATGGCCAATTCACCTGACCTGCACATCTTTGGACTGTGGGAGGAAACCGGAGCACCCGGAGGAAACCCACGCAGTCACGGGGAGAATGTGCAAACTCCACACAGTCAGTCGCCTGAGTCGGGAATTGAACCCGGGTCTCTGGCGCTGTGAGGCAGCAGTGCTAACCACTGTGCCACCGTGCCGCCCACAATATGTGGATTACAGACAGAAAACAAAGAGTAGGATTAGATAGGACCTTTTCCGAGTGGCAAGCAGTGACTAGTGGGATACTGCAGGGATCAGTGTTTGGACTCCAGCTGTTCACAATATATATTAACGATTTAGTTGCAGGAACTAAGTGTAATATCTCCAAGTTTGCAAATGACACAAAGATGAGTGTAGGGGTGAATTGTGAGGAAGATGTAGAGATGCTTCAGTGTGATTTGGACAAGTTGAGTGTGTGAGAGATAAAGTATAGTGTGAATAATTATGAGGTTAAGCACTTTGGGAGCAAAAATGGGAAGGCAGATTATTATCTGAACAGTGGCAAATTGGGAAAGAGGAAGATGCAGCAAGTGTCCTTGTACACCAGGTCCTGAAAGTAAGCCTGGAGATGTAGCAGGCAGTAAAGAAGGCAAATAGTATGTTTATTTTCATAGCAAGAGAATTTGATTACAGAAACAGTAATGTCCTGCTGCAATTGTACAGGCTCTGAAGAAGTCACACCTGGAAGTATTGGTTGCATCTGTACCTGAGGAAGAATGTTCTGGTCATGGATGGAATGTAGCTACAGTTTACCAGACTGATTCATGGGTTGGGAGGACTGTCGTATGAATATGAAGAGGGACTGGATCAGTTAGGATATACTCACTGGGGTTTAGAAGAATGGGGTGGGGGTGGGGGGATCACATGGAAATTCTAACAAGGCTAGATAGTGCAAATGCAGGAAGAATATTCACAATGACTAGGGAGTCCAGAACCAGGGATCACAGTTTAAGGATATGGGGTAGGCCAATTAGGACTGAGATGAGAAGGCATTTCTTCACCAAGACAGTAGTGAGCCTGTGAAATTCATTGCTACCACAGAAATCGATTGGGGCCAAAGCATTGAATGTTTTCAAGAAGGTGCTAGTTGTAGTTCTTTGAGTTAAAGTTAAGTTATTTGAGTATTGGGAGAAAGTGGGAACAAGCTACTGAGTTGTTTGAATAGCCAATGATTTATAATGAATGGCACAGTAGACCCAAAGGGCTGAATGGGCAAAAGTGATGAAGTGCTTTTGCCTGAAATGTCGATTTTCCTGCTCCTCGGATGCTGCCTGACCTGCTGTGCTTTTCCAGCACCACTCTGATATAAACCAAAGGGCTGAATAACCTACTGTTGGTCCTGTTTTCAATGTTTCTATGTTTCTATGTTTATGTGTTACCGGTGCACAGTAGAAGTGCCTTGTTTAGTAAATTGGCGTGCTAGCTCTAATGGAGCATTAGAATAATTTTTTCTAGGGTTCCAAAATTCATCCTGTTATGAATTAAAAGTATAGAATTCCCAAGAATCAATATGATTTAGAGCAATAAGGAAGAATTAAAAATTTACTTCTTTCTAGCCTACTCTGTGCTCATAGTGCTACGGAATTATTAAAGCCAGAAAAGGAAAATAATGCACCACAACAGCAAAATAAGTTTTTAAAAAAGTATCAACAATAATGTTGTTATCCAGCACCTTTAATGTGATAGACTTCCCAAGGCAATTCATTTTAAAATGAAAAATGAAACGGGCTCCATAGGGAGATATTATAGGAGATTGCCAACAGCTTGGTTAAAGAGGTAGGTTTTAAAGAGTGCCTTAAGGGAGGAAAGGTGACAGAGATCAGAGGTTGAGGGAGTGAATGCCAAAGCTTGGACAGAGAAAGCTGAAGGCATGACTTTGAATGACAAAGCAATTAAAATCAGAAGTAAGCTGAAAATGTGTTGCTGGAAAAGCACAGCAGGTCAGGCAGCATCCAAGGAGCAGGAGAATCGACGTTTCGGGCATGAGCCCTTCTTCAGGAATGAGGAAAGTGTGTCCAGCAGGCTAAGATAAAAGGTAGGGAGGAGGGACTTGGGGGAGGGGCGTTGGAAATGCGATAGGTGGAAGGAGGTTAAGGTGAGGGTGATAGGCCGGAGTGGGGGTGGGGGCGGAGAGGTCAGGAAGAAGATTGCAGGTTAGGAAGGCGGTGCTGAGTTCGAGGGATTTGACTGAGACAAGGTGGGGGGAGGGGAAATGAGGAAACTGGAGAAATCTGAGTACATCCCTTGTGGTTGGAGGGTTCCTAGGCGGAAGATGAGGCGCTCTTCCTCCAACCGTTGTGTTGCTATGGTCTGGCGATGGAGGAGTCCAAGGATCTGCATGTCCTTGGTGGAGTGGGAGGGGGAGTTGAAGTATTGAGCCACAGGGTGGTTGGGTTGGTTGGTCCGGGTGTCCCACAGATGTTCTCTGAAAAGTTCCACAAGTAGGCGGCCTGTCTCCCCAATATAGAGGAGGCCACATCGGGTGCAGCAGATACAATAAATGATGTGTGTGGAGGTGAATTTGTGGTGGATATGGAAGGATCCCTTGGGGCCTTGGAGGGAATTAAGAGGGGAGGTGTGGGCGCAAGTTTTGCATTTCTTGCGGTTGCAGGGGAAGGTGCCGGGAGTGGAGGTTGGGTTGGTGGGGGGTGTGGACCTGACAAAAGAGTCACGGAGTGAGTGGTCTTTTCGGAATGCTGATAGGGGAGGGGAGGGAAATATATCCCTAGTGGTGGGGTCCGTTTGGAGGTGGCGGAAATGACGACGGATGACACGATGTATATGGAGGTTGGTGGGGTGATAGGTGAGGACCAGTGGGGTTCTGTCCTGGTGGCGATTGGAGGGGCGGGGCTCAAGGGCGGAGGAGCGGGAAGTGGAGGAGATGCGGTGGAGGGCATCGTCAATCACGTCTGGGGGGAAATTGCGGTCTTTGAAAAAGGAGGCCATCTGGGTTGTACGGTATTGGAACTGGGGTTCTCCTGAGAGCAGATGCGGCGGAGATGATGGATTTGGGAATATGGGATGGCGTTTTTACAGGGGGCAGGGTGGGAGGAGGTGTAGTCTAGGTCGCTGTGGGAGTCGGTTGGTTTATAGTAAATGTCCGTGTTGATTCGGTCGCCCGAGATAGAAATGGAAAGGTCTAGGAAGGGGAGAGAGGAGTCTGAGACGGTCCAGGTGAATTTGAGGTCGGGGTGGAAGGTGTTAGTAAAGTGGATGAACTGTTCAACCGCCTCGTGGGAGCACGAGGCAGCGCCGATACAGTCATCGATGTAGCGGAGGAAGGGGTGGGGGGTGGTGCCAGTTTAGCTGCGGAAGATGGACTGTTCCACATATCCTACGAAGAGGCAGGCATAGCTGGGGCCCATGCGGGTGCCCATGGCCATATGGGATTTGAATAGAAGGACAAGCTTTAAAAATGAGGCATTGATTAGCTCAGTATAGGTCAATCACCACAGGCATGATGACTGAATGATACTTGGTGCAAAACAGGATAAAGGTAAAGGTAACTCATACCAGGATGAATTTTGGAACCCTAGAAAAAATTATTCTAATGCTCCATTAGAGCTAGCACGCCAATTTACTAAACAAGGCACTTCTACTGCGCACCGGTTGTAATTCAGAGTAATTTCACCTTCTGGCAGTTAAACATCTGGGCACAATCATACGAACAGCTTGATTCCTGCACAACCAAGCAAGTTTATTTTTAAATTAAAATATTTGTATTGTACTTCAGACTTACTCACTTGTCGGTAAAACTGCTGTATGTGGAAGCACAATAGATGAATTAAGCAAAAGCTATTTTAACAGGCCATCACCAGTAATCTGTTAAAGAGATTTGGTTGTAGAATACAGAAAAGCCTTAATCTGTGATGGTCCTGGAACAGTTCACTGGAATTTTTTTTAATTGTTAACTTTTTCATAGTTTTCTTTCAGTCTGTGCATTGTTGAAAATCTATTGCTTATTTAGAAGTCACATATTACCTAATAATGTACACAGCTTTAATCTGTAGAACAATCCTTGTTATGAATGCAATAAAAAGTATTTGAATTTATGGAATAGAAAAACATTGACACAGGTATTTGATGATGTAATTTGGTGCAATCGCGCGATTAATTCAGCCCTGGACATAAAAACTTGATCGACATTCTAATTCTAATCTTATAGTTAAATCCATCCAGTCACAACACTTTAAAGATCAAAAAGCAAATGCTTCATATGGTGAGCTGTACTGACTGGAAAAGATTCAAGACTTAAGGTTATGCTATTAATTGATTTAGCTGGGTGCTGGTGGTGTGCACAAACTTACTTAGTCTCCTGAGTTTAATGCAAAAGCATTAAAGTTCAAACCTGTTTCCTGTTCCATGGCCAAACAGATTATTGATATGTAAGAGCAGGCTTCGATAAGAAGAATGGTCACTCTGTAAGGATCCAGGTGGGTTCTGTTCCCAAAGAATTGTACCTTAGTACAATACAGTATTAGAAAGAAAAGATTGGCTACTTCATACTTCAAAAAAAAATCAACATTCCCTCTATTAACTGACCAGTTATTCCATGGGTTGTCAATACAGTGTGAGGCATGGTACATGCAAATCATCATTTGGCATTATTATTTTTTGTTAATTTTATCTGTGCATTTTACAGTTCTGGATTGGTGTTTTGATGTGTGTTTCTTTTTGTCACAACATTTTCATAAAACCTGATCTTATGGTTTCCTTAGAAGTCTTTGGATTTATGAGATTTTTTTAAACATGTTTAATTCTTTTCCAGCAAAACATGTTTAAATTGACTTTTGTCGAGTTCTTTTCCTAGCCATGGTTCAGCACTTATACTGGCCCTGCTACAGAAATCTACTTTCTGGTTATATGTCATACTTGAGAACGTGCATGTGGCCCATCTATTAAAATAATTGGGCCAAAACAATAACTGGAAGAACTGCCGATGCTGTAAATCAAAAACAAAAACTGAAGTTACTGGAAAAACTCAGCAGGTCTGTCAACATCTGTGAACAGAAATCAGAGTTAATAGTTTCCCTTCCTCAGAAAAGGGCCCTTTCTTTTGTTGATTAGATTTTAAAATCCAATGTTCCTCCAAATAAATGTCATTACACTTATAAATTTAATACCAGGATTTTTAAAATATCCTAATTCAGCTAAATATTTCAAGCAGATTTCATCAATGAATGAATAGTGTTCAATAGATATTTGTTATCACAATGGTGTATAAGCACAGTTGATAGGTCTTGTCTTACAATCTGCAAGAAATCAGTGAATACAGTTGTAAAGTATTTTCTCTGGTAATATAAAATTTTATTGATGAGAATTAGTCAGAATTGAGAGTCATGACAACTGAATGAAGACATCACCCCCAGGTGTCTAAAAACTCCAATAATTTTAATCATTATATCCAAGAGGTTTCAATCCTAAATCAAAGAGTTTATCGTCAACATTTTATTTAAATTGGCACCAATTAAATATTGCATCTGGAAAAATACATCTGTTGTTGTAAATCACTCTCTTTTGTCATATTATATATAAATTGTATTGAAAGAAAACTGGAATCAATTGAAGCTCTACACAAGTAAAAATTGGTCACCATTTACTTTTCACTATTTCAAATTACAATTTGATATTGGTAGGGACAGAAGTAGAGACTTAAGGCATTATTTTTTATTGGGTAATTTTTCATCTCTGTTGGAGGTGAACAACTATTTAGAACAAAGCAGCTGCAGAGATGGAACTGGTAAATGACTGACAAGTATGTTATATTCAATATTGCATAATTTGCTTGACAAGTCAATAATTACCAGGAGTAGACCACATAATGACATGCTGTCTGTTTGTTTCAAAATTTTCTGCTGCTCACTGACATGACAAAAGCACCTGAAGATCCAACTGTTCGCTAAACTCCATAATCTGAATTGAGAATATTTAACACTAAAATATTGCAGGCTTAATCTGACTTTGACAAATATTTATTTAATCAGTTAAATAAATTTCACAATAAAGTAGTAAATTATTATGTTTTTGAGTTACTCTTCACCAGTGCATTTAGTTTTAACATGACTAGATTCAAACAGTCAAGATCAGCTTAATAAGATGCAAAAGAATATACATGTTTATTGTTTTGTGCTCTCGCCTATATTGCGAATGTCATTTTGAGATTGATACTGACATAAACCATTATTGGCAGATGATTGTTATACTGACCCATGTTTTCTGGGGATTGTCAATAATTCTTGGGTTGCCACTCTGCTTGATGTCTTGGTTTTGAAGTTCTGATCATTGTTTTCAGATCCCTCCATAGGACAATCACTGCTTATCTCTCTAACCTCCTGTGCAATGCCTGTGCTCATGCAATTCTAATTGCTTGCATTTCCCAATTTTCTTCACTCTACTGTTGAGGGCCTTGCCTTCAGCTATTCAAGAATTAGAATTTCCTACATAAATCTTTCTACCTCTCTTCTTTTAAGATGCACCTTAAGGTCTACTGCCTTGTCACCTGTCCTGATATCCCATTAAGTGATGCACAGTTTAAACAACAGTTCACTTAACTATTATAAGAAAAGATGTACAGTATAAGTTACACTGTCTGTTTACCTTGTTGATTGCTGCTCTACCATAGTTTTATAAGTTGAATATTACAAGTTGAATAACATGATTCCAGTATCTCTTTCAATCTTATCCTACATCTATTGTGATACCATTCATATTTTAAAAAATCAAAGAATTTCAGATATTGGAGATGTGAAACTAATAAAGAAATTTCTGGGAAGATTCAGCAGTTTTGGCAGCAGCTGTGAAGAGAAAACAGAGTTAGTGTTATGAGTGTGGTGACTGTTCATTAGAACCAATGAAGTTCTAATGAAGAGTCACCAAGCTCAAAACGTTAATTCTGCTTTCTCACCATAGATACTTCCAGACCTGCTGAGTTTCATTAGCAATTTCTGTTTTGAGAAACCATTCATAATGTTTTTTAGGTCATCTATGTATTGAATTCTTGAAACATTTGACAGTTCTCTGCTTTAATTTTCATCTACTTTTCTGTCTACTCATTTTATGAAAACTATTCTGTAAATGACATACACTTGCTTAGATTCATTTGATTCATCCTCCCTTTACTCTAGTTTGCTATTGCACGTGGATTTGATGAGCTTCCTTTGAGTATCTGAAACATAAATCATAGTTGCAAATTAACAAGGATTCAATACCTTTCGAGAAGAGAAGAAATTGATGAATAAATTTGACAGGAAAAGAGACAAAAGGTATTTGTCAAATAATGCAAGTTCAGCTGTTCATCTGTACATTTGTACATGTGCACTATATTATAATTCATATAACTTGATAACCAACACCAATAACAGTGACCTGTGCCAGTCCAATATTTCTGCAGTGTGCAAGGTGACAAAGATCAAAAGTAATTAACACTCTGGAACCAAGTTGGAGGCAATGAAGGTGTCAAAGCCACTGATAAAACTGATTAAGTATTTCCCTTGAGTGCTCCTTATTGAAGTTGGAGTGAGTTATGTTCCTTTTCATGGCAGTGCTTTTTGCAGTTCTTCGTTAGCTGTAGCATATATGATTTATTGCAAAGACATACCCAGCAGCAACAATGTAGTTAACAGTTAGCTCAAAATGAGTACAAGAAGATGCTTTTTTAAGTGAGGATTCATTCAAACTTTTCAAATAAAGGAAAATGTAATTTTTGAAGTCCAACTGTTACATTAGGTAGCAATAATCTGACCAACATTCATCTCCCTGACCAATTTAGTTAAAGCAGCTGCAAATTACTTGAATTCAGTTTGCAGAACTTTGTTACATACAGATTGTCTGCTACATTTATCTCCATAACAATGGTAACACGTTCAATTTCAAATTTACAAGGTTGCATATTGCTAATTTCCCAGTTGTGAGAATTGGCTTGCATCTGATGGAGCCAAAAAAGCCTGCCCTGCAGTGATAACACTGACCATGTGCTAAACTGACTGAGAGTGGAACTTGTGTCCGAGTGGCCAGAACTCTCCCTCTTGAGAGCACAGCTCAAACACTGCTAGAACTCAGTAGTGGACAGTGTCAAGACTGCAAGGAGCCAAGGGAGAAATTTAATGGATCTCAGATTCAGGGAAGTCCAGGGATAAGGTAGTCTACTGATCAGATTGGATCTGACAGTTATTTACCAATGAAAGACAAAGAGAGCATGAGATAGGAAATTGCCCTTTCCTAGAAATGGCCTCCCTTGAATGCTCCAGCAATGGTGTTTGGACAGTTTCTATGTTGACATACATAAATGACCTTCCCATAATGTTAAATATCAGGGCACAACTGGTTGCACATGACTGTGTGAATAATGCTTAAGGAGAATCTAATGATCCTGTTAATTCAGTACAAGTTGATTTTCTGGAATTGCAAAATAGCAGAACCAATGGAAAATAGCATTCAGTGTCGAAAAATGCTATATCTTATGCAATACCAAAAAAAATCCATCAATAGAAAGCTTTACAGATGAGAACATAAGAAAGAGGGGCAGGAGTAGGCTTTTGGCCCTTCATTGCCTGCCCAGCCGTTCAATAAAATTGCGGCTGATTTGGCCCAGATTTTGTGCTAGCTCAGCTTGGCTTTAATTTCCCTGATAATTTTTGAACTATGTGCCTCCTTTTTAAATATTATCAGTGACCTAGCCTCCACAACTTTGAGAAAGCGAATTCCAGACATTCACTGTCCTCTAAAAGAAAATAATTTCTTTGCATCTAGGTGTTAAATGAGTGTTCCCTTATTCTATAACTAGTGTCCCTAGTTTGAGATTCCCAGATCAGTGGAAAAATATCTCAACTATTACCCTGTCAAGACCCCTCAGAAACATGTATCTTTCAGTAAGTTTTCTTTGAATTATTCATGAATAAAGGCCTAACTTGTGTTTAGCCATTCATTATAATTCAATCCTTTCAGAGTCATAGAGTCACAGAGATACACAGCATGCAAACAGACCCTTTGGTCCAACTCATCCATGCCGACCAGGTATCCCAATCTAATCTAGCCCCATTTACCAGCACTTGGCCCATACCCCTCCAAACCCTTCCTATTCATATACCCATCCAGATGCCTTTTAAATGTTGCAATTGTACAAGTCTCCACCACTTCCTTTGGCAGTTTGTTCCATACACGCACCACCCTCTGTGTGAAAAAGTTCCTCTTTAGGTTCATTTATATCTTTCCCCTCTCACCCTAAACCTATGCCCTCTAGTTCTGGACTCCCCTACCCAAGAGAAAAGACTTTGTCTATTTATCCCATTCATGCTCCTCATGATTTTATAAACCTCTATGAGGTCACCCCTCAGTCTCTGACGCTCCAGGGAAAACAGCCCCAGCCTGTTCAGCCTCTCCTTATAGATCAAATCCTCCACCCCTGGCAACATCCTTGTAAATATTGTCTGAACTCTTTCAAGTGTCACAACATCCTTCCAGCAGGAAGGAGACTAGAACTGTATGCAATATTCCAATTGTGGCCTAATCAATATCCTGTACAGTTGCAGCATGTCCTCCCAACTCCTATACTCAGCCCATTGGTTCATCTGAGCAAGATCCTGTTCTAATCTGAGGTAACCTCCTTCACTGTCCACTACACCTCCAGTTTTGGTGTAATCTGCAAACTCACTAACTGTACTTCATAAATATCTTGATATTGGGTGTGAGTCTGGTTTTTGTAACGTGTTGATCTATCAATAATCCATACAAAACCGTTGAGCCCCGTCAGGTTTGGGAACTAAGACGATCAGCGAACTCCACTCGCTCTGGCTCGGTTCAATGATATCCTTGTTGAGCATGGCCTCCACCTCCTTCTGGACTTGTCTGGCTTTGAAAGGATTAAGCCGATAGGGGTATTGCTTTATCGGAACAGCATTCACTACATCTACTTCATGTACAACAGCATTAGTCCTCCCCATCTGATGTCTAAATATGTCCTCATACTGCAGTAACAAATCTTTCAACTGCATTCTTTGCTCTTGAGACAGATAGTTTACTCAAGGACTTCTTCATTTTTTAATCTATTTTGAGGCATATCAAAATTCACAACATCTGGATTTGCTTTCTCACTCTGTTGAGCAGTAACTAATGGCAGTTTCTCCATTCTTTCTCTCTAGTATAATACGGTTTCAACATTATCCAAGGAATCAACCTAGTGAATCTCTTTTGAACAGCCTCCAACCCACAATATCCTTTTTATATACAGGAACCAAAACTGTACTCCGTACTATTGGTATGACCTACCCATACCCTGTACAGTTGAAACAAGACCTCTCTGTTTTTAAAGTACAATCCCTTAGGAATAAAGACAAAAATACAACTTCTTATTTACTTGCTGCACCTATATGATAAACTTTTGTGTTTCATGCAGAACAACAGCGAGATTCCACTGTGCTGCATTTTTTTGGGAGTTTCTCTTAATTTCAATAATAATCTGTCTTTTGATTTTTCTTTCCTACATTAATCTTCATCTGTCACATTTTTGTACACTCACTCAATCTCTCTCTGTATCCTTGTGGCTTCTTTATTTTGTCACCTATCTTTGTATCATCAGCAAAAATGAATACATTGCATTCTGCCCTCTCATCCAAATCATTAATATTGATGGTAAACAATTTTCCACTAATTCCATCTCTCGAACCTATTAAGCCCACTCTGTCTTCTGTGTGTTAATCAATCCTTAATCCATGTCAATACATTACACCCAACACCATGAGCCCTTATCTTGTAGCCATTTATGTGACAGCTTATCGAAAGCCTTCTGAAAATCTAAACGCACTATACTCACTGGTTCCCCTATGTCAACTCTGCTTGTTATATCCTCAAAGAACTCTAGTAAATCTGTTAAACATGATTTCCCTTTCACAATACCATGTTGACTCTGTTTGATTATTTTAAGCTTTTCTAATATCCTGCTGTTTCACCCTTTAAGTGCTGTAATCAAATTGTCCAACAGGTTCATCTTAAAAGCAATCTTCAATGGGGTTTTCAAATTCAGCAGATAACATGCAAAGCAAACAGACCTCTTGGATTTCTGAGAAGGAATCTTTGGTTTTGCAACAAAAATATCAGAGCTACAGTTTACTTAAGATTTGTTTGTCCAGTCCTGGAATACACACATTGTTTGTTTGGTCAATATGTAGCAGGAGATATCAATATGTCAGCAGGACATTTTGAAAAGCTTAACATAATCAAACAGAGTAACCTAGTTTTGTGAAAGGGAAATCATGTTTTACAGATTCACTGGAGTTCTTTGAGGATGTAACAAACAGTTGATAAATTTCACGGAATTCAATGCTGTGCTGCATGATTCTGAATTGATTAGTATGAGAAACCCATAAGGAATTTATCCTTGATAAAAGATTTGTGGTAGGAATCGCTATAACATAGGAGGAAAATCAGACTAAGTTCCATAAAATCTGGAATAGCCTCTTGGAAATTGATGGAAACAAGTGTCTGGTACCATCCAGCAATTATAAAATGTGAAGTAGCCAACCGGTCAAATTGCAAAAACCATTTGTTTCCAATACTGTGTATCAATGACAATTCGCAATGAAACATTTTGTCAAGAAACAGTGACACCTGTTTCAAGACTGATCTGTAGGTTGTTTCCATTTAAATTTTTTTATAATCTGCCCGATCATTTGGCACGTCATGCCTCATTTATTTAGTGCTATCGTATAGATGGAATACCAAGATTGTTATGTGATACTGACATAACTAAAGTGGCAGCAGAAATAATTCATTTGGTACAAGCAGACCCAAAGCAGAGATAATTGTTTTCTCTTTGATCCCTCAGTGCTACCTGGGTTAGTTATTTTTTAATGCCAAAATTTCATTGAAGTAAATTCCAGTATTGAAGTAGCTCTGCCTCTTCTAGCCAATACATGATAAACTTCTTCCAATGGTTACAATGTACAATTCTGTATGTCCGGACTGTGCTGTTTGTAACTGCCTTTCAATTCCTTGATCTTAAAGGGTCTTGGGTTGGTCATTTAACTTATACAGTTCATTTGAATTGTATTAATATATTTGAATTTTTCTGTGCTATCCTTTTGTGCTGGTCCGACTCTATCTCAGTAACACATATTTGAATTCTTGACAATTTCATTATTTCTAAGTCTTTTGTGATATGAAATTGCGCTATTCTTTGTGTCTGAATATATTCTCTTAACATTCTTTTGTCTCCTACTTTAATGGCACATTTATTTTAAATAGGTTAATATCTCTGATGAAATAAGATTTCATACAAAGGCACAATTTTGCTTCTTTTTTTGAATTATGTGATTTTTAATATATTTCTAACCTTTATTCACCTCTTTGTCCCAAGGGCTTTCTTGGCTTCAATTCAATATTACTTTGCAGTTAGTCACTCTGTTTTTTCCTTAACATCTTTTTAAGAATTGAACAGCTTGCTCTTTAATCTTCCTAGACAATACACTTTGACTCCTCTGAAAGTCTTTATATTAAATTTGGACTTAACACAATAAATCAGTTCCTTTAGGTTAAATTTACTTGGAAGCACAGTCGTGCTTTCACAATATGCCATGTTTGACTTATTTAGTACTTCGATTGCAGCACAATCTATTTGTCATTTTCTCTGAGGAAAAGCAACATCCAGCTACAAGGTTCAGATCTTAATTTCTAGTTGCTATAATTTTTGACATCATCTATTCCCATTTAGTCTGTCTTAGATTTTTTATTTTCTTGGTGGCAACCTTTGACCTTATAAGATGATGCCTTGCACTGTGGTGGTCAACTGTATGTGTTAATCATTGTCTGCTATGGCTCAACAATCCCACTCATTTGCTGGAGAGAAATAACGTGTGTTGAGAAAGCATAATTAATCATCTTCCATTTTCTTTGGGCCTTCTTCTGAACCAGCTGAGTTTCTTGTTTCTGCTTACCTCTTCCAATACCTTCCCAAACATCAGCTTCTGGAGATCATGATTGTTGGTTACTCTTTCTCAAGTTAGTGTCTGTATTCATGATCTTCATATTTTGCTTGGAGGTGTTATTGTACAAGAGGTCTGAATGTCCACAAGGTTATGATCTGGTGGCCGATTCATGATGTTCAAGATCTTTGGGTATATAGTGGTCATGCATCCGGTGAGTACTGCCAAAATAATGCAAACATTATTGCCTGATCAATGAGTGTATGCTGATAGATGTAGCACACTCTGGGTGGACTCTTCCCAGTCCCTGAACAACATAGGCTCTAGTGAAAAATTTGGGAATATCAGGTGAGATATGGAGCATGGTTCTTTTTAACATTGAGACTAAAAAGTCACATTTTCCAATCAAGTTCTGGATACTAAGATCCAACTCTCTATAGTGAGCAGTGAGAGCTCTAATAATATAGATTATTGCTCGTGATCACCCTCATTATTAGCTAATCTCAACTCATTAATATGCAGGTTCCCATTTTCCCACCTGCCAGGTAGAATTCCAGCATGAATGTCTGAACTTGATAACTCCAGCTTACCACTTGCTCCTCCAGATCTCCATTTTGGAAACCCAGTTCCAACACTCCATGGGAAACGGAAACATGCATCCCACATCCACAGACATTGGCATCCAGTATGTACCAGTCTTACACATCATCATGTTACACCTGCGATCCACTTATTGTACACTTCTGTGCTTCAGTGCTACACTCTGGAGCGCCCTGGCATTTTTCATTGGAATGCTGCTGCAAGCATACTTTGCACATTGGGACAGGCACCCAGCTTACAGTTTGGGCCAGGCTACATCTCACAGATGCACACTCGCTCTCTGAATGCTTACTCATTTTTCACAGATGGATGCTCACAATATCCTTGCCTTGCCTTGCCGAAGTTACAAATCACATAACATCAGATAATAGTCCAACATGTTCATTTGGAAGCACAAGCTTTTGGAGCACTGTTCCTTCATCATCTGATGAATGAGCAGCGCTGTAAAAGTATGTACCTCCAGACAAACCTGTTTGACTATAACCTGGTGTTTTGTGACTCTTAACTTTGTCCACCCCAGTCCAACATCAGCATCTCAACACCTTGCCATGCCTAGCCTAGCCTTGTCTTGCCTTTTAGCGCTTACACTCTTTGACCAAACCATAAAAGTTCACAGTTCTTCTCTCTTGTCTTGTTGTACAGACATAACGCCAGGCAGTTTACCATGCTTATCAATAGTTATCACTTAAGGAGTTGGACATGTTGCTAGATGAGGCAGTGCATTCTCAATCCCACACTTATTGTATATGCCAGCAGCCTATGTGGCAAACTCTGCAAAGTTGGGAGAGCTGTCTCATTGATTAGTTAACAAGGAATGATATGTATCACAGTCAGCACAGTGGTAGCTGCTCATGTTGAGAATATTCAGAGTGTTAATTCTGGTAACGATCAGATCCAGCTGGTGCCAGTTGCTGATCTGGGATCTCTCCAGGATATGTCATGGCATGTCTGTTTTGAAAGTGGATGTTACCTGGACAAAACTCAAAGTAGCTGCAAAGTTTAAATCTATCCTTTTCTCATTTATCCTGACATAGTCTTACTCTTTTGGTGGAACATTGACTTGGGTCTCAGATGAGCAAAGCTGATAATCCTTCCATTATTTACGGTATGTAGATGGACATCCTGTAGAGATGTCATAAAGATATATGAAGCAGTGAAGGAAAGACTATGTTAAAGTGTATTAGACAAGATCTTTTCCCTGGGACAGGAGAGTCCAGAACTAGAAGGCATAGGTTTAGGGTGCGAGGGGAAAAATTCAAATGGGTCCTAAGGGGTAACTTTTTCATGCAGAGAGTGGTTCATGTATGGAAAAAGCTGCCACAGGAAGTGGTGGAGGCTGGTACAACTACAACATTTAAAAGGCATCTGGATGGGTATATGAATTGGAGGGATTTCGAGGGATATGGACCAAGTGCAGGCAAGTGGAACTCGATTGGGCTGGGATATCTGGTTGGCATGGATAAGTTGTACCAGAGGGTCTGTTTCTGTGTTGTACATCTCGATGACTCCAATGGTGTTTGAACACAACGTTGTTTCAGAACTGTTCTTTCTGAATTGAACTCCACTTCAGAAGAAGTCATATTGCACTCAAAACATTTATTCTGTTACTCTTTCCATTGCTGCCAAGCTTGCTGAGTTTCTCTCGCACTTTCAAACCTTATTTTGTATATAATATACTGTGATCACCTTTGTCTCCAGCATTACTCTTACATCTTTTAGATTGTGAAGATCAAGTCAATTATTGGTCTTCTAGTTCTGAAACCACACTGGGATTTGGGGTGTTCGTGTTCATCCAGGATTTACAGTGAGATGAGGGCAACATGTACAAATATATTTCCTACAATGCTAAACAGGGCAATGCCTTGATAAGTATTGCAGTCACTGTGGACACAATCTTTGCACCATGTATTTCTTGAGACTCTGCCCTTCCCTACAACAGAGACCGATATTCATGCAGAAGCTGAAAGAATGTCGGTTTCCTGTGCTTGATGAGCTCACATGGTATAACATCTGCTTCTGGTGGTTTGCCATCATCAGTGAGTCAAGAGCTTTGCTAAACAGCTTCATTGTAGGTTCAATAATATTGCAGGCTGTGTCATGACAGGCAGACTTTCTATGGTGTTGAGAACTTCACTATGATTGTGGTTTTCGCCAGACTACAACTCAAGGCTCCATGCATCGCTCCAGCTGGTTTTTGCAATCTGCGATGACTTCTCTGCTTTTATTTTAATTGGAGCCTTTTTTTTTTGATAGCCTTATTGCTATTTTGATCTCTTTATACAAAGCTTTGGCCTGTGTTCAGGAACATTGCAAACTTCTGGCAAAATTGTCAGCAACAGTTATTGGTCATTCCCTAGCATTTGAGTAGTTCTTTGTGCATTCAGAGTGCTCCCCTAGATCTCTTGTAATACAATAAGACTGGACCTCTTGCCTTCAATGGTTGATTCCATCAGATGTTAGACTGAGACAGCATTTGTCTGCTCTTGCCTCACAAATGTTGTGACAGCTGTATTGTCAGTGGTATGTTTAAATATATCCCATCTTGTTTCTGGACTCTGTGTGGGAATGTTGAAGACACTGTTGGTTTGTATCTATATGGGCAGTAGATCTGGCATTAATACGAGAACGGCATTCCAGCTTTGAAGTAAAAACTTCAGGAGTTACATCCTAACTGCTGCACAACAGTCTATTGCACAATCTGAGCTGTGGCAGCTGCATGTGTTGAGAACAAGGAGTTATGTCTTGTAATGATCAGATCCGTCTGGTCCCTGATCTTGAATGTTTCCCGAACCCCTTGGGGCATGGTTCATTCTGAAACAAAACCCATGGTAGCTGCAAATCTCTAGTAGTCTCTGGCCATTCTCAATTATCCTTCCCAGACCATGATATCCTACTCTTACATTGAAATACCCCAGAAGATAAAAATGTTCTGACTTAAGGATTCTGTTGATAGCAATGTCAAACTCCTCATAGAATTGGTTATTTCCCCTTGTAATGCAGCACAGCAATGGAGCATACATCTTCATGATATTAACAGACCCTATTTGAGAGCTGAGTAGAGTAAACATATTCTGGAGCATTTGTGGGGAGTCTACATAATTGACACTAGAGAGGTTCTTATATTAAACCTTGCTCACATGTTTCCTCTGAAATACTTCCTGCCAAATTAGCACAATATTTTAGTAATCTGCTCTCAGCAAGCTTGATGTCTTGTAGGGAAACTCTGTACTGGTTGGCAGTCATACATGGCACAAATCAAGATGATTGTGGTTGTTGGAAGCCTATCATTCCAGTCCCAAAACACTTCTGCAGCAGTTTGTCAGGATTTTGTCCCATATCTATCTGTCTTCACCTCCTTCGATGAGCTTCTGTCCATCATGAGGTCAACATGGAGATGTTCACTGATGAGCACACTTAACTGAGAACCAGATATGTCAGATGTTGAAACAATCAGTGTCCATATACAGCAAGACTTGGATGGCATTCAGGTGTGGGCTGATAAGTGGCAAATAACACTTGTGACACTTTGTGTCACACATCTTCAGCAAGAGAGAATCTAACAATCTCCAGTTAATATTCAGTGACATTACCCATCAGTGAGTCCCTCAACATCCTGGAGGTAACCACTGTCCAGGAACTGAATCAGACCAGCCATATAAATACAATGGCCTACGTTGTGGGTTCAGAGCCTGGGAATTCTGAGGTGAGTAACTCAAAATTCAACTCCAGAAACCCTGTTCACTATCTACACAGCAAAATCAGGAATGTGACAGCCTAGAAGGTAGACCGCTTCACTTGCTGTATAAAATGATAGGACTAGCTAATGGCAAGGGCCATCCCAGTGTAAAGACTCATCTCTCAATACTTTCCACACTGAGCCCCCTGCGCCCCCCCCCCCCCCCCCCCAACCCCCTCATCTTCATTTAACTGGCAATGTTCACAGCATCTGAGGGGCTACTGGCACTGATGACGGAGGACATAGTAGCACAGTTAACATTGCAGCCTCCCACAGGCCCATGACCCAAGTTCAGTTCCATCCTTTGGCGACTGTGTGGAGTTTGCACGTTCTCCCAGTGTGTGTGGGTTTCCTTCAACAGCCCAAAGATGTGCAGATAGGTGGATTGGCCATACTAACTTTCCCCATAGTGCCCAGGGCTGTGCAGACTAGGTAGGTTAGCCATGGTAAATGTGGATTTATGGGGATAGTTTGGGGGTTGGATCTGGGTGTGATGCCCTTCAGACGATTGGTGCAGACTTGATGGGCTGAATGGCTTCTTTCTTCACTATAGGGATTCTATCATTCTATGACTTACTGCCCTTTGATTGGCTGATAGCTCTTGGAGATAACATTCTTTGCTGAAGGCCCTGAGTGAATTTAAGTTGCACTGGGAATTCAGAAATAGCCAAGGCTCTTCTAGTGGACAGGTTGACACAGCTGTAATCATTAAACCCAGCTCATATATACCATTTTGTGCTTTATATGGTCTTAACAAAATTTATTACTATCTATCAGTATCTTGGTTAGCATTGATGTCTCACAGCAGTGACCTGGGTTTGATTCCACCCTCAGCTGACTGTCTGTGTGGAGTTTGCACATTCTCCCCATGTCTGCATGGGTTTCCTCCCAGAGGCCAAAGATGTGCAGGTTAGATGGCTGTCCATGCTAAATTGCCCATATCATCCAGAGATGTGTAGACTGGATGGATTAGTCATGGGAAATGCAGGGTTACAGGGATGGGATGGGTCTGTATGGGTTGCACTTCAGTGGATTCAATGGGCTGAATAGCCTGTTTCCACACTGTAGGGATACAATGATATCATAAAACCTTGCGTTTCACTTGGATTTTTAGACTCATATCTAAGTTCTCGATTGTTCTAAACTGATATTGTCCTTCATAGAATAGTGCTTATGTAATTCTGACAAAGCATTTAATGTTGTAATTAGCATCATCAAAAATAATATCAGTTCATAAACAGGATTAGAGTTATAACAGGCCTGCCTTCTTCTGGCTCCTCATCAGTGCCAGAATCATGTTTTATGGTTTACTTAAATCTTCATGAGGTCACAGTCTCAGAGTGAAGGGATGACCCTTTAGAACTGAAACAAGGAAGAATTTCTTCAGCCAAAGGTGGTTAACACTGTGGATGCCAAGTCATTGACTGTATTAAGACAGATATAGATAACTTCTTGATTAGATCAAGAGTTATGGGGAGAAGGCAAGAGAACGGTATCAAGAGACATATCAGCCACGATCGAATGGTGGAGCAGTCTCAATAAGCCAAATGGCTTAATTCTGCTCCTAGGTCTTATGATCATGGGTCAGAACTAGATCTGGAATGGAGGAACCAAAGACAACCAGGAAGAAAACTCATTCAAATGCCAAATAAATTAAGTAGAAATTACAATACAATTGTTGAGGAATAGCTAGTATAAAATGAAAATTCAAACATTAACTTGCATCACAAGTGGAGAATTCTACATTCTGTGAGAAAAGAGGAATTAATGAATTAAACAAAAATTAAGCAAAAGGAAAAGACACTCCCTAACCCGCTGTACACGCATAGTTGAAACAGGGCATGAGTTAATTTCCGAAATGTTGAATTGTATAAAACTTTTATGAACTTGAATGGCACTCGTTGAATACAAGGGAAAGCATTGACAGTTTTCATTTCTAAATGTTTTGACAAGGAACATGAGCTGGAACAAATGATTTAAATTGGGTTTTATGATAACTCATTGAATATAAAGGTTTTGACACAAGAATGCTATGGAATGGGTGTATTTTAATTCATAAGTGCAACTATGCTGCTCTGTTAAACAATTTTCATTTGCATTTATGAAACAAATAAAGAAAATTACTGCAGAAGCTGTCAGTCTTTTTTCATTAAGTGCTAGACTTCTCACTGTGCAATTATGCCATGGAAGTGAAACAAGTTGCAAAGTCTAATCCAAGTTAATTTGTCTCAAACAAAGTTTTTGGTATGTCCCTCCTTGGAGGTGATGAATTAGGCAAGATTACTTCTCTCAATCAAAGCTTAGTAACCATGATTCAAAAATTTCAGTGCTTGAGTTTGGGGGAAGGAGAAATTTGGATTTTCTTTCTACAGTCACAAAGCTTGTGTCTCAGAGTTTCAAGATATTGTCTTGAGGTGCCTTGGTGTGCAACATACTGTGTGAAGAAAAGTTGAATTCTGTTGCATTTTCTGTAATATTCCATCTGAAATGTTATGCCCTCTGGTTGTATGCTTGATATGGAATGTACACTATAAATATCAAGAATATTGCAATTGTATTGAAACAATTCAATCAGAATAAGCTGTATGTCAAATAGTTGAATGTTATTGCATTTTCTAATGTACTTTTATACATTTTATGAATAGAGTATTTTCAAAAAAATCTCAAGGACGAAATACTGAAATGAGTAAGTCATTTTGTAACTGTATTGATAACGTCAGCTGGCTTCTTCATAGGTAGAGGAAAGAAAATGGTAAACTATTTACTTAAAACTAATTCCAATTTGGCCAAATGTACTTATTGTTTGTGTTCTTGACTTGTGAGAATCAGATCTGTGCTTATAGGGACTGACGTGTTAGGAGCTAATAAGTTCCAATTTCAGCAGCTGTGCTACAGAAACATTTCCAGACCAATTGTTGCATACTGGGTTTTATATTTCATTTCACACTGTAAAGTTTTGGATCTGTATAACAGGTTCTTTTAATGGAAATTTATTGCTATCTGTTAATAGAGTAATTGAAATTGATGTTTGAACTTCTTTTTTCAATGTACATATCAGGTTGCAAGATCTGGAGGAGCTGGGGGAGCTTTCCGCTCACTGGGACACTCTGCGACAAAACGTAACCATCCATTACCAGCATATGATTAGCAGCTACAAAGAAATGCTTACAGAACTCAATAAATTCTCAGGTATGAAGCACCAGAGCAAGGAATGAAGAGGTTTAATTTGTCTGGCTCTCCAACTCCAGTAGGATAAATTCAGAATTTATGCATCATTCTCACAATTTGGAGCAAGGGGGAAATGGCAATATTCACCTGCAAAAATAATTGTGACTGCAACATTTCTTAAGTATTCACCTGAGACCTAAAGAAGGCTGAACACATTTAGGTCAATACTGAAGTTTAAAGTGCATTTTAACTTTGTTGAATCCTTGTTGGTTGTTTTGGACATCCATTCCCATAAAATTTGTTCTACAGAAGTTATCCTTTCTCTCCCCAAAACCGCCAATTTAAGGGGAACCATTGCTCTCCCAGTTTGAGCTTACATGTACATACTGCTCAGAATTCTAGTCAAATTGTTAATGCAGTTTTTGAATATACTTAGATATTTTTGCCATATAGGTTTGAAAAAGAAATTCTTCAGAGTTGCACTTTCATTATTGGTTTTAAGATCTATTCATCTTGAAGGATTCATAATGACAGAAGTCATTTCTAAACCAAATCTGCTGATCCAACTGTCTTCTCTGATAAAGGACTGTCCATCTACCTTATTAAATAATTGTTATATGTCCCTTCATCTTTACCTTGTCCAAATGTTTGACTCTGCTGCCATGCCTGTTTCTCCCATATCTTCCTGTTTAATTTCCTTTGGTCAAATCCATACCCCTTCTTTCGCACTATAAGGGGCCTAATAGAAGTCACAAATAACATAACACTGACCGCAATGCATTGTCTCATGTTGATCTATATTTTAAACACTACTCTAGAATCTCATTTGTCCAAGGTGGTGTGCCACCTTTGCTTGGTTCCATTTTTGCGTTTTCGATCATGGCCAGAGCATCTCTTAAATATCGGTTTCGCAATCACAGATACAAATGTTGTAACTTCTGTAAGTTAATTTGCCCTTTTGTGCATTAAATGCATTTATGCTGCTATTAATTTTGATTACTATTTTTGAAATTATTGTGTCTATAGATGAGGATTAGCAATTTAATGAATATTTTAGACTTTGCCATGATTAAAATACAATTTCAGTCATTGTGAATCAAATCCACTTCAATGCATAAGTATCTCTGCATCATCGTAACTGAGACAAAGCCAGTGGACAAAGTCAATCTGAGCGCTAATGTCTGACAGCATGTTTATTTGCCCTCCCAGAGCACTAAATTTCATTTTTTAACTAAGAACTCCCATCTGTTTTTTCCCAACTGATCCCTTTTTCTAAAACTTGTGAACGAATTTCTTATTTATCATTTGCATTACCTTTGGGTTCTGAGAGCATGTTATCAGAACACATACAAATCTTTATTGATTTATTTTATCTTTGATATTTTGTATCGATGATGATTTACTTTTAGTGAATTATTTCTTCACTTTTTTACATTTTCCAATGGACTGGTTTATCTAACACAATAAAGATCAAAAGTCTAATAATAAGCACGGATATATTTGACTATAGGACATTTGAAACATAGAATTATATAGGCAGATAAATTAGAATTCAGGTAATATTATAACCTAAAGCTAAGAACATTTTTATTTCTTCATGGATAATATAGAGACTTCAAGTTAAATCATTTATTCCAATATGCAGTGCTGGCATTTAGGAGATTATCTCTCAAATGCCTAAAGTTATCACCGTCAAAAGCTTGTTTAGATTCCTAATGAAGTTTGTCAATATAGTAATACAATATGCAATGTTGCTGCAATGTAAGGAGAGCTGAGGCTTGTTAAGCCTTTTAAACATTAGAGTAGAAAGTGGGGGATTGAGGCACAATGTTGCATTTGTTGTTCCAGTTTGCTCTGTTTATTCTGTTCTCCACTAAATGTAAGTCATCAGTTTTCAGTGGCAGAGTTTTGACCATTGCATGACATCCCATGAACACAGCTGACAATTAGATAATGCTGGCATTACTTATGTTCTGAAATTACATCTTAAAAATATGCTGGTGTTATAAAATGGTCAGTTGAAAGTACAGCATTGAAAGCGATCAACTTTGTAAATTTTGTTTTTCTTGTGGTCTCATATTGCTGTATCTCTAGTATTACTGGTACTAATTATCCTGCTCATCTGATAGTTTGTGCCTATACCTTCCTACTATGTGGGTTAGTCTTCATTTTTTCTTCAATTTCATCAGTAGATACTTGTTCATCCAGTCCCCCACCAGCCTGAAATATACTTCAGAAAAATGGGCAGGAACAGTTGCAGTCACCATACTCATTGCAGTTCCTTTCTTTTGAACATTTAGTACAATTTAAGCAAGCGTTTATGGAAAAAGGCAGAAAGTCAGAAACTACTAATCATAAATGGAAAAACAAGCTTGTTGTCACTCTGAGGCTGTGGAATCTGCTCAGCACTGATTATCTATGGTGTTAGAGAACCCCTTCATCTTGAACAGCTGTTTAATATCAATATAGACCAGATTATCTGTAAATGTTATACACCTCAACTGGCTGACCAAATTATAATGTGTGTGTTTAATTCGCAGGGTCATCATTTAAACCGAGCTGCAGCAGAGGAGAAAAGAAGCTTGAATTTATTCCAGTTAATTTGCATTTACAAAGAATGCATGTACAGAGTAGTTCTACCAAAACTGGTAAGGTTTTTGTTAAATTTTAATACTTTTTCTGATCTGTGTAATATCCATACTTTTAATTATCTCAAAGCTTTACAGTTTTTTCAAAAATATTGCAGTAATTAATTTGTATTTTAATATACCATGTCAGCTTTCATTACTTTTGTAAATGTTCTTGGGTGAGATAAGAGAAATTCCTTTCAACTTACCTCTGAGTGCTTTTAGCGTAATATTTAAGAATGCAGCATTCTAATAAATGGCAATTTGTAGGAAGTGGGTAGTTTGGAGCATCAAGTCCATTTGAATACAACAAATATATATTTTGTGGGAAACAAAGGCCGCTTCCGAGATCAGTAAAAGTTAATTTTGTTTTTGTCCTTGATCAATGTGTTACTATTGGACTTCTCTAATGTCTCAGTTACTAAGTGCTCTGTATGATGCTGAGCCATGTCATCCAAGAAGGATCCAGATTCTGTGGTCAGTGTTGGATTAGTTTTCTCAGTTTTCTATGTTTTTATGAGTTTTGGCAGAAAACAAAATTGCAGTGCACTTAGTCCTGATTGATACTCCTGAGAGTCGTAGTGCAAAATGAGGATGTGTATGCCAGGTGAGGACAAAATCAGCCTCAACTGCCCCACCCCTCCCAACCCAAGAAGGCAAGGTTGCTAGACAATTGTCATTTTGCTGCATGATAAGGCCAGACTCTTAAAGATGCTGCTGCCATTGAACTGTAGTTCAGAATCAGGCACTACCTTCAGAGGGAAAGGGAGAAAATGCAATAAATGTAACCATGTCGATGTGAGTTTGCTTTCATATGTTCATGCGTATATGTGGTGTGTCTAAGGAATAGAATGTTTTTCATAATTCCTAGGTATATTACAACTGCTGAATGCCATATTTCCATTGCTTCTCAACATTTAATTACAAGTATATGTAGATTCATGGTAGTACAATATCACTAAGGAACCTTAGCAATTTAGTAATTTATGTTTTCTCTTCTTTGAGTCCAATGTTTCAAAAAATGGATTAACAAATTGGACTGAAAAGTGAAAGGACAAGAATATTGGTGATGAATACAGTCAACAATTTGCAATTGCATCATTAATTTGCAAAGTGCATGTTTTATTAATGATCAGATCAGGTTCTGGAATTTTATCCCTTCTTGGGAGTGAGCAAGAGGAGGGTAGGTACAAAATTTCCTGTCACTGACCAGTGCATCAGTTTTCTAGCATCAACCTGTTCCCAGAGATGGGATTTGCATTACAGAACTACTCACTATCAAGCAGAAAGTAGTCAAATATGGTTCTTTAGAGACCTACTAAACAAATATTATTAGAAGCTGGCTAGAGTTTTCCAGTCAGCCTTCCAACTCCCTGAGGATTAGGTCAGCTGCCTGGAGGTAGCCTGGTAGCAGACTAGGGAACCAGCACTCCGGGTGGTTAAGGATCTTCTACACCTGTGTGGCTTCAACTGCATCCACAAGTCACCCTGTGTACTACGCTCTTTTGACGCTTGCTCTCTCTCACTCTCTCACACATGAAAAGCTAGCTGTGTTTCGAAATTGGAGTGTGTGCCCTGCTTTAATAAGGAAGATCACAGCTGGATGATAGATTCCCACGTGGTGCAGGCTTCTAGCCCTGGAATCAACACTTACCTGGGTAACATAGTGTCTCTAACATTTCTGAGGAAAGAGGACAGCCCTTATCTCCACCACTCCATCCATCAGGATCTCCAGGTCCTTGTCAGCGAACCTGGGGTGCTATTCTGCCTGTATCAGCCTCATTGTTTGGGTATCCTTGAGTACCTGCATTGTGAATGGTTGCACCTGGCTTGCAGTCTTTAAACTGGTGTTTAGCTGGCTGATTGCTAGAAGGTCCCAGTCCTGACACCATTGAGCATTTCAACCACTGCTCTGCATAAAATTGTATGAGAACACCACCAAGGATACAGCATGCAGACTTAATGATGTATGCCTCGTAAAACTGCATGAGAGCTCAGAGACAGAAACCTTCCAAGAAACTCCCTGAATTTGACACGCAGCCAAAATTTGGCAAAATTCAATCCCATATCTTTATTTCAACTTAATTCCAATTTCCCCAGATTGTTCTAAAAATAATAATAAAAATAATAATCTGTTTCAAAAAAAATGTAGGGCACAATCTTCCCAGTTTGTTCTAAAAATTCTAATTTTGAGAGCAAGAATATTTTGGTTTCTGTGTCAGATGGATCAAGGCAATTTTATATGACTTTGAGCAATCTAATCATTTAAGAAATTTATTTTCGATTTACTTTATTTGTTTAATCTATTGGCTGAGTTTTTATGTCTATTGTTGTGCCTGTTTTATTAAATGTATATGTTTGTGCTGAACACGACGATGTAATGGCCTTCTGTTTGTTGATAATTGTGACGAAAAGTTACCTTTGTTGTAAACAGCGCGACAACTAAATCTGACTGGAAATTGGCTAAATATCATGGAGTATTTCTGTCCACCAGGCTGAGTGAATTTTCTCACATGATTGTCCCAGTTTCACCTCATTAACTAGGTACATGCCTATAAAGTACCTCACTTGCCTGATACTAGCCTGACTGTTCTTTGTCTGTAGGTGGTCATAGTAGCCACTGCTGGGGCATCCTGGGATTCCTCACTGTCCTATTTAAAAGACCATTATGTACTCTGTCAAGCTTTGGCAGTTTAAAAATGCCTTGCACATTTGTCCTGGATATGGCAGATTGGGGAAAGCAGCATTTCACCTTGCGTACTGTAATTGGAACAGATATTTGCCACAATGATGTGGTGAAACTATTTCATATTAGATGCTAATGTTGGTTGGGTGAAGTTGCTGCACATGGAGTGTGCCCTAAGGTGTTGCTGGTGGGTGTCCAAGTTGGCAGTAGTAGAATTCCTACAGTGCAGTTAGAGGCCATTCAGCCCAGACCTCACTGCCTCAGAAAGACAGCCAACATCATGAAGGACCTCACCCACCCCAGTTGTAATCTCTTTCAATCTCTTCCATCAGGCTGAAAATACAAATGTTTAAACGCAAGTACCAAAAAGTTCAAGGATAGCTTCTTTCCCACTGTTATTAGACTTCTGAATGGACCCCTCAAATTTCAAATCTAACATTGATCTTGTTTTTTATGCACCTTCTTTGCAACCATAAATTCTTGGTGTCTACATTGTATCCAGGTGATGGGAGAATGGGAATCTGTATTTTAATGGGACCAGATTATGTAGTAATGAGGGTGATAATGAGTGATACTCCATACAATTAGGCCTTTCACCATTCACTAGCGAGAATCTTATCTTGACATCCAACACGTGGTTAGAAAATGAGACCTTTTGATCTTGATGTCAGGAAGGTCCTTGCTCAACATGGACATCTCACTCAATCTTCCCAAATTTCTTGCCATGTTCAGAAACTGGGAAGATTGTGCCCTACATTTTTTTTGAAACAGATAGCTCAACATAACTCTTTGACTGTATTCATCACAAAATATATATTAGGATTTCTTAGAAATCGACATGAATTTTGACTTTGATGGGATGTGGCAAAGCAATCTTGTTGGTGTTTTCCCAAAAGACCTGAATAAAAACTAATGTTTCAGATTAACCTTGATATGTTGTAAGTTTTTATTCACAACACTGCTGTGACACCAAGTGTTGCATTTCAAAGCAGCCAAAAAGATAAATGTGTAATAGCATCTAAAAAACTTCACAATATCTTTTATTTATCTCCTCATTATACATAGATTGGACTTTTAAAAGGAGTGTGTATGTCCAAAGTATCACAGACATGTGGTACAGAGAATTTTATAATTTCAGGTTGGAATTGATAGCATCTATCAGGTCAATTAACCATGCTGATTTTCTCAAACCTACAAAAACCACGAACAGTCAGGAATCAACACTGTGAAAAATCATCTAATCAAGTAGCTTTAAAAAATTAATAGCTACCAAATTATCACAAAATAAGCAAAGTACATATAACATTTTTTCGACATTGCTTTGATAACCTAAATTATTTGACCTACTGCACTTTCTCTGCTTAATAATTAACATGCTAATATAAATTATCTATAATTTCAGAGTTCTTAAAACAATTACAAAGCTATCCACAAGAAAGCCTATTGTGTGTTAGAGCTCCCTCTGTCTGGCACATGGATTTTGACATCTTTTCCGATTCTGCAACCAAGAATATTCCCTGCCAATATCTTTTAGACTAGTATGCAGAGTCCTATATCCAACACAAATGTTTTGTGCTTTGACTTAAGACTGGACCTTTCTGTCTCTTCAGAATTAAAAAAAAATATATTTCCTGTCACAATATTTTCATTCTCAATCACTCCTCAGGCTGTTGCCTGTACATGCATGTGTGTGGGTGTGTAATATATGAAAAAAATTAGATCTGTATGTGCTTTGAAACCAAATTCTCATATCAATATTTGCAGTAAGACTCTATGTACACTTGTCACACTGTAATTACTTGCCAATGCTTCAGCTTCACAGCTGTAAGCAGGAAAATCTCTTATCTCCCATCAGTTAATGTTCTCTTTCTCAAGCTCATCTAAGCTTTTGTATTTTATTCTGTGTTATGAATGTGTTCCATCAAATAAGGGGAAAATGTATAAACTGGGGATGGTTCCAATTATGCTAAGCCTTCTTACTCCTTAGCTTCATCAGAAAACTGAAAAGAAACAAGAGTAAGACTCTCAAACCTGCTCCTGCGATGTGATTGAAAATGTAAATATTACAGTGGGGAAAAAATTGGAAGTAACCTCCATCTGGAAAGCTAATACATTGATCTTTACGATGACAGTTTGTGTTCTGATATCATCTTTGATGTAATGGCACATTCCAAGACACTTCAAAGGAGCATGATTGAACAAAATCTGGCACCAAGTCATAAAAAGAATCGTTTGGATAGGCGACCAAAAGCTTAGTCAATGACACAGTTTTAAAGGAGTGAAAGAAGAGAAATAGAGTTGGAACATATAGGTAATGAATTTCCCAGCTAAAGATACTATCTCCAAATAGCAACTAGTTAAAATTTTAGATGTTTAATGGTCTTAAAGGAGCACAGATACCTCAGAGGATTGTTAGGTTGGAGGAGTATACGAAAGTGCAGAGAAACCAGGCCACGGAAGGACTTGAAGCAAGGGTAAGCTTTATGTGAGATATCTGGTCCCTCAGGAAATTGAAGGATTTTGGGGATGGATAGGAAAGTTCAATCACACCCCAAGATCAGCCATAGTTGCATTGAATAACAGAGAAGACCTGATGGGCCATATTATCTATCCCACTTCTGTTTCTTATGTCCTTGTTAATTAAAATGGAGGTGAGTTTAACCAAGATCTAATATATCACTCACAAATACAATACTATGCAAGATTAATAATGTATGAAATAATGAAACACCATCATTGTTATTTCAAGAGCCATTGTTCAAATTGTCAAACATAATGATCATCATGTGCTCCTGTTGACCCTTTGATCTAGACTATCCATAACTGGATAGCTGCATAGCATTTCATGGTAACAGCAGCCCTACTTCTAATGCTGAAAAACTACTTGGTCAAACATCTATTTGTTTTTCTTCGTTTACCTTGTTATTTTTCTCAGTGACTTTGAACTTATGCTCATTTGGAGACCAAAATTGTTTCAGGGCCCTAAATGTAATTTAGAATCCCAATATAAATATTTTAATGAGACATCTTCCTGACATTTGGTCCAATCAAAAACTGCATTCGATGTAACTTGTGCGACAAGTAGGCAAAAATGAGTTTCTCTCTATTCACATGACAGGGAGATAAAGTATCTCATAGGTTCTGCCCATTGTGGATAACTCAATTAAGCATGAAGGATATAGGGAAAAGGGCAAAGAATGGATCGTTATTATTTGGCATTAGGTAAAAACAAGGACTGCAGATGCTGGAAACCAGAGTCTAGATTAGAGTGGTGCTGGAAAAGCACAGGAGATCAGGCAGCATCCAAGGCGCAGAAAAATCGACGTTTTGGGCAAAAGCCCTTCATCAGGAATAGAGGCAGGATGCCTGCAGAGTGGAGAGATAAATGAGATAAATAAATATTTGGCATTAAGTTGGTATTGGGGGATATAAGAAGCCATAGGAAAGGATGGGGTCATCTAATATGGTGCTCAGATAACAGGAGAATATGAGGAAAATCTAAATTCAAATCTAGCACAGGCTGCTGCCATTGTCTCTAATTGTAAATAACTTGCATCTTATCCCAGTGAAACAATCTTGAACCTCTAATCTCGAACAATCGAATCTCACAGATTTCAGAACAGGTCACACAACTACCTTTATTTTGCCTTCTAATTTGGAACATTGTCTTAATTAATTTAATATCATATAAATCACATAATTGGAACAAGAGTTTGATCAGTGGATTCTTAGGTCTATTCACTGCCAAAACAAGTTCAGGGCACTGGGAAGCAACTTCCATGAAATGATAGGAAACCACACCACTTAAGGCAGTTTTTGTCTCTACTTAACTTGAGAATCACACAAATTCATAATATGATATATTTATTTTATCAATTTGTGAGTGTTGCTGTTTATTTAAAGGCTAGCTTTTTTATATATACCAGTATATATATTTATATTTCTTCATTTAGCTTCTTGTAGCATTGAGTTTTGTACTGTTAGAATGAATTAGGTTGGAAGAGAGAAGTAAATAGCAGAAGCAAATAATAAGAACTTAGGCATAGGATGGTTGATTTGAAAGAATTCAACCTGAATTATACAATGTATCTGTGTCTATTTATCAGCGTAAGGTAACATTGGGATTGACATTTCTCAGTGGTATGAGTAATGCTTACTGTAAACAAACAATGAAACTGTGTTTTATATATAAGAGACCATACACATATGAGAAAAAAGAATATTTTAATTGATAGAGTACCTGCCAAGCCGTAAACTAAAGTACTTCAAAGAAAGTAAAGAACGTCTTGAACTGTTGTAGAAAAATATGATAACCAAATTATACATAGCAATGTTCCACAATTAATGAGACGAATAAATAGTTAATCAATTTTTTGTTGAGGGAGCTGTGTTTGTCAGGGCACTGGAAAAACTGTCTTGTGCTGCCTCAAACAGGCATAGTTCCATCTGGGAGAGTGAACAGGTTTTTAGATTAACACATTAACAAAGAGTTCCTTTCAGTCATACACTGAAGTGTGACCATAGACTGTGTGTCCAACATACTTGAAGGCAATACCAAATAATTGACATTTGACAGCACATTGTGAAGTGCAATGAGTGATGATGGTTGATCATTCAAGAGCACCAGATTGGTCTTCCAGACATTAAGAGAATAGCATTCTTTGACTTGTAATGCCATAGATAATTAGTAGGTGTGTACTTTAAAGTTTTATTTTCAGCATGTAACCTTTCTGAGAGTGGTTCCAGAAAATAAATGGAGGGAAGTGTTATGGGGAAAATCACCAGTCTCAGAGTCAGAGTCTGGGTTCAATGACAGAGTTTATTGTACAAGGAAATACCGGAGCTCCGGGGAGAGAAAGACGGCAAGAGCATAATGGTCAGCTGTGATTCTTCTCTCGATCTGGAGCACATGTCGAGATACTTTTATACATCATGTGATACAATAGGTCATTGATGAGATTATTGTCTTTGTAACATGATTTGTTTATGGCAATCATTGCAGCATCATAGTTTCGCGACCGTCATTGTCAGTTCCAGTGCAGCCTTTGTTAATTTCATCACAGTTGTTGTTAGTTTCAATGAAGACATTGTCAGTTTCAATGTCTGCACGGAGGTCTATTGCTGTAATAATGGACACTAATCGCTCTTCCTGAGAAGGATGTTTACTGCAGCCCTGGCTATTTGCACTTTGTATTGAGTCTGAATCAAGCTGTTGGCATTTCTATCAAAGATGTTGGCTGGACTCAGACACATCAGCAAGCAGTGTACATTACTCATGTGTGTTCTCTCCCACACCCGCCTTAAACTAATCAACTTGGTTGTGAGTGCATTGTGCTAGCATTCTGTGCAGGCAGTGTCTGTCTTGGCTCTGCTCTCTCTCTCCATGTTGTGGTCCGGTGACCATTTTATGTGCCAAGTGGCTAACTGATGGCTCAACGGCCATCTTGTGTGTCTATGTGCCTAGTGTCACCCTGCCCGTGCCATATCCCACTTCACTCCCCCCTTTGTGGTCAATGAGGCTGCTTCGGAGGTCTCCTGCAGACCATACAATTTACATGTAGAGGTACATCATTTCTAGGAGCTCCTCCTCCTGCGGGGTATCATGGAGTGCCAATTTCGTTGGGGGGGTCTTCCACGGTGACACTCTCTGCTGGTACAGTTCTCGTCAGTAGTGCCTTGCAGCAGAGCTTTAAACACTCGAAGCCCACACAGAATACCAACATGAATGCAATGAGGAGAACTATCCATGTGCCAAATAAGCTCCCCAAGATTTACCAATCAACCAATTTAGCCAATTTAGTCTGTGATTGTGGCTCATTATCGAAAATTATCTAACTGGTCTCAGATACTCTTGATTACTTCTGTAATGTTATAAGAGGCATCAATAACATGGGTGATACAATTGTCACCAATAATTGTACAAACTCCCCCTTGCTGTGCTAATTGATAATCCACCGCATAACGTGTCTACTGTGTGTAGAGTCTGAGTTCAGCCTGGTCTGTATTAACTGTTTCCAGAGCTTTTGAGGTACTATTGCCTAAGATAGTCAGGCCACATACAAGGTAATTTCGATTTTTAGCACTGATGACCCCTGCAGCACCCCCCCCCCCAAGATAGATATCCTAGGAATCCATATCCCAGTGATGAGCCCAAAGTGGTGGGGACCTGCCAGTCAGCACAGAACTCCTGACTGATGGAGAGGGTCACTATCCTTCTCCGAACATGTCCCCCGCTGGAGCATGATACAGTAAGGGGTGCAATTGTCCCTGCTGAGAACAGGTTTGGGAGGTCTGGGTGTCTGTCACGTAAGTCCTTTTAAATAGAAAAACAAATCCCTTCGCTGTACGGCCTGTCCTTCCGTCTGTCTGTCTACCCATGCCACCCCTGTTCCCCAGGATGCCCCTCTGAGCTGGTGAGTATCGAACGGGTGCATCCACATGGCAGAGCTGACATGGGTGCTGTTGCACTGACCACATATGAATTGTCTGCTCGCAGCCACATTCAAGCTTGTCTGCTTTCTGCAGGTACAGGTAAACTGTCCCCTGGTGACTACAGCGCTGATAAGTGCACTGAGTCTGGACATAAGTCGTTTTTGGGAACCAGGGCATAAACGCATCCCCATCCTTGTCCTGTGAAACAGAGTGGGTAATTACTGGGTTTTAAATAGGTCTTCCCTTCCCTAGGTTGGGGGGCCCAGCTTTCTGTTCAGCTGCACACATTTACCCTGGAGTCCCCGCTTGTGTTTCCCTATCTGCCCTTTGCAGGTGCTCCCAAAGTGTCCACTGTATACAGGTCACGAGGGGTCCACACCAGGCCACAAATAGGGATTCCATTGATCGTGCCAGTGGGTAGCAGACAGTTCGGTTCCCATGCAAGCTTAAGTGGGTTTTTATAGAAGAGATTATCCTCAATTCCTGACATGGTCCTGACAGCTTTGACACTTAAACACAGTGAAATACACACAGATATATACATTTTGCAGTCAGAATAAAGTTATCAGTCAAAGTCTTTGTTTTTGTCAGGAGGTGCAGTCATGCTTCTGTCTGGTTTGTTCTGTTGTCTGCCATTCCTGTCTGCACCTGGGGAATGGTCAATGACATTAGTTTGGTCACAGGAGTTTTAAACGGTTTTAGTTGGGTCCAGTGCTTCCATGTGCCTTTTCCTTTAATATCCCTGCAGGCCCAAGTGTCCCCACTTATTACCATGTCGTATGGCACATTCCATTTTGGTTTGTCAGGCAATGCTCGCACCAGGACGTGGCTTCCTGCTGCTAGGACCTCAGGGAAGACTTCAGGTTCCCCTGCCTTGTCCTTTTTGTCCTGTTTATTAATTACAGATTTCCGCATCCCTTTCAATTGGGTGTTTAATTCTATGACATTTGTTTTTTTGTGGACCACATCAGTGATTATTGTCTCTGGCAATTACATTGCTCACCCGGTCATTAATTCATATGGTGTTAGCCGGGTTACCTGATTCATGGTGGCTCTTAATTTCATTAGTCTGGCTGACAGCACTTCAGCCCATGTTCTGCCTGAGGTTTGCATAGCCTTAGCTAAAGTATTTTTAAGCATTCTATTCATTCTCTCTACCGTTTCTGAGCTCTGGGGGTGATAGGGAATGCAAAATTTTTGTCCAATGCCGGGTACTTGACAGACAGTCTTCATGACTTTGCCTGTAAACTGTGTGCCTTGGTTGGAGTCGGTCTGGATGGGTACACCCCCCCCCCCTCCCTAAAACACCTAGAGATTACCTCCTCCACTAATATTCTGGCTACAGTGGTGACAGTGCAGCTTTTGGTCAGGAATGCTTCTACCCACTAGATGAATTGGCCTGTGATGACCAAGCAATACGTTTTCCCACAGGAGAGTGGTAATGGCCCTGTAAAATCTATCTGAAGGTGTTCCCAGGGTCCTCTAGATCTGGGCTTGTGTCACATCCTAACTTTTATGGGTCTGCCTGGGTTATGTTGTGCACCAACCATGCATCTGCAGCAGTACTTGGCCGTGTCTCTTCCCATTTCCTTCCATCACCACTGTCACCCAAGGCTTGCTATCATGTCATCTCTACCTGCATGGGAGAGCCCGTGGTGTAGTTCAAGAAATGTGTTCTGTATAAACGTTGGTGCTACCACCTGGTCTGCTCACCTCCAGACACCATTCTCCCCTTTGAATGCCCCCTGCAGTTTCCATTGCTCTCTCTCTTCCTGCTGGGTGTCCTCCTGTAGCTGCTGAATTTGGATAGCATCTTTCGCTAATTCAATAGTGGCTATTGCAGTCTCGTTAATAGCTTTTTGCTGTAGAGCTTTCTGAACTGCTCGGTCTGCTGTCTGGTTTCCTTTGAATTTTAACCAATTTGGACTCTCCTTTGCTGGCTCCTTTTGATGGGCTTTTATTTTTATTACTGCAGCCTGTTTTGGCTGTTCACTGGCATGCAATAGTGCCTGAGTTCTTAATTGGTGTCTGACAGGGGCTTCCCCCCGCAGTGGTTAAACCTCTTCTACCCCATGCCACCATGTAGTCATGGACTACACTAAAGGCATATTGACTGTCTCTATATATATTCACAGTTTTTCCTTTTGCTAGTTCCAATGCTTTGGTGAGTGCTACCAGTTCTGCTACCTGTGCGGACTGACTTAGATCGATCCTTCCGGACATAACTGTTTCTAACTTATCATTCATCACGACCCATCCTGGGGTGACCCTGCTACGTATTTTTGTGACCCATCCACGAAGAGGGTCTCCTCGGCTGTGTCAAGCGAGTATCTTTTACTCGACCCCATCCTCATCCCCATCTATTTCCCCCAGTTGTGGTTCCCCTGCATCTAGAATTTCCTCAGTTGGGTTTTCTCCTGTATCCCTAACTATTACCACGGACCGACTTGAGGGTAAAATAATTGCTCCCACTTTGCCCTTCTCATATTGGAGATGGCCTTCAGTTTCCCTGTTTAGCATCTCTATTAGGGTGTGTTTAGTGTGGAGGATGACATTCCCTGCCATTACTATGGGCTTGCTAATCCGAACGGCTCAAGCAGCACAGTCTAAGGCCGCTATGCACCTGGGCAACCCAGTGACTACTGGTCCTTCTGTAGTTGAGTAGTACCCTGCAGGCCTTCTCCTGCTACCGTGGTCTTGGGTGACAACTGCAGAGTAAAATCCTCCCTCATTATTATAGCGGATATGAAAATCCTTGCTGGGATCTGGCAGCCCTAGCCCAGAGGCCGATATGAGTCGAGTTTTAAGCTGACTGTATGCCGCCTCCTGTTTTGGTCCCCAGGTTCCAAGGTGGGCTTGCCTCCTTTAATTAATCTCTGGATTAGTTCAGCCAATTTTGTGAACTCTGGTCTCAAGCTCCGACTGTAGTTGAATAGCCCTATGACCTTTCTGACCCCCCTGACTGGGGTAGGTCGTGGCATCTGTTGGATTCCCTTCTTGCGGTCATTGGGCATTTCTTTAAGTCCCTGGGACATGAAGTGTCCCAGGTATAAGACTTGAGTTTTGCCAATCTGTGCTTTTGTGGGGCTGACTTTTAACTCTGCGTTGCCAATTCATGCAGTACTAGACATAAAGCTTCCTGGTGTCCTGACTCCGACTCTGAGGCAATTAGGATATCATCTCCATATTGGAGGGCAGTGCTACCCTCTGGTAAATCTACTCTCTTCAGAATGTCGCTTAACACTCTGTGAAAAATAGTGGAGCTGTTGTGGAACCCTTGTGGCAGGCAAGTCCACATGTACTGCCTGTTCCTTACTGTAAAAGCGAATTTGTTCTGGGACTCTGTGTAACGGGATAGACCAGAACCCGTTGGCTATGTTAAAAACAGTTAAAATCTTCTGCTCGGAGGCCAAGCCATTTAAGATGATGGAGGGGTCTGGGGTGCAATTTGGGGTGACCTTCTTTAGTACTGTAGCTCCCATCAGGCTTTATTACTAGCCACGTTGGGGAATTAGTTGTACCTGCGGTTTCTTTCAGGATTCCTTGTCTCACTAGTCCTTGCACAATCTCTACAACTGCTTTTTCTGCTTCAGGTTTTATTGAGTATTGCTGGCAGAGCTTATGCTCCGGTCCAGGAACCCTTATTGGGTCTATGTTAACTAGACCTGTATCTAACTTTGTTTCTGCTCATGCTCCGGGGACAGAGGCACAAATGGCTCAGAATCCTCCCTTTTCAAGGTTCCAGTCCCTACTGGTGAATGTAGCCCCTTTAATAGTTTCAAGGTGACTTGGAAGTTTCCAAATCTAGTCTTCCGACCATCCTGTCTGGGACAAATCCATTTCCCTTTTGCGCAATTTATTAGAACATTATATCCTCTCATGAGATCGTTGCCCATTAATGTGCCCTCGTTATTTTAGCATACATAGAAACTTACTTCTGTGAGATTAGTTTCACTTAGGTAAGCTGGCGTTTTATTCCCTCCTACCTCAGTTAAGTGAATCATTTTATTTATGTGGGGTTAGGGTAAGTTTTTGATAGATATGGCCGCTCCTGCCCTACTAGCATTTCACATTTCCTCCCTCCTATTACTGCGGGTACATAAATTCTCCCTTCTCCCTTACCCTCACGAATGGGGGGAGCTGGTTGTCAGCTCTGCTGACCTCGCGACTCCCGCAGTTCTGCATTGGTTCGGGTGGTGTTTGAAGGTGCCCCATTCTTGTCCCAACATACTGCGTCTATGTGTCCTGTTCTTTTGCAGTGGCTGCAGTATTTTACATTATTCCCTGCTCGTGGGACCCTATACTCTCTAGCAAAGTGTCTCTGTTGGCCACAGTTAGATTAGATTAGATTAGATTCCCTACAGTGTGGAAATAGGCCCTTCGGCCCACACAAGCCCACACCGACACTCCAAAGAGCAACTTATCCAGACCCATTCCCTTACATTTGCCCCTGACTAATGCACCTAACACTGTGGTCAACTTAGCATGGCCAATTCACCTGACCTGCACATCTTTGGACTGTGGGAGAAAATCGGAGCACCCAGAAGAAACCCACACAGACATGGGGAGAATGTGCAAACTCCACACAGACAGTTGGGAATTGACCCCAGGTCCCTGGTGCTACGAGGTAGCAGTACTTACCACCGTGCCGCGGTGGCAGGATTGTTTCATTCTATTCTCGCCTCCATTCTGGTAGGCTGCTTTGTCGGATCTTGCCTTTATGCAGGAGTTTCTGCCTCCTGCACCCCACTAGCCCACTCAATTAGGTCATCATAATCCTGGGACCTTATTACTCTCATTTTCAGGATGGCTTGGTGGGCGCTAGAGAGCCCACCTTTAAAAGCTTGGATGAATGCCCGGTCCCCCCAGTCTGGGTTTGATTGCCCTGAGCATTCCTGATAGACCATAAATAATCATTTCCCATATTCAGAGGCTCCTTCCCCTTTAAGTTGTTTCATGGTCGTGATCTTGCTCCAGTTCGTGGGAGAATTTCCTAGCACCCTCTGGGTTTCTTCTTTAAAGTTGGTGAAGGGGGTCTGCTGGTCATCTATCTCAGCTGTGAGGGCGACAGCATGTGTCCACCATCTTCCCCTAAAGTCTTGGGCTGCTGTGGCATCCGGTCTGCCAGCTACCTCACTCCACTTGTCCGCTGGGCAAGCTGCCCTGACCATTGGTGTATGTCCCTCAGGGAAAGTTGGTGCTCTACCCATACATTATCCAGCTCTTCCCAGACCAGGTGTTTGCGCTCCGGGGCTGTAATTTTCCCAGGGAGGCCATAATCTGCTGCCTCTCCCCTGGGGTGAATGGTTTATAATTTGCTTTGGGTTGTGATTTTGTCCCTCCTCTGGTAATGGGCGCTAAGTTATACTCTTGCACATTCGTGCAAAGGAGGGAGCATTGATCCATGCTGGACAGTTTTGTAGAAGAGGAAAGTGTCAATTTCTGTCTCCTCTTGCATTCTTTCTAATGTGAATTCTTGATCCTTTATCCTGCTCTCCAGCTCTATAACTTGTTCCTGATCCATTCTCCACCTACTCATGGAGACACTCACTTGTTCAATTAGGCTTCCTAATTGGTATACTAACACTACCCCTACATTTTTAGTTTTATTCTGTTTCTGCTTATCTATCCACTCTCTCTGTTGTGCTAATGTTTGGGATGGGTCCAACACTTTTCTTCATTTGCTCATCAACCCTTGTCTGTCTGCCTTGTACTTCTCAATAAGGGAACCTGCAGTGTGAGGACATAATATCTGCCAGTACCTTGAAGTATGGCTTGTAATTTGAGACTGATAGTTTATATAGTCCATCAAATGGCTCTCTGGGAGGCACGTGAAAAACTTGGATTTGATTACCTTCATGTGGGAGAATGCTATCTTGCAGAAGAATGCTTTCACTTTGAAAACACAGGATGATAGGAGTAGGTACATTTCTCTATATACGTGTCCCCAGAAATCTCTGTCTCATGAACTGACTTTCAACAACATAATTTTGCAGGTTAACTCCACTGCTTTCTCAATCAAAAACAGGATGGAATTTTGGTGGCTAATCTACTAATGACTGCATGAAGGAATTGATTTGAGACAAATATGATGATTAGTTCCATTATATCTAATTCCTGAAATCGCCAATTGAGTTCTTTTGCTAACTGCCTCAGGTATGCACAGACATTTTCTGGTCAGAACCATTTTTCTTTGCTTTTCTATTATTTGCCCCAGACTTGAAGTGTTGCGGTGTTTTTTTTAATTTGGAGGACCATGGATCCAGTTCCATTTTATGTGCATTCACACCACTTTGATATGTGCTGTCCTTCCCCGCAATTCACAGTTCAGTTTGTTCAGTTTTGATATTATGCCTGTAAGGAACTGGAAGTCAAGCAACCATGCATTGTTTTACAGTTCACTGCACATTTTATTCCTGATTTAAGGAAAGCGAAGGTTTCAGGGATCAGATCTAAAAGTCTTTGCAAGACTTTCCCTCAACCATCTCACATCAGCACAGAGGATTAGTCCCCTTGGTGAAACTGTAATTGTGAGCAGTTTTCTCCACTCTAATAGGAGAAGAATATTACATCCACAGAAAGGCTATAATGTGATTTTGTAAATATGACACAATGCCATGAATCTGATGAAATGTAAATTTGAAAAAAAAGTGTCTATCTGCTGAAGCAGAGAAAGTTAAAGGAATTTCAATTTAGATTAGATTAGATTACTTAGTGTGGAAACAGGCCCTTCGGCCCAATAAGTCCCCACCGACCCGCTGAAGCGCACCCACCCAGACCCATTCCCCTACATTTACCGCTGCACCTAACACTACGGACAATTTTTTTAGCATGGCCAATTCACCTAACCTGCACATTTTTGGACTGTGCGAGGAAACCGGAGCATCCGGAGGAAACCCACGCAGACACGGGGAGAATGTGCAAACTCCACACAGTCAGTCGCCTGAGGCGGGAATTGAACCCGGTCTCTGGCGCTGTGAGGCAGCAGTGCTAACCACTGTGCCACTCACAAAATATAATGTGCTCAATTCTCCTGAAGGTTGAGTGCAAGCAGTAATTGATTACAACCATTGTGAACTGAGAATGGGATTTTTATTTAAAAAGCACAAAGGGGCAGATTAGAATTGTTTTCAAAATGGAAACAATAAAATATTAAAAGCGCAACTGGTTATTAAAATCCAGTCAGTCAGAGTATTTAAGAATCAAGTATTTAAGAATGAATTAGATGAAAATTTGATAAAGGTTGCTGAATATTATCAAGAAAGAACATGCAATTCAAATATTAAGTTTATCTGAATTGATAAACTTCAATTTTACTACAAGGAATACAACAAATTGTGATATAGTAATTGATTGATCACTTCCCCATGGGCCTTCCTTTCTTGAAAACATTTGGCCTTCGGTGGTGTACAGATGCCACTTGTACCCTGGTACCTCACCAACACCAACATATCAGAAGCATTGCTTGATTCAGCCATCTTCAGGTGCACAATTTCTAGAGGTTTCTGCATATTGGTCAAGATGAAGAATACTGTTTGATTCTGGACATTTGTTGTATTACTCTATCACAAGTGCAGAAATGCTATTAGTAGTTGTCTAACCGTTATCCAATGGCCATCAGTTAGTTGAGTATGGAATGTAGCTTCAACATGGAACTTCTAGTCTGTAGGGCGTTTTTTGCAAATTAGGCATGAAACTAGCCAACTTTTGGAGAAGTCTTGTAGTTTGTACTTAAAGATCTACATAATTTTTTAAATGAGCTTGTTAATGTAATTGTTTTCATCGTGTCCTGTTGAAGCTGCTGTTTTCCAAATGGAGGAACTGATCAGATGGCAGTTGCATTTTTATCTAGCCTATCATTATTACCCAACCGGTAGTAACTGCCACAAACCAGAGACAGTATGATGTGAGATGAGACAGTTTGTCGAAAGAATCAATTTTCTGATCATTTTAAAGACTGTTATTTGGTTAAAATATCATTGCAACAAATATTATTTTATACTCAGTATTCAGCTGCATAGGGTTGGGTTTTAAACTTGATTCACTTACACACTGTGATGCTGAAATAAAATAAATATATAGTTATTAAACTACAGAGATGCTAAGGATAGCTTTGTTGTTGTATTAGTAGCATTATTGCTACCAAAACAAAACACAGTTTTAAATGAAATTAAAATGTTTAATGATTTACTTTTTTCTGACTGGTGTAGTTCTAGTGAAAACACTTTATGTATTTGTACTAAATTCTTCAGTCCTTTAATAAGTTTAAAATGTACATGCTAGCTCCTTATTCTAAAAAGCACTCAGTGATTTGGTTGGAACGTTTACCCTGTAAGCAAATTAATTTTATTTGTTTAGTCTTTCCTTTGTCTTACTTTGCCACTCATTCCTTTTGGCAGCTTTATTTAACACTAATTGCCAAGTCTTTCTGAACAGACTTTCTTTAAAATGCTAGTTTTCATATACTTGTGTTACTTCCTTATACTGAAAAATGTGTTGCTGGAAAAGCGCAGCAGGTCAGGCAGCATCCAAGGAGCAGGAGAATTGACATTTCGGGCATAAACCCTTCTTCAGGATGCTGCCTGACCTAATGCACTTTTCCAGCAACACATTTTTCAGCTCTGATGTCCAGCATTTGCAGTCCTCACTTTCTCCTTACTTCCTTATACTGACAATTTCAGAGTAAAAATAATTTAACTAAATTGTGATTATTTGGCTAAAAACTAACTTCCAAAAGCATTGCAATCAAAATCCCATGGTCAATTTCTCTTAGTTGACCATAAATCCTAATCTCACGTAATTGAACAAATTAGTTCACAGAAGGCTAAGGATGAAATTCATGTTATTTTTAAAGCTCTTTTGAAATACATCCTGTTGAATTAATTTAATAATTTAATTTCAATGAGTGATTTAAATAGGATGGATTGTTTAATAAGTTCATCAGATGTGCAAAACATCCAAATGCTAAACCTTTTGGTGGGATAAAGGTAAATTAGCAAATTTAGTTTCTTGGTGTGAGCTTTAAAAACTGGGAGTGCATTTATTCAGGTCATGACAAAGCACTTCAGTTCCTGTTCCACACTTCTGGCATGAGAAGCTCACACACAAAAGAAGTTACATCAAGACACTGTTCAAAAGGGCCACAACACACTGCAGTACACCAGAACTGCAAAAAGAAGAAGAACACCTCTACAATGTATTCGCCAAAAATGGATACCCCCGCAATTTCATCAACAGATGCCTAAGGGAAAGACAACGGAATGAGGACATGCCACAACCCAAAGGACAAGCCACTTTACCATACATCAAGAACATTTCTGAACTGACAGCCAGACTACTACGACCACTAAGACTCAAAAGCACACAAACCAACAGCCACTCTCAGACAACAACTCACCAGGACAAAGGACCCGATAACCAGCATGAGCAAAACCAACGTAGTATACAAAATCCCATGTAAGGACTGCACAAAACACTACATAGGACAAACAGGAAGACAGCTAACAATCCGTATCCATGAACACCAACTAGCCACGAAACGACACGACCAGCTATCCTTAGTAGCCACACACGTGGATGACAAGCAACATGAGTTCGACTGGGACAACACTACTATTATAGGACAAGCCGAACAGAGAACAGCCAGGGAATTCCTAGAGGCATGGCACTCATCCACTGATTCAATCAACAAGCACAGCGACCTGGACCCAATATACCGGCCACTGCAGCGGACAGCTGGAACTGACAACCGGAATCGGCAAATTCAAACCACTACAAATGCCGGAGGAAAGATCACAGAAGTGCTTCACAGGAGGCTGCCAAGCACTGAGGATGTCACCTAGACAGGGGACGAAACGTCTGCAACGCAAATTCCCAGCTCAGCGAACAGAACCACAACAGAAGCTCCTATAAACATTTTAAGAAAGTCTACCTGATTTTTAAAAAAGTAGTACTTATGCAATATCTATTTATGTCACTAGAGGCATAAATTGGTAGACTGAGCTTTATTCATAAGAATAGATTAAGAGAACTTCAGTTTGTCGTGTATGGTTATCTGGACTTACTGGAGCTTAAGTTGGTCTTCATTAGTTGCTGAAAATAGGAGATAGTCAACAGAAAAGGCAGAACAGGCTGTTGGATTTGCTGTGATCCACCCAAACTATCAGTCCAGGCTAGTTTTTGTCCCATTCAAGCTGAATATTCAGCAATGTGCAAATTAAAAGAAAAAACAATGCCAGAAATTCAAGATATTTCTTCTGTTTACTCCTGATTAGATGGCATCTATGATGTTGTTACCATTGGAGCTCCTGCAGCACACATTCGGGGATTTCGAAATGGAGGTCTTCGCAGGCAATTGTACAGATTTGAGGGAGAAAAAAGGAAGTAAGTAAAATATTAGCTACTTAACATATGAGTGTGACTATTTGGTTGTACTTTGCATTCAACAAATTTGCTGTATTCATTATTAACGTCCAGTTGGTCTACATCTTGAGGTGTTAATGTCAGTGGGATTTGCTGTCCTTGGTCTGGTGAAACTGACTACAACATCAAGGATTTGATTTTCAATCCTGGGTCAGGAAATCAATGCCCTGATATTTTCTGGATCTAAATTTTACAGCTCAGCTTTATTAGTCATGCAATAGAATCTTCAAATGTTGATGTTCTAAATGGAATGACCGAAAGCTGAGTGCTCTGTTAGTGGAGCTGAGTCCTACAAAGAGGTGGAAATTTCCTACTGAGCATAAACATCAGACTGTGGACATAATAGGATTTTTCACTGCCTGGCTGAAAGAGGAGGCAGTTCAATGAAAGGCCAGAAGCCTTATCATACATGTAAGTGACACAACTACCAACTAAGAGGAATTGAAAATCCTGAACCTGATGTCAGTCAATGTGCTAAATAACACAGACATCTAAAAGTCACTTTCAATAAATTTATATTTCCCTAGGACCTGACCTTAACTTGCAATCATAAAACTTGGCCTGCGTGCTCTTAGAATTGAATAAAAATCCTGGAAAACCATGTTGAAAAAGGAGTAAACTTGGTTTTTAATCATGTAATATCATCGTACAATTGGATGTTATGCCCCCCTGGCAATTGTATTCTCTGTGGGGAAGGGCATGTTAAGTATGTCAGGTACACAGCACACCTCCTTCCTGCCTACCCCTGACCTGGGGTGTGTTATGCTACCTGTCTTTATTCCTATTGCGATTCTTAACTGCTCAAATAATTGGCAAGTGAGGGTCTCAATTCACCTTTGCTGCCATAAAGTACTAGGCAGGCTAGAATGCAAACATTGCTTTTTGAGAGGACTCCTTTGCAAAGCAGGAAGGAAGGGCATGCTCATCAATCCAGGGGTGCACCATGCATGATAGGGGAAACTCCAGGATTATACCTACCCCATCTCTCTACATCTTCCCTATAAAACACATCTCCCCAATTCTCTTGGTTTCAAAAGCCCAGAACTGGTCACCATTACTATTCTTACTACACTTCCTCCAGTCCTAGGAGCACCCACCACCGTTTGGTGCCATCTGATTTAAACTGATATTGGGAAAGGGGAAAGCTATTCCACAGAAATCCATTGAACTATATGTTTAGCTTTTCTCTGGGCCACTGATGGGCCCTGTTGCTTCGCTGCTAATGGCAAAATGTAGACCATTTAATTTCCAATCAATGCATCACACCTTGGTAATGTTCCTCAATAGTTCAAGCTGCTGATTGCATGGTTTTAATTTAATCATTTGTGAATTGTGAAATTGAGCACAGTGTGAAAATATTACACACATAACATGCATAGTGCAGGCTGTCGTATTTTCATTCCTGTAATGACTTGGTGTCAGTTGACTTTGGAGGGGCAAATGGTTATTTTTGAAACAATATTTCTGCCTCCTCTCCTGTCAATGCCTTCATCAGACTAGGTCATAGGTCAAAGAGACTTTTGAACTATCAAGTAAACTTAACACTGAGACCACCCTGCATGTTACACAAAGGACCTAAGTCTACCAAAAGACCAGATTGCTAATTCATTGTTTGGTATATATTATAACTGTGGTTGGAGGAGTGCATTGATTCCTTTGTAGTCCACTGGTGATAACAAATCTTACTTTAACCAGAGTAATGATATGTTCAATTAGGTTAACAGGATAAAGACAGGAAGGATGTTACTGATGACTGGGGGAGTTCAGAACCAAGGATCAAAGTTTAAAGATACAGTGTAGGCCATTTAGGACTGTATTGAGGAGAAATTTCTTCACCCAGGAGTTGAGAGTCTGTGGAATTCTTTACCAGAGTAAACAACTGAGTCCAAAACATTGAATGTTTTCATGGAGAAGATAGCTACGGTCTTGGGGCCAAAGGGATCAAAGAGTGCAAGGTGAAAGTGAAATAGGGTACTGAGCAGGATGATCTGCCATGATCATATTGCCTGGTGGAACAGGCTTGAACAGCCAAATGGCCTAATCCTATTCCTTTTTTCCATGTTTCTATGTAATTTTGTATGACTTAAACTGTTCCCACCTTAGTATTAGAAATGCAAGGTTTGTGAAGGTTTGTAGCTCAGGTTGAGATTTAGGGTGTAGGTTTGCTTGCTGAGCTGTAGGTTTGATATCCAGACGTTTCGTTACCTGGCTAGGTAACATCATCAGTGGCGACCTCCAAGTGAAGCGAAGCTGTTATCTCCTGCTTTCTATTTATATCTTTCTCCTGGATGGGGTTCCTGGGGTTTGTAGTGATGTCATTTCCTGTTCGTTTTCTGAGGGGTTGGTAGATGGCATCTAGGTCTGTTTGTTTGTTTATGGCGTTGTGGTTGGAGTGCCAGGCCTCTAGGAATCCTCTGGCATGCCTTTGCTTAGCCTGTCCCAGGATAGATGTGTTGTCCCATTCGAAATGGTGGCTTTTTTCATCCGTGTGTAGGGGTACGAGGGAGAGAGGGTCGTGTCTTTTTGTGGCTAGCTGGTGTTCATATATCCAGGTGGCTAACTTTCTTCCTGTTTGTCCTATGTAGTGTTTGTGGCAGTCCTTGCATGGAATTTTCTAGATGATGTTGGTTTTGTCCATGGGATGTACTGGGTCTTTTAAGTTTGTTAGTTTTTGTTTGAGAGTGTTGGTGGGTTTGTGTGCTACTAGGATTCCGAGGGGTCTTAGTAGTCTGGCTGTCATTTCTGAAACTGTTTGATGTATGGTAAGGTGGTTAGGGTTTCTGGCTGTGTTTTATCTGCTTGTCGTGGTTTGTTCTTGAGGAATCTGCGCACTGTATTTTTTGAGTCTCCGTTCATCTTGAATACGTTGCATAGGTGGTTCTCCTCTGTTTTGCGTAGTTCGTCTGTGCTGCAGTGTGTGGTGGCTCGTTGGAATAGTATTCTGATACAGCTTCGTTTGTGTGTGTTGGGATGGTTGCTGGTGTAGTTAAGTTTTTGGTATTTGAAAAAAGCCACTATTTCGACTGGGACAACACATCTCTCCTGGGGCAGGCTAAGCATAGACATGCCAGAGAATTCCTAGAGGCCTGGCACTCCAACCACAACGCCATAAACAAACACATAGACCTAGATGCCATTTACCAACCCCTCAGAAAACGAACAGGAAATTACATCACCTCAAACCCCAGGAACCCCATCCAGGAGAAAGATATAAATAGAAAGCAGGAGACAACAGTTTCGCTTCACTTGGAGGTCACCACTGATGATGTCACCTAGCCAGGTAACAAAACGTCTGAATATCAAACCTACAGCTCAGCGAGCAAACCTACACCCTAAAGTATTAGAAATAATGTAGCCAGGTTTCTTTCATCAGCAAAGAATAGCTAGTTTATTTCAAATGAGGCTTAAACACAGTTGCAAAGATTATTGACAAATAAAGGGTTCCAAAACAGATAAGTTATATTCTACCATCCCAAACTTAACTTGATGCAAATATGCGTGAACAGACAAATGATGGTTGAATATCCTATAGAGCACAAAAATAGCAAATACAATCAAAATAGATTCCATAGATTTCTCAGCAATAACCCCCAGACATTAGAGAGACTGTGGGTCTTCAAATCTTTTTAAAATTTCACAAAGCTCTTTAAGACATAAGTTGACAGGTTTATGGAGACTGATGACATTTGGAGATAGTGTGGGAAAATGGCATTGAGGTAGAAGGTCATACTGAGTCTCACTGAGTTACAGGACACACTTGATGTACGAAATGGCTTATCCATGATCCTAGGTATCGGCTTGTGATTCCTTGTAATTCGACATCTTTCAAAATCACTCAAAATAACCCACTTTGTTATGAATTGCCTACGTGATTGTTCATGTTCTAGTTGTCTGTTTTTCCTTCCTGGGACCACACGTCTCTGAATTCTTGGGTACTGCAGCTGAATGGCCTGCTACTCCTCCTATATTCCACTTAGTCACAGGCACAATAGCAAAACAGTGAGCCTCACCAAACGTGTAATGCCTCTGAAGTTGTTTTCCGAGCTCTTATCTTGCTCAGTTGCCTTAAGCAAATACTGCTGTTGGCATTCAAATAATAGTATTGCTGTTTTAAACTAACAATTATGTGCCAGATTCATTCAAGCTCCTGTGAGTCCTCACTGCTCTGGGACTTCACTGAGTTCCAACTACACAGAATCCATGTGATTCAGTGCCTAATTATTAATTGTGTGCTGCCTCTTCTCAAGCCTTTCACTGTTCTATTATGACTCTGAATCCTCACTATACAGAGTTATTCAACTGCAGTAGGACTTTAAGATGTAAAACCTGCCACTACATCACTCCCTCACCTCCATCCAGGGCCCCAAATAGTCCTTCCAGGTGAAACAAAGGTCAAGTGCCTCTCAACTGTTTACTGCATCAGGTGCTCCCAATGTGGTCTTTTCTACATCAGGGAAACCAAGTGTAAACTTAGGGAACGGTTCGCAGAGCATCTCAGTCAGGCCTGCAGGGGCAGACCAGACCTCCCAGTAACCATCCATTTTAATTCCCCTTCCCACTCCCTTTCCAATGTGACCATCCTTGGCCACTTCCATTCCCACAACAAACCAAATCGCAAATTGGAAGAACAACACCTCATCTTCCACCTGGGCAGCCTATAGCCTGAGGAATCAACATTGAGTTCTCCAATTTCAAATAGCCTCCCTTCCCATCCCCCAACTCCCTTCCCAGCCCCACCCCCTCCCCCTCCCTTCCACCCCTCTCAACCACCTACCAGATTCATTCCTCCCAGTGACCAACCAGGTCATACCCTCTACCTGTCTTCACCTATCCCCACTTCACCACCCTGCCCCCACCATTCCCTTAATCTGCAGCTCCCCCTGCACTCAACCCCAGTCCTGAAGAAGGATTACACCTGAAACATCAACTTCTCCACCTCCTGATCCTGCCTGACTTGCTGTGTTCTTCCAGCCTCCTACCTCTCTACATAGAACTTTACTAAGCCATAATTATGCGGCATCTCTGTAGTTCAGTTTTATCAGCACAGCTAACAGTAGCTGTACCTAACATTCAATCTGCTTCTATCTCTTTCTCTCCCTCTTTCTTATCTGTCCGTCTCTGACTGTCTCTGTGTCTGTCTCCTTCTCCAACAAACTCTGATCCCTTAACTATCCTGATTGACCTAATGAAATATTTGCAACAGCCTTGTGCTCTTATTGCTAGGCAGAATTGAATCTAACTAATACTTTGCAATAGTCAAATGTAAGCCCTTTGAAACTGCTCCTTTGACAAGGTGCCACACAAGCTAAGGATGCATGGTGTTAGGGGTAGATTATTAGCATGGATAGAGGATTGTTTGACTGACAGGAGGCAAAGAGTGGGGATAAATGAATGCTATTCTGGCTGGCAATCTGTGACTAGTGGTGTGCCTCAGGGAAAGGTGTTGGGACCACAATTATTTACAATTTATATAGATGATTTGGATTTCGGGACCACATGTGCGGTGTCAAAATTTGCCAAAGACATTAAGATGAGTGGCTGAGAAAAGTGTGCAGAGGACTGTAAAACTTTGCAGGGAAACATAGATATGTTAAGTGAGTGCGGAAAGGTCTGGAAGATAGAATACAATGTGAGTAAATGTGAAGTCATATATTTTGGTAGGAGTAACAGCAAAATAGATTATTACTTGAATGGTAAAAAGTTGCAGCATGCTGGTTTGTAGAGGGACCTGGGTGTTCTTGTGCATGAATCGCAGAAGGTTGGTCTGCAGGTACAACAAGTAATTAGGAAGGCAAACGGAATTTTGTCCTTCATTGATAAAGGGATTGAGTTTAAAAGCAGAGAGATAATGTTACAGCTGTACAAGGTGCTGGTAAGGCCACACCTGGAGTACTGTGTGCAGATTTGGTCTCTTACTTAAGAAAGGATGTACTGGCATTGGAGGGAGTGTAGAGGAGGTTCACTGAGTTGATTCCAGAGTTGAGGTGTTGGCTTATGAGAAAAGGCTGAGGAGATTGGGATTATATTCATTGAAATTTAGAAGAATGGTGGGGGGGGAGGGGGATCTTATAGAAACATATAAAATTACGAAGGGAATCGATAAAATAGAAATTGATAGGATATTTCCACTGGTAGGTGAAACTAGGACAAGAGGGCATGGTCTTAAGATTAGAGGAAGCAGGTTTAGAACTAAACTGAGAAGGAACTTCTTCACCCAGAGGGTTGTTAATCTACGAAATTCCGTGTCAGGGAAGTAGTTGACATTACTTTAGTAATTGCTTTTAAAGCTAAGGTAGATGCTTTTGTGAAAATAAAGGAATTAAGGGATATGGTGAATAAGTGGAGCTGAGTCCATGAAAAGATTAGCCATGATCTTATTGAGTGACAGAGCAGGCTCAAAGGGCCGGACGGCCTCCTCCTGCTCCTAGTTCTCATGTTCTTATACTCCACTGTTCAATGTGATCATGTTAATCTTTGACTCAGCTTTTTGGCCAATAACTGTTAACTACTTGGAATCCAAATGTCTGTGTCTCTCATCCTTGAATGTGTTAAATGAGTGAGCATCCACAGTCCCCTGAGAAGAAAATTCAAAATATTCATAATATTTTCAGTGAAAGCTTTACTCCTCTACTCCAGGCTCAAATAATTTGGCCTCTTATACTGAGACCATACTGTCTAGTTCTTGACTCTCCAGATACATATCTTCAAAGCTTCTCAGCACTGATACTGTCAAATTCCCTCTGAATCCCGTGGACTGGACTTTACACCCCCTCAAAGGTGAGTATATAAAATCGAATGATTATTATTCTTGCTAAATACCCACCTGTCTCCTCCTCCTATCTGAAATTTTAAACTTTTAACCCATCTGGTTCACTAATGTACTTTAGGAAATAAATTCTACCTTGTCTGCCCTACATGTGACTCCAGACCCATAGCAATGTGGTTACCTCTGAACTGTCCTCTGGGCAATTAGAGATTGGTAATAATTGCAGGGTCTAGATAGCACCACTCACATCCCATGAACAAATAAAAAATGATTACACTGGACAAGGCAGATGTCAGTTTGCCTGCTCATATTTGAGCCTATTGAAGACCTCAAGTAGTTTAATAACAGTCATTGAAAAGCTTAATTCCACCCCTTCTGGTGTTTTACTTGTAGTGGGAGGCCCATAATATGCTTTGGGCTGATGGTGTTGGACAAGGAAGGATGTAAACCTATTTTACCTCTTGCCCCATTGGAGGCATACCCCCGAACCCCAAAAGTCATTGACCCTTCTAATCCCTCCCAGCTTCTTCTACCTGGCTCCTCACCTCCCTTACTGAGATTCACCTATCTGGCCTCTGTGGTGTGGTAGGATTGCCTAAAGTCCCAACAATTGCCTGTACTCTCACTGGTGCTGGTGGACAACAGAGCTGTAGCTGTCAGTGCTCTAGACAGGACTTTCTCCTGAGAAAGGGAAAGAATCTTACCTTAAAGTGATTAACGCTGTCCCAACATTTAATTTTCTGTTTGTCTATGTAATCAACTGACCCACCCACCCATTGAATTTTTTGTCGTCACATTACTTATTAAAGTCTATCTCAATGCAAGGTCTAACATAACCTTCCCCTGGCTGATTCCACAATATTATACTCAGAACCAATCTTGAATGTTTGTACAAATTTATCTTCCAGGTCAATTCTTCAATTCAAACAATCCAAATTTCATTTGGATTAAAGGTCTACACCATTTTTACACAACTTTCCGTACCAGCTCCTATTATTCAATCATGGGATAGGCTAACGCTGACTAAGCAGCATTTATTGTTCATATCTTGATTGCCCTTGTGAAGATGTCAGTGAGCTACCTTCTTAAAATGCAGCAGCCCTTTGGATGCATGTACCCTTAGGGGAGGGGGGTTCCAGGATATTAACCCAATGACAGTGAAAGACCAGTGATATAATTTAAAGGCAGGATGGTGTCTTGCTGGGCAGAGAACATACACATGGTAGTATTCCCATGCATCCACTGGTCTTGTCCTACTACGAGGTAGAGATAGCAGGTTTGAAAGGTATTGCTATAAGAAATATGATGGTTGCAACAGTACATATTGCTAGTAGTACACACTGTTGCCATTGTGTGTTGTTGGTGAAGGAAATGAACGTTTAAGGTGATGGATAGGGTGCCGATGAAGTGACCTGCTTCATCCTGGATGATATTGAGCTTCCTAAGTGTTGTTGAAATAAAATCCACCTAGGCATGTGGAGTACTCAGTCATGCTCCTGATTTGTGCATCGTAGATGGTGGACAGGTATGATGAGCTGGGAAGTAAATTAGTTGCTGTAGAATCCCTAGCCTTTGATCTGCTCTTGTAGCCACAGTTTTTGAATATGCTGACTCAATTCAGTTTGTGGTCAATATTATCCCCAAGGATACTGATAATAGTAATGCAGTGTTGGCAGTGCCATTTAATGTGAAGGGGAATGGTTAGATTTTCTCTTTCTTGAGATAGTCATTGCCTGCCGCTTGTGTAGCACGAATGCTGCTTGCCACATATCAGCCAAGCCTTAATGTTGTCCAGTTCCTGATGCATTTGCCATCAGAAATGGTCAGCTACTGACCAAATGTCTCTTACAGTGTTATATCTGGGTAGTGATGTTGCACTCCAGTTTGACTTGCATAGCCTCTTGATTCAGTCATTGTGAACATGATTCTGATCATGTAGACAGATGATCAGAAGTCTGTGTGGAAATCTCAAAAACTTAGTCTTAGTTTGAAATTTAATGTTTCTTCAAAACCTTGTTTCTGATTTATCTTTGGTAGTTGTTTGAAAATCAATGGGGAATATTGTTTTGTGTGATAATCTTAAAATATTTTGTCAAATGTCCATCCCTCTGGGCAATTCACTGATGCTTTTATGGCATTAGTTATCAGTTGTGGTTACAGACAGACTCACATACTCTTAGGTATGGAAAGCATTTACAGATCTTGCTGATGTTTATTCATTTGCTTATGCATGACAAATTGAAGTATGAAATTTGGGATAAGAATAATGATCAGGAGATACTTCCTAGGATATGCCTGATTAAGAAAAGCTGAAAGCACATAAAAATAGCTTCATTAACAGTTCATACTATATTTCAAAGCTGCAGCACCCTGACAGATCTTTCAGCAGAAATATACTTGCAAAAATGTATTTATTGTGTACTTGTATTTTATTGCTAGCTGTTTTAGAGAAAGGATAGGAATAATACAGAACAGCTCCACACTGCTGGTGTTTGCTTAAAATAACTTGCTATTAGTGCCAAAATTGAGCTAAAATAAAGTTTGATTCAGCTCTACAAATAATTCACACAAATAAAATTGCATGAAATGAAGGATATTTCTTCAGGGGATAGTTTGAAATTGGAGCAATTGTGCTTCTATCCCATTATTTTAACAGTTCAGCTCCAAAACAAACTGTGGGAGGAAAATTGCTTGCATATTCTTTACTTCTACACCTGATCCAGATGAAGTAATTACCCGGGACATGACAAAGATTTTGTTCCTTATGACTAATACTGAATAGTTGATAAAAATGCAAAAGGAAATGTATTCATTCTTCCATTCAACCCCTCACCCTGTTCTTTCTTTTGCATTTAATCTCATTAAGTGAAATAAAATTCATCTGATTCATTTTTAATTATTTTAAGAATATTCCTAATTTGAATTCGAATGACAGCATTCGATAAATTAGCTTTCTATCTTTGATCTCTTTAATACTGGGAATTACTACAAAATATAAGTTAATATTCAATTAGTAGAGGAATAATGGACGGAACCTTGCAGACGTAATGGGCATAAAAGCAAATTACTGCAGATGCTGGAGTCTGAAACCAAAAGAGAAAATGCTGGAAAATCTCAGCAGGTCTGGCAGCATCTGTAAGGAGAGAAAAGAGCTGACGTTTTGAGTCTAACAGACCCTTTGTCAAAGACGTAATGGGCATGTTGGCCTCTGGGTAAGGTGCTGTTGAGACTCCCCATCAACTCTTTTCACAAGGGCCTGCTGCATCTTGTGCCGCTCAGACACTTATATGCTAACAGTGGGTCTTCCTCCTAGATTTAGAACCTGGGCTAATGGAAAATATGTCCTGCATACCCATTAAAGGCTACTCTGTTTGTTGGGGTGGCCTTGGATCTAGGAGAGACCCTGGTACCTGTATGTGATGACAAAAAGTGTGGGGTGTTGCAGGCTAGATACCAAAAGGAGAAAAATATTGGCACACCCAACCCAATGCTGAGGGAATATGAGCAGCAGCAGCAGAATGATGCCCCTGAATGGACATTAATTGCCCACTTGAGGGCTTTATTTGGCAGCAGAATGGAGAGGTCATCCAGAACCTTAATGCAAGGAACTAAATTGGAGTTGAGGAGGACAGTTGGTGGGTTTCTTACCCGCCCCCTTAACCAATTAAATGATTCTTACTTTTAAAATCACCACAGGATGAGGTAGAAGATTCTACTCAATTTTCTCTTGCTTCCTAGTTGTATAGTAAGGTATAGGAACTGCGACTTGTTTATTCGTTGCTTCTGTTTATTCATTCCTATTCATAGAATCCCTACAGTGTGGAAACAGGCCATTAGGTCCAACAAGTTAGCACCGATCCTCCAAAGAGTATCCCACCCAAACCTATTCCTCGTTACTCTACATTTTCCCCTGACTAACGCACATAACCTACACATTCCTGAACACTATGGGCAATTTAGCAGGACCAATTCACTTAACCTGCACATCTTTGGATTGTGGGAGGAAATCAGACCACCCAGAGGAAGCCCACGCAGACACAGAGAGAATGTGCAAACTCCATACAGACAGTCTCCCAAGGCTGGAATCAAACCCAGGTTCCTGGCACTGTGAGGCAGCAGTGCTAATTACTGCCCTATAGTATTCATTATCACCAGTTTTTTTTTTCTGTGGCATTCTCATGGCAGGCAGAATTTAATGGAACCTTCACATAGGAGATGGAAAGGTTGTAGAATTTTGAGTGAAGCTGGTGGTTGAGTAGGAAAGCCCTTTGTTCTCCAAACACTGTAAGAAGTCTCTCAGGAGCTGGAAAAGTGAAGGACAGCTATTATGCCAAGAGATCAATTGAGGCCTCTCTGGACAATTAAGGACCATTTAAGGACCTATTCCTACCTCTGTAGACATTTTACCAGAGCATTAACTGGTAAGATTGCAAAATAATTTCCTGTGGTATTCCTATGAGCTCTCTGGGGTTGGAAGTGGGCACATATGCTATAATCAGCATCCCCTCTCCTCCACAGGGCCTGCCTGACTGGCCCTGACAACTCCAACCCCACATGGTAGTCTCATACTGACATTCATGATGATGTTCTGCGTTCAGTGCAGTTCCAGCAGTGACCTCGACTCCTAGTGGCACTGCTGGAACTTATGAGTTGCCAGTCATTTGATTGGCCAGCAGATCCTGAAGATGGGCCCTTGTCTGTTAAAAGGACTGGAGCCCTGACACCAAATAATCAATTGCCCTACCCCTGTAATCAAGTAGTGATTGGTTGTGGCAGAGTTCTCGATCAGCAATCTCGATGCTGACAAGGAAGAAGGAAGGTTTGAGGGGGATCAGAGAGGGGAACTAATGAATTTAGCAAGAGGAAAAGGATCAAAACTTTAAGAGTGAATGATGTCGCTGATGGACAAGGGAGAATAGTTGGGAGGTATTTTCAGAGCAGGAGTATGTTGATTTATGCTGAGAGGTATTGCCAGTGGGAGGGAAATTGAGATATGATGATCCAGTGCCTATTTATTTTATAGAGTTGGGAAATACTTTCAACAGCTAATGATGGAAGAACTGCAGTTCTGTCTGCTTTGTACATTTTTTCTCTGCTCATGATAGCAATCCAAATATCTTTGGTAGGTGCAGGGATGTGGGGTTTGGAAAATAAAAGCTGGTGAGCCATCTAGTGGCCAATAAGTAGAATACATGCTGACTCAAATCCTAAATTGTATTTGCAACAATATTTATATCTGCTTAGTTTATACATTTATGGTGGGGGAGGAAAATCAGCAAAACCACACTCACAGGCAAAACTCTTTCTTTTGAATTGGAGTTGCCACACAAATGTTGAAAATTGGCACTTTGCTCCTTTAAATTGGAATGTTGCAACCTACCCAATGATTTTAAATTATGTTTCAAGTTACATGTTTAATGATTACTACTACTAATGTGAAAGTAACTATAGAGACAGAAGTCACATGTTTATAACAAACCAGCCAGTGCACTCCAAACATGCCCCGTTCCATACAAAGGGTTCTGTCATCATGGTTGTGGGTATGTTTGCTGAGCTGGGAAGTTGTTTTGCAGATGTTTCATCCCCTGTCTAGGTGAAATCTTCAGTGTTTTGGAGGCTCCTGTGAAGCGCTGCTGCACTGTCTTCTGGAATTTATTTGGTTCAGTTTCTGCTGCTTCCAGTTGCCTGTTCTGGTTGTTCACTGTAATGGCCAGTGTATTAGGTCAATGTGCTTGCTGATGGAGTTCGTGGATGAGTGCCATTCTTCTAGAAATTCTCTGGCTGTCCTCTGTTTGGTTGTCTTGTGATTACTGTATTGTTGCAATCGAAATTGTGGTCTTTGTCATTTGTTTGTATGGCTACTAAGGACAGCTGGTCGAGGTGTTTAGTGGCTAGTTGGTGTTTGTGAATGAGGATTGCTAGTTGTCTGCCAGTTTATCCTATATAGTGTTGTGTGCAGTTTTTGCATGGAATCTTGTAAATTACATTAGTCTTGCACATGATGGGTAATGGGTCTTTTGTCCTGGTGGGTTGTCTGAGCATGACTGTCGGTTTATGGGCTGTTATGAATCCCAGTGGTCAGAGAGGTTTGGCTGTCAGTTCTGAGACATTTTTTTATGTAAGGTAGCATGGCTAGTAAGTTAGGTTGTAGCATGTCCTCATCGTGTTGTTTGTCTGTTAGGCATCTGCGGATGAAGTTGCAGGTATATCCATTCTGGGCAAATACTTTGTCGAGGTGGTGTTCTTCCTTAGGTCGGGAGTGCTGCAGTGTATTGCAATCCTTTTTACAGGGTCCTACTGCAGATTTTCTTGTGTGTGTTCGTGTGGTTGCTATTGTAGTTCAGGACCTGGTTGGTGTGTGTGGTTTTCCCATACACTTTCGTGGCGCATTCACCGTTCTGTATTCTTTCTACTAACACATTCACAAATGGGAGGTGATTGTTGGTTTCCTTCCTGCTCTGGTAAATCTGATCCCTGTGAGCATGGTGTTGATAATCCGGTGTATATTCTCGGTTTCTGTTTTCCGAATGATAACAATAGTGTTGTCTACATATCTGATCCAGCGTTTGGGTTTTATTTGTGGGAGGGCAGTTTGGTGCAGTCTTTGCTTCACTACTTCTGCTATGAGACCAGAGATGAGTGAACCCATAGAATAGAATAGAATACTTACAGTGTGGATACAGGCCCTTCGGCCCAACAAGATCACACCAACCCAACAAAGAGTAACCCACGGAGATCCATTCTCCTATCCTATTAGTCTACATTTACCCTGATTAATGCACCTAACCTCCAGTCCAGACAATTACCTGGTAAATCTCCTCTGCGCCCTCTCTAAAGCTTCCTCTTATAATGAGGCGACCAGAACTGAACACAATATTCATAGTGTGGTCTAACCAGGGCTCTATAGAACTGTATCGTAACCTCGCAGCTCTTAAACTCAATCCTCCTGCTAATGAAAGCCAACACACCATGTGCCTTCTTAACAACCGTATCAACTTGGGTGACAACTTTGAGGGATCTATGGACATAGACCCCAAGATCCCTCTGTTTCTCCACACTGCCTTTAATCCTGCATTCTGCATTCAGATTTGACCTTCCAAAATGAATCACTTCAGATTTTTCCAAACTTTTCCACCTTTATCAAATGCTTTGCTAAAATCCATGTATACCATGAGCATTGGTCAATCTTCATCAATGTGTTTTGTCACATTCTCAAAGAATACAGTCAGGCTTGTAAGGCATTACCTGCCTCTCACAAAGCCATGCTGACTATCTCTAATCAAACTATGGTTTTCCAAGTAATCACAAATCCTGTCCTTCAGAATCCTCTCCAGTAATTTGCTCACCACAGATGTAAGGCTGACTGGTCTGTAATTCCCGGGATTATCCTTATCAGTTTTTTTTGAACAAGGGAATAACATCGATAGTCACAGATGAGGTGCTGGAAGACTGGAGGTTGGCTAACGTGGTGCCACTGTTTAAGAAGGGTAGTAAGGACAAGCCAGCGAACTATAGACTAGTGACGGTGGTGGTGGGCAAGTTGTTGGAGGGAATCCTGAGGGACAGGGTGTACATGTATTTGGAAAGGCAAGGACAGATTAGGGATAGTCAACATGGATTTATGCGTGGGAAATCATGTCTCACAAACTTGATTGAGGTTTTTTTGAAGAAGTAACAAAGAGGATTGATGTGATCTATATGGACTTCAGTAAGGCGTTCGACAAGGTTCCCATGGCAAGGGCAAGGTTAGATCTCATGGAATACAGGAGAACTAGCCATTGTGTACCGAACTGGCTCAAAGGTGGAAGACCGAGGGGATGGTGGAGGGTTGTTTTTCAGACTGGAGGCCAGTGACCAGTGGAGTGCCACAAGGATCGGTGCTGAGTCCACTACTTTTCATCATTAAATAAATGATTTAAATGTGAACATAAGAGGAATAGTTAGTAAATTTGCAGGTTACACCAAAATTGAGGGTGAAGAAGGTCACCTCAGATTACAATGGGATCTTGATAAGATGAGCCAATGGGCTGAGAAGTGGCAGAAGAAGTTAATTTAGGTAAATGCAAGGTGCTGCATTTTGGAAAAGCAAATATTAGGAGGAACTTATACACTTAATGGTAAGGTCCTAGGGAGTGTTGCTGAACAAAGAGACCTTGGAGTGCAGGTTCATAGCTCCTTGAAAGTAGAGTCACAGGTAGATAGGATAGTGAAGAAGTTGTTTGGTATGCTTTCCTTTATTGGTCAGAGTATTGAGTACAAGAGTTGGGACATCATGTTGCAGCTGTACAGGACATTGGTTCAGCCACTTTTGGAATATTGTGTGCAGTTCTGGTCTCCTTCCTATCAAGGGATGTGTGTGAAACTTGGAAGGGTTCAGAAAAAATTTACTAGGACGTTGCCAGGGTTGGAGGATTTGAGCTATAGGGAGATGCTGAATAGGCTACGGCTGTTTTCCCTGGAGCGTGGAGGCTGAGGGGTGACCTTTATAGAGGTTTATAAAATCATGAGGGGCACGGTTAGAATAAGTAGACAAAGTCTTTTCCCTGGGGTGGGGGAGTCCAGAACTGGAGGGCATAGGTTTAAGGTGAGAGGGGAAAGATAACAAAGAGACCTAAGGGGCAACTTCTTCATGCAGAGGATGGTACGTGAATGGAATGAACTGGAAGAGAAAGTGGTGGAGCCTAGTACGATTGCAACATTTAAGAGACATTTGGATGGGTGTATGAATAGGAAGGGTTTGGAGGGATATGGGCCGGGTGCTGGCAAATGGGACGAGATTAGGTTGGGATATCTGGTCGGCATTGAGTCTGTTTCTGTGTTGTATATCTCTATGACTCTCTGCTCCTATCCCTCTCCATGACTATAGTAAAGGTCAGTGAGTTGTGATCACTATCACCGAAATGCTGTCCCACCGAGAGATCTGACACCTGGCATGGTTCATTGCCAAGCATCAAATCCAATATGGCCTCCCCTCTAGTTGGCCTATCTACATATTGAGTCAGGAATCCCTCCTGGACACACCTGACAAAGCTGCTCCATCCAAACTATTTAGAACTAAGGAGGTTCCAATCAATATTAGGGAAGTTAAAGTCACCCATAACAACAAACCTGTTACTTCTGCACCTTTCCAAAATCTTCCTCCCAATCTGCTCCTCCATGTCTCTGTTGTTATTGGTTTTGGGGTGTGGGGTCTGTAGAAAACTCCCAATAAAGTGACTGCTCCTCTCCTGTTTCTGACTTCCATTCTCACTGACTCTGTAGACAAACCCTCTTTAATGACCTCCTTTCTGCAGCTGTGATACTATTCCTGATTAGCAATGCCACTCCTCCATCTCTTTTACCCTGGCCCCCACCTCCCTTACCCATTCCCTTTGAAACATCTAAACCCTGGACCATCCAACAACCATTCCTGCCCCTGTGATATGTAAATCTCTGTAAGAACTAAGTAATTAAATGGAAATACTGGACCAGACAATGTGTTGTAACTGCATGATGTTGGAGCTGGTGGATTCAATTCATTGAAACCACATCTAACAAGTGATGGTTGCTTGAAGGACACCAGCTCAGAGTTGATGAGTTGGATTCTGCACTTCAAATACTGTGACACTTCAGGGAGGGGGACATTTAGCTAGATCCTATGTTTCAGGAGACAGTCACACCCTTAGAATGACTGCCTTGAATTTAGTCATTTATACACAAGTAGGTGTGACCATGAGCAAAGCAGGTACAAGGATCCAGGAGGTCGAGTTGAGGGAACCTCAGCCAATGAGCTTGTCTAATGGGGGAGGATTGTGGAGCTGTGGGAAGGATGAGCGAACTGACCATAGAAGCGTGGTACAGGTAGTCATTCAAGATGGGGGAGAAAGGAAAAATGTGTTATAAATGGGGATAGTACAGTCAGGGGAATAGATACTGTTTTCTGTGGCCAATATTGAGAATCCCAGAAGCTATGTTGCTTGTCTGGTGTCAGGGTTCAGGGTATCTCATCTGGGCTGCAGATGGACTTGGAGTGGGAGGTGAAAGTATCAATTATCAATTACCACATTGGTATGAACAATATACATAGAAAGCGGAAAAAGCTTCTGCAGAGCGAATATGAGCAGCTAGGGGCTAAACTTAAAAAAAAAAAGCAGAACTAAAACAGTTTAACTCACTGAGTAACGACCTGAGCCACAAGCAAATTGATACAGGGTCAAAAAGATAAAGAGGTAAACTTGGGGGTCAAAGATTGGTGTGGGAGAAACGGGTTTGAATTCATATGACATTGGCAGCAGTACCAGGGAAGGAGAAGCTGTTCCGATGGGAGGGCTCACCTGAGTCATGCTGGGATCAGAGTCCTTGCAAATCGAATATTTTGGCCTCTCTATAGGGCTTTAAATGAAATAGTTGGTGGGGGTGTTCAGTTGCATGTAAAATTCAAATGTTGGAAATTACATGCAATATCCATACGAAGATTTTCTTACAGTCATACGTAGCCAAGCAAAATCCAGTGCCCAGATGCAAGGACGTTGTCATGAAGGTAGACGTAAACTGACCTTATTCCTCCTGAAGAAAGTGCACATAACAAATAATCAAAACTTTTATAATTTAGAAAATAAAAATAAGCTTATTCATTATTCACCTTATCATCTGATTTTGGCAACACAGTTTTCTCCAAGAGTTTGACACATGTTTTGACTTCTACTGCCACCTTGTAAAAGACCCAGTGAAGATATCATTACTCTTTACTCAGTGTATGCCCCTCAATCTAATGACAGTATAGAAATTCAGAGGGAGAAGTATGCTTTCATGAAATAACAGTTCCTCATATCTAGAGCTTCAACATTTTATTCAATCAGATGAGTATGGACTAGTTAATTATTCAGGTTTGAGTCGTCCACTGTCACTAGGTAGACTCACAAGTAAAGGCCATGTTTTGGAGATGCCGGTGTTGGACTTGGGTGTACAAAGTTAAAAATCACACAACAACAGGTTATAGTCCAACAGGTTTAATTGGAAGCACTAGCTTTTGGAGTGCCGCTCCTTCATCAGCTGATGAAGGAGCGGTGCTCTGAAAGCTAGTGCTTCCAATTAAACATCAGCCTCCAACGCTCCAGGGAAAACAGCCCCAGCCTGTTCAGCCTCTCCCTGTAGCTGAAATCCCCCAATCCTGGCAACATCCTTGTAAATCTTTTCTGAACCCTTTCAAGTTTCACAACATCTTTCTGATATGAAGGAGACCAGAATTGCATGCAATATTCCAACAGTGGCCTAACCAATGTCCTCCCAACTCCTGTACTCTGACCAATAAAGGAAAGCATACCAAACACCACCTTCACTATCCTATCTACCTGTGACTCTACTTTCAAGGAGCTGTGAACCTGCACTCCGTCTCTTTGTTCAGCAACACTCTCTAGGACCTTACCATAAAGTGTATAAGTCCTGCTAAGGTTTGCTTTTCCAAAATGCAACACCTCACATTTACCTAAATTAAACTCTATTCATAGTTAGTGAAATTGTTATTTTTTCCTGTTCTAATAATTTTGATTTGACTTGATGTGCATCATGTTTTCTGTTTTGTTTTCTCTAGTTCATCATACCAGTATATCTATTACTCACCTGAAGATACGACCAAAGCAAAAGAAGTAATAACCAACATTTATAAGCTTCAACCGCTCATATTGAGCAACACAGAGCTTCTACTTACTGCAGCAAGACAACACTCTACTGACAGTCTCAAGGATTCATTGAAAACACTCAGTGAAATTGTAAGCATTTAGACTGTTTACTTTAAAGGGGTGCTAACACTGTGTCATGATTGACTTCTTATTCAGGATGCCTGCCAGCTTTTCATTCTACAGCTTACAATTGGTTGAGTATTGCAGTAGGGGGAGTTCAGGGATTAAGAAGGAAATCTTCTTTGTCAACAGTTTCAATGTAGGTGGCTAGGAGATTCTTAGAGGTAACTTTGCACTCTTTATTGTAGTAGTAATTTGTTAAAACTATAAGATTAACCTTATTTTCAACCTTTTAAATAGGGTCCAAACATCTCCACACTTGATGCCTAAATAGGAAATATTGAAGCTATATGTGGGATGATGGCTACTCATTCAGATAACTGCTCACTTTATTGCATAAAAGCTAATGGGCCTTAGGCAGCCATTTTCTTTCTTTAAAAGTGCTTATTCTTAACTCCTAAGGTTAAGGAGTCTCAGAAACTTGAGTAACAGATAAAATTAGCCATTTCATACTGCTGCAATGAAGTGGCAGGACAAGTGATTTTTGTCATAATTCCATGCTGCCACCAGGCCAATGATATCCTGCCTATTGCACTGATATATTATACATATGTTCTGGTGCCAGTGTGATACCAAGCATGTAGGCTGCATTTACCAATAACTGGTGGGTTTTCACAAATAGCGCTGCATGTTGGCTGTTTGTCATAATCAGAATATTGGCTGCACTCAACCAGCCTGTCTTGTGCCTGTCCCACCAAACTCACCTCTTCCTATCTTGACACTGTCCTATCCCCCTTAGTCCAGGAACTCCCCACCTATGTTTGTGACAGCACACATGCCCTTCACCACCTCCAAGATTTTCATTTCCCCGGCCCCCAACGCCTCATCTTCACCATGGACATCTACTCCCTGTGCACACCCATCTGCCATGACGAAGTACTTCAAGTCCTCCATTTATTCCTCTCATGCCATTCCAACCAGTATCCTTCCACTGACACCCTCATCCGCCTGGCTGAACTGGTCCTCACCCACAACAAATTCTCCTTCCAATCCTCCACTTACTCCAACCAAAGGGGTAGCCATGGGCGCCCGCATGGAACCCAGCTATGTCTGCCTGTTTGTCGGATATGTGGAACTGTCCATCTTCCGCAGCTACACTGGCACCACTCCCAACCTGTTCCTCTGCTACATTGATGACTGTATCGGTGCCGCCTTGTGTTCCCACGAGGAGGTTGAACAGTTCACCTTCCACCCCGACCTCAAATTCACCTGGACCATCTTGGCAACCTCCCTCCCCTTCCTCGATCTCTCCATCACCGTCTCTAGTGACCAACTAACCACAGACATATGCTACAAGCCCACCAACTCCCACAGCTACCTAGACTACACCTCCTCCCACCCTACCTCCTGAAAAAATGCCATCCCTTATTCCCAATTCCTCCACCTCCACTGCATCTGTTCCCAGGATGACCAATTCCACCTCAAAGTCCCAGATGGCCCCCTCCTTCCACAATCACAACTTCCCTTCCCACATGGTTGACGATGCCCTCCAACACATCTCCTCCACTTCATGCACCACCGCCCTTGAACACCAACCTCCAACACAGCAAGGACAGAATCCCTGGTCCTCCCCTTCCACCCCACCAACCTCCGGATTCACATCATCTTCTGCCACCTCCAAACAGACCCCATCACCTCAGATATATTTCCCTCCCCACCCCTACCAGCATTCGAAAAGACTATTACCTCCGTGACTCCCTTGTCAGGTCCACACTCTCCCACTAGCCAACACCCCACTCCTGGCACATTTCCCTGCCACCTCAGGAAGTGCAAAACCTGCACCCACACCACTCCCCTCATCTCTGTCCAAGGCCCCAAGGCATCCTTAGACATCCATCATCTGCTGCATCCGTTGCACCCAGTGTGATCTCACCTACATCGGGGAGACAGGACGCCTTCTTGCAGATCATTTCAGAGGACATCTCTGGGACACCTGCACCCACAAACCCACCACCCCGTGGCTGAACACTTCAACTCCCCCTCCCACTCCGTCAAGGACATACAGGTCCTGGGTCTCCTCCACTGCCAAACAGGTACCACCCGACACCTGGAGGAGGAACGCCTCATGTTCTGCCTTGGAGCGCTGCAACCACATGGGATAAATGTGGATTTCAACAGCTTCCTCATTTCCCCTCCTCCCACATTATCCCAGTCCTAAGCGTCCAACTTGGCACCGCCCTCCAGATCCGTCCATCACTTCCCCTCTCTAACCTATCACATTCTCCTTTGCCTTCACCCATCTGTTGCTTTCCCACCTATCTTGCTCCTGACCCCACCCCCTTCCCATTTATCTCTCAGCCCAACCCACAAGCCTCACACCTGATGAAGGGCTTATGTCCAAAACATCAATTCTCCTGCTCCTCAGATGCTGCCTGACCTGCTGTGCTTTTCCAGCACTACACTCTCAACCCTGACTTCCAACATCTACAGTCCTCACTTTTTCCCTCTGCATTCAACCAGCCTGTCCTTGCAAAATATAGAACATACAACTCAAAATTATATGTGATTCCCCTCTTGGACAATATTTACTGAACAATCTGGAGTGGGCTAAGAATTAAAGCAGAGAGGTAAAAACAATGACTGCAGATGCTGGACATCAGATTCTGGAACCAATTTCAGATTACTATTCGAACTTGCACAATGGCTCACTTGTGCATGTAGAAGCTGTATACAGAAGATCATTTTCTTATGACTCTGTGACTCTATGTCCAGACATTGCACCTGTTTCAATTTAAAGTAAACCTTGGGGGACATATGCTGCCTGGTGCACTTGCCATGGTAATGCCGCAGCCAATCAGAGTCCACTTGCCAGCAATCTCCAAACCTTTTACTCATGCAGTATAAATTATTGTTCCCATTGAAATTTGCTTTTTTGCATTTGTACCAATGAGTGCACAGTGAAAAGCTTCAATAAGACATTTTTTTTTAAAATTCCAACCCCAGGTTCTGTATTCCAAGTGATGAAATGCAGTATTTCTGTGGTCTTCAAACTAGGGACCCCAGCCTTGGAATAGGTGCAGGTACATTGTGCACTCAAGACAAATAGGCAGCAAAAGATTTATGTGGAGTCGGAAGGGCAGAACATTTTTTTTCAATAAAACAAAACTTATTTCAAGATCCACTTTACAGCTCTATTAGGAGCCTAACATCTGACATCTACCATTTATCATTACTGAGCATTTCAAGGGGTATTCATTGTTTTGGATTATTATTCTATCGAGCGGACAGGATAACACCAGAGATGGTGGACACACACCAGCATCTCCCATTTATATGAAGCAAAAATAATCCTCGCATTTACTCTTCCAGAAGAGCTTCTCAGCTTGGCTATTCTCAGTGAAAGTCTGTGCAAATTATCTATTTGCAGACATGTTAATTTGACCTTCAATGTGTTCTCATCTAACTGGCACATTAAGCACACAAATCATCATTATAGCTAGCTGTAGACTAGCCCAAAACATCTTGACATTTCTTAAATGTTTGAATGTCCTCATGTTTGAAATTCTAATTTGCATATTTGGTGCCAATGGTTTCATGAAACAGTGTTAACAATTCAAAGAAAATTGAATTTGAATGGCAGATTTTAACTTTCAGGCAGATGCACACCAATTTGAGCAGGAAGGAAGCTAGTGTCTTTTTTGAGGCATAAGTCTCAGTTGAATGGAACTGGTGTGTTGTGGGTGTTAAACAGCGGATAGTGCAAGTTGCTAGATTCAGACCCATGCAATATCAGACACCCCAGAGACTTCACAGATGGAAGCAAAGTAAGATGGAGATGGTAGCCATAAGCCAGGAATCCAGTGAGGCAGCAGATTAAGTTAATTTTCTGAGGGCTCTACTGAAGTAATTTAAATCTTGGCTAATCTTCAGTGGTAATTCCAGTAAAATTGGGCAGTGTGTGAACAGTGTATGATCCAACCAGTTCTGTCATACACTGGAGATCCAGGTATTGCGTAACAAACTCTATGTGTATACTAAATGGGACCTACCAGATGATGTAGGTGAGTGATTAAAGTAGTCAGCAAAGACCCTCATAAAAATGACAACAATAGCAGTGATGACCTGTAGTACATAATCTGCCAATCCCATTTTGAGGTTGTTAATTGTCAATTATGATGAAATGTCATATTAGGTTGCTTGCATATGCTCCACTGTCAATGCATTTTTTTAATTGCACTTTTTTTTGCCAAACTGCACTAGGCATTTTATCCACTGCAAATTTATACTGAAAGCAATGAGAAGCAAGAGATAAATGGCAGGAATTCTTTTTTCCCCTAGTGATTGTAAGTGATAAATTTTGGTCAGGAAATTGTAGATTTCCCTTGCTCTACTTTGAATATTGTTGTAGGATCCTTTGTGTCCACCTGAGCAGTGCTCACAGTTTAACTGAATGGTGAATAAAAAGGAAGTCATGCTTGAAGAAAATTATCATGACTTTTCTAATGTAATGTTAATGCTTCAGAATATTGCACCATGACGAGAGGGTTGTTGGGGTGAAACATAGGAACAGGAATAAAGTTTTCAGTCTCTCAGTAAAACAAACAAGACAGGTGTGATACAGTTAATGGTTAGACCCTGGGTAGGTATCGTCGAGCAGAGAGACCTAGGTTCAGGGACATATCCTTTGAAAGTTGCATCACAGGTAGAAGGGATGGTTAAGAAAGCATTTAGCAAGCTTGCCTTCATTGCTCAGCCCATTGAGTATAGGAGCTGGGACATCATGTTGAGGTTGCACAGGATTCACTGGAATGTAGAAGGTTGAGGGGTGACCTTACAAAGGTTTATAAATCATAAGGGGTATAGATAACGTAAGTAGCTAAGGTCTTTTCCCTAGTGTGGAGGGGTTGATTTGATTTCATTTATTAATGTCACACGCACCTAGGTACAATGGAACATTTTGTTTTGCATACAACACAGGCAGATCATATCATACAAAGTATAATAGAGCAAGTGAACGATACAATGTTACAGCTGCAGAAAAGGTGCACAGAAAGCGAGATCACTATTACATTTAAAATTTGAGAGTTCCATTCAGAGGTATAATACCAACAGGGAAAAATCTGTTATTGAATCTATTCATATGTATATACAAACTTATATATCTTCTGCCCGATGGAAGAGAGTATAGCTGAGCAGGGAGGGTCTTTGATTATGTTGATTACTACCCTGAGGCAGCAGGAAGTATAGATAGAGTGAATGGATGGAAGGCTGGTTTGTGTGATGGACTGGGCTGTGTTCACGACTCTCTGTCGTTTCTTGAGGGTTTGGGAACAGCAGATGCCAAACCACACTGTGATGCATCCAGATATAATGCTTTCTCAGGTGCGCCTATAAAAATTGGTAAGAGTCCTTGTGGATGTAGCAAATTCCCTTAGTCTCCTGAGGAAGTAGAGACTTTGTTGTGCTTTCTTGACCATTGCATTGACATTTGTGGACGAGGACATAATGTTGATGATCATCACTACCAGGAACCTGAAAATTAAATTACCAATCTCAGTTGCACTTCTGTTGTTGAACAAATTGTTGGCATATCTCCACAAAGAAGAGAGGAAATCAGAGGGAATATAATATTTAATATTTCTCTTGTTGCCCTTTTTTCCAAATCAGGATTGATGAAGTCCTTGAATGGTGGCAACTGTCCAGCTTTTGGTTGAAGTTTGGTAGAGTTATCACAGAAAATTAAGTTGATGTTTTACTTCAGTGACCCAGCAGGGTATAATTATATACACATGATGATCTGACATGGCAGATTGTTAATAAAGCACAAATGTTATTTCATCTGATAGTGTGTGGCCAAGGGCTCTAAATAGTACAGTCATATAAGCATAGAATCAGACCTTTTGATCCAATCAATCCATGCCGACCATAATCCCAAACTAAACTAGTCTCACCTCCCTGCGCTTGGCCTCCAAGCATTTCTTATTCATGAGCTTATACAAATGTCTTTTAAACATCGTAACTGTACCCGCATCCACCACTTCTTCTCGAATTTCATTCCATACATGAACCACTCTCTGTGTAAAAAAAGTTGCCTCACATGTCTATTTTAAATCTTCTCTCACCTTAAAAATGGATCTCCTAGTCTTGAAATCCCCCACCCTAGGTAAAAGGCACATGTCATTCACCTTATCTATATCACTCATGATTTTATAATCCTCTATAAGGTCACTCCTTAACCTCTACACACCAGTGAAAAGGATTACAGCCTATCCAGCCTCTCCTTATAACTCAAACCATCCATTCCCAGCAACATTCTGGTAAATCTTTTCTGAATCCTTTCCAGCTTAATGATATCCTTCATAACAGAGTGACCAAAACTGGACACTGTACTCCTGAAGAGCCATCATCAATGTCCTGTGAAAACTCAACATGACATCCCAACATTAATGTAATTTCACAAGTTAACTGTAGCATTTTAATCTGTAGCATTTTAAACCATGCTCTAATCTTCAGCCTGTCATAATATGAACCTCCTCACAACACTTAGGCATAGCTTGCTTATATATGTATGAAAGTGAATACCATTTTTCTCAGTAGTACTACCTTGAAGAACTTCAAGAACTTCACTTTTCACTTGAGAGAAGCCAATATTTTACCAGTTTTCCAAGTATCCTATATCCATACGTCTGTGCATTGACTATCACTGACATAAGTACTGCCAGACAAAAGATCTGTAACAACGCAAAAGAAAAAAGCAAACATAATTCCAAATACAGCAAACACTATTACATCTGTATTCTTGGACTTGAGAGGACATGTTCATGAACTCTGTCACAGTCACATCCTAAATCAGAGATGATAATAACATACAGTATGCAAAGAAACATGGAAAATAGGAGCAGGAGTAGATCATTTGGCCGATTAAGGCTGCTCTGCCATTCAGAATCCTCTATCTTGAAGCCATTTTCCAGTTTTCTCACATTGCTCTTTGATGTCTTTATCTGCCAAGCCTCCACTGATATGTCTGTCCTTTTACCTCCCTTATCTCCTCCAGTTATTAATTATAACCTAACTCCTTTGGTCAAAACTATTAATCAAAACCTTATGTTGCTCAGTAACAAATTTAATTTGATAATGTTCCTGTGAAGCAACTTCAGATGTTCTGCTGCATTAAAGGTACCATACAGGCATCAGTTATTTAAGGCCAAAGATAAGGTTCACATTTTAATGATTTTGATTTTCATTTTATTTATTCACAACATGTGGGAAGGGGGGAGTTATGCGCCACCTTTGATGTTGCAAGTGACCAGGAACATCCTTAAAGCACTGCAGTACATGTAATGAAAGGACTCCCACCATGCTATTCATCAGAAAGTTTGAGATTTTGATGCAGCATTAATGAAGTAAGAGTAATATATTTCCAAGTCAGAGTTTTGCTGAGCTTGGAGGAATATTTTGGATATGTTGATTTTCCCAGCCACTTGCTCTTGTCTATGTGCTCACACCTTCTTTCCCTCTCTCCCAGCCACACACACACTATCTCTCTCTCTCACGTGCATGCACACACGTCACAAATAAGTCAATGGAGTGAATTTTCACTTGCAGATTTGTATCTGCAGATACATTCTATTTTAGTTTTTAAAAAAAGCACACAATCTGTCGGCAGTCAGTCTATGTGACATTTTATAAATTCCTACTTTGGAAATAGAACCAGTCTGACTCAAGGTTGGAATATAGACAGACTCTGACCTCACACCTTTAATGCATTATCTGAGCTGAGATGTCACCTTTTTTTTGTAAAACCTTAAGTTATGTCAGAAATGTGACTTGAAAGAAGTTCTGGGATTTACATATTAATGAATTGAAACCTGCAACTCCATCTTGGTGATTAAAGACTTAACAGCAATCAAGGTTTGTTCAATACATTGCATCATATGTATGACACTTTGATCTTTTACTATAAATTGTGTCCTATGATCGTGTCCCATGAGCTACCTGATGAAGGAGCAGCGCTCCAGAAGCTTGTACTTGCAAATAAACCTGTTGGACAATAACCTGGTGTTGTGAGATTTAACATTGCAATGATGGTGGAGGGAGTTGATGTTTAAAGTTCTTCCAATTTCAATGGAACAGCACTTATCCAGGCAAATGGAAAGCATTCCACCTTATCTCTGATTTGTACTTTGCAGGTGGTGAGAAGGCATTTGGGAATTGGGAGATGAGTTATTCACTGCAGAATACTTATCCTTTGACATATTATTGTAGTTAGACTATTTATTTAACTGGTTCAGTTAAGTTTCATATCAATGGTAAACTCCATAATATTGATGATGGTAATGCTATTGAATGTCAAGGGGATGTGGTTCAACTTTTTGTTGGTGATTCTCAATGCTTGGGGCTTGTGTGATATGAAAGTTACTTACCACTCATCAACTCGATTTTGACTGTTATCCAGTCCTTCTGACATGTGGCCATAGACTGTTTCTTTATCTGATATTCTGTTCAATCCTAGAAAATAAATTATTTTTTCCACTGGATTGTTTGCCAGAATATCTCAAACCACGTTAACTAGATAAATTAGATAGTAAACCCATGAAGTTTTGCATATTGAGATGAAGACCCCCACATTTTTGCAATTTGTAACACCACATATGGGCCATATCACTTTTAAAAACATTGTATCATATTTGTCAAAGCCTGACACCTGATAATATGTAGGCATTGTCAGTATTCTGAATTGCTTGGGTGTTCATTTTGTAAGATATGACATCATTTTGCCTTATGGTTTAATTTGAATATGCTCGCCCATCATTCAGCAAGCTCTCCTGGTTGTCTTTTCCACTTTTGCCTGAAATGATTGCTTGATCTAAAATAGGCAGGGATTTGTCAGGGAGACCTCAGTCCATTTTCCAATTTCTGGCTGTGACATTTAAAAACAGGGACAGAGAAAAGTAAACTTGTACCTCACACATGCCAATGCTTAATTTTGCTCATCATTCATTATATTACGTGGTAAGACCATTTTAGTTGCTTTGTGTTGAAACCCTCAGTGTTAATGAACAGCTTTCATGCTTGGCCTCTTACCCAATGATGCCCCATAGTTATGCACCATAGCATTTGGAATGGGATAACTGACTGAAAGCTTGAATGCATGGATCTCCCAGGTTAAGTTGGTTGATTGACAGGATGAATAAAGATTTCAGAGTTTTTGAAATCAACTTGTGAAGAAGAGGTTGAAGATAAGCTCAAATTGGAGATGAGATTCCAGGTAGCCATAGGCGTATGGGGGGTTAAGAATGGAAATGGTTACAAAAATGTTTGTTACTGACAGCCAGCCAGTACCAGACTGAAATAACGTCCATCCACATGCCTTAAAGGAAGTGATGAGCAAAATCTCTATAGTATTGAAACCCATACCTCTCATTTTGAAAATAATGCTCAATGTGAAAATGGAACAAATAGTAAGACACAATATAATCAAAATAAGGATTAGACAAAATGACAAATAAAATACTTGATTGTATTATAAGAGAATTTGAATAGAAATCATCAGCAGATAATGAAGCTGTATAAGACACTAACTCTGTTAAATCTGAAGTGCAGTTTAAGGTAACCATTCTGGAGAGTAAATAATTCAGATTGGTCTTATAAAAGTAAACTTTGAGGTCATCTGATTAATAATATGTCTAATATTTGTGAATTATATTAATAATGTTAAATTAAAGCACTTTTTGTCTTTTAAAACTAGAAAGTGGATTGTTCAGCAAGGATGCTAAAAGAGGAGAGTTTGATGCATTCATGTAAATTAAATCAATCTTAAATCCATTTGTTGAAGCTCAACCAATCAGAAAACTACACTTCAAACTAATAGAACAGATCTGGCTTTTGGATAATTAGTGAAACTAAATCATTGCTGGAAATTTGGAGTATTTAAATTACTCTATTTATCATATTAGTCTTCAAAGATCCAGAAGGCTTATCTAGAGAATTTATCATTTCAATAAGAAACTGTAACATAGAATTGAGGTATTTCTCATTGAATCTGTGCCTATGAATACCGGTTTATCTTAATAGGTAGGAGAAAGTGAGGTCTGCAGATGCTGGAGATCAGAGCTGGAAATGTGTTGCTGGAAAAGCGCAGCAGGTCAGGCAGCATCCAGGGAACAGGAGAATCGACGTTTCGGGCATAAGCCCTTCTTCAGGAATGGGGAATACCTATCTTTATAGGTAGCATTCCTTTGGTCTTGTCACTCTTGAAAGGAAATTGATATAGAGTCAAAAAGCCATACAGCACATAAACAGCCTATTTGGTCCAACTAGTCCACACCTACAATGTTCCCAAATTAAACTAGTCCCATTTCCCTGTGTTTGGCCTGTAGACGTCCAAACATTTCTTATTCATGTTTGTATTGTCTTTTAAACAGGGCAGAGTAGGAACTTGTCGAAAAGGTGTGTATGCGTGCTAATTTGAGACTCACCCCCCAAAGGCAGCAGCAGTCTTGCTGTTGGTGTCCAGTCTGGCTGCCGTCTCCATTCCCTTACTTCATTTTGTTCTGGAGTTCCATTGGGGAGAAGAAATAAGAGGCATCTGGCCACTTCACTCCATCCGTTAGCTGGAAACGTGGAGAGTTGAAAGCACCCGGGCAGGTGGGATGGAGGGAGGTGGTTTGCACGGTGTGCTGCTGCCTCATCTCCTGAATGAGGAACAGACATAGCAAGTGCTCACTCTGTCAATCCCATTGATGTGAAGCAGGGAAGAGGCTTCAGCAATGCTGCAGGTCCGTTACGCGCAAGTCGGTGTCTGCTCAGAAACAAACCCTGAGACAGAGAGAGGGAGCAAGGCAGGTAGAGTGAGGAAAAAGAAAACTTCAGAAAACTCCCAGCCCCAAAGGAGAGGCATTGAATCAGTTATCCGAGCAATCAGTTATCCAAAAATAAATATTGCCCGCCCATCTCGTTCGGATAATTGAGGTTCCTCTGTATATTCTGCTCCAGTTGGGCCTTAAACATGGCTGGCAGTGACTCAGAAATAAGTCCAAATGGTGTCAGAGAAGATTAGAAAAGGGACTGATGGGAGTTGGCAGCAGCCTGTAATAGTGAAAATGATTCAAAAGAAGAAATCCTGTTCCTCTAATCCTTGTTCCTCCCAAACATTAACTGGGATTTCCAGCAGTATATTTAAACTGGCTACGCTGTTTGTAAACTAAACAAATATAAGTGGAGCAGGCCTGGCAACTACTTCACTTATTGTTGATCATCTTCCAGTTGGGGTCCTTTCTAAGGTGTTAGGCTCCTTATTAACGTATAATGTTATGCATTGTTATGTAATGTGTCTAATATCCTTTGACCCAAACTTGGAATCCTCTCTTTACCAATATGATGCTTTCATAAAATAACTGCAGATTGAATTTGGGATGTTTGTCTCAAGTTCTGCCTGGGAGACTAGTACTGCAAAGAAAGATAGCTCGCCTGTTGTTTTTGCAAAACTCTCTCATTTACTGATTATATTGCAATTTATTTTGTCATATAATCTACTGAAAAATCCAATGATCTGAATACCTCCATTGACTGGATTCAATTGTTGATTTTCAGCCTAAGTCATAAATGTTCCACATTAACTAGTAAAGTTACAGTGATAGTAACGATACCTTAATTAAGTTACTGCATTTGAAGAATTAAAAGATCTTCTACCCCACCATCAAAAAAGACAACATTCTAAAAGAGTAATCAATAACATTTTTGTAAAGTAAACATTATTAACCTCTAATCAATCAAAATAGAATGGATTTAAGTGTGATTTTATAGTCACTCTCATTGCAAACTATCATTAAAGTAATAGTAAGTATTAGTATTAACAAAAGTTGAAGACTTTAAAATTCTACAAAAGCAAAATCTAAAAATCAATTTACAAAACTCATAATTAAATCAGGCTTGGTGTCCAATTCCCATACTATAACTAGTAACTCATTTTGTGTTCTTTATTTTAATTGAAACTGGACAAATTTCACAGTAATAATGAACATAAAAACTGGTCCCCTGACCTGTCAGGTTGTGTTGAATGAATATTGTAATGTTTATGTAAATATAGTTTAATGAGATGTTCTGAAGTCAACAGGTTTTAAAATCACTAGCAGGATAATTAGAGTAGTTGGCATTATATTTAATGAAACACAGGATCTAAGTTCTATAAACCTGAATATCTCTGCTGGTGAAGTAACACTTGGACTGTAACTTGTCACAATTTGGGCTTGATTTCAAATTTTGTGCACGTTCATGAAAACTTAGATAATGGAGAGAGAGAGAGAGAGAGGTAAGAACAATGACTGCAGATTCTGGAAACCAGATTCTGGATTAGTGGTGCTGGAAAAGCACAGCAGTTCAGGCAGCATCCGAGGAGCAGTAAAATTGACGTTTCAGGCAAAAGCCCTTCACCAGGAATACAGGCAGAGTGCCTGAATGGTGGAGAGATAAATGAGAGGAGGGTGGGGGTGAGGAGAAAGTAGCAAAGACTACAATAGGTGAGTGGGGCCTCCTTCACCACCGCTCCCTCACCACCCGACGCCTGGAGGAAGAAGAACGCCTCATCTTCTACTTCGGAACACTTCAACCCCAGGGCATCAATGTGGACTTCAACAGTTTCCTCATTTCCCCTTCCCCCACCTCACCCAATTCCAAACTTCCAGCTCAACACTGTCCCCATGGCTTGTCCTACCTGCCTATCTTCTTTTCCACCTATCCACTCCACCCTCCACCCTGACCTATCACCTTCATCCCCTTTCCCACTCACCTATTGTACTCTATGCTATTTTCTTCCCATCCTCTCATTTATCTCTTCACCCTTCAGGCACTCTGCCTGTATTCCTGATGAAGGACTTTTGCCCGAAACGTCGATTTTACTGTTCCTCGGATGCTACCTGAACTGCTGTGCTTTTCCAGCACCACTAATCCAGAAAATGGAGAGAGAGAGAGACTTCTTTATTAACTTGGTTGCTGTGATTGATTTGCTTGATTTGACCTTAATGATTTGAGTGACATTGTCTAATATTCATTCCAGATTTTATTGTCAATTTTATACATTGAATAAAAGTTTAATTTGAGATTAGTGAGTTTACCATTCAGTGGTTAAGTTGCACTTGCTAAGTAGGTCCTTGTTTATTGCTGCATTGCCTATGACTGTGGTGAAAGTAATTGTGTGCAGTTGGTCTGGGATAGGCAGGGAACTGCTTATTGAAGTTGGTCACATGTGAATGGGAGTAAACATAGTTGACAGCAGCTATCATGAGCCAGACGTTCTTGCTCGAGATAGGAGCAAGAATCACAAAAGTTCTCAGCTCAGCCTGCCTGCTTCTGGCGAAGGTACCTGCAAGAACGTGATCTTTGTTACTGACAGGAAGGTTTTGGAAAAATGTCAGAGGCAACCACAGAGGGTGCTAGGTGTTAAGGGGAGACAGTTTTAAAGGACCCATCATGTTGTGGGACTTAGTGCTATTGGACATAACCCAATTAAAAGACCCTCCATTGACCTCTCACACACTTTATTCCCTCTCTTATCCACTATCATCTCTTATGTCCAATACACCAAGATATGCCCCAAAACAAGCCAAATGCTATGCTTCTCCGTTCACCTGTCGTGCCCCCATGCCAAGATATGTCACTTCCATACCCATGCACCCTCTCTATATGAACCATATAGTGACAGCCGGATATGAAAATTGAATGTTTTCTTTTGATTTTAGGAATTAATTGATAACTTATACCACTGTTTTAAATAAAGCTCCTTTTCTCTACAGTCCAATAAACGTTAGCTTAACTGGCTGGATGGTTTGTATTGCAGACTGATGCCAGCAGCATGGGTTCAATTCCTGCACCAGCTGAGGTTACTCTGGACTCTCCTTCTCAACCTCTCCCCTCGCCTGAAGTGTGGTGACCCTCCGGTTAAGCCATTACCAGTCATCTCTCTCTAACAAGAGAGCAACCCTATGGTCTGGTGAGACTATGGCGAATTATACATTAACCCTTGCAGAACTATTACTTCATAACATCGTCCTCCAAGTATTTTCCTTATAGTTAACCCATAATGGATTAATATGTAAATATGTATTGTATTGCATTTGGCACTACAATAACTCCCTTCATGTCCCTCACCTTATGAGTGCAGGTGGTCTTGATGTTTTACACTTGCTCAGAAAACACTCACAAATATGAAGATAGATTGGAAGGTCTCTTGCTTGAGGGTTGACTGCGATTCTGATCTGTGGATCATCTCTCTATTGTTTGTTCTATTATTTGCTGGAAATTCTTTGTGAAAGATCTCATTCTTTGTAGAAATATTTGATAAAATAACCAATCTGGAGAACCTTTAACTAGACAGCTGCTCTGTTGAAAAAAATTTCTTTATTTCTGTATTCAATGTTTCTGGAACAGTTGCTTTCTAATTGGAATAGATAGTCTGATTTTTGGAATAATATGTCTGATTAAGCTAGACGTTTTGTTCTTCTTTATCATGTCCACAATCTGTGGGCTCCCACTGAGCTGTATGCAAATTATCTCTTCGAGTTGTTGATTAGGTAGGACGTCAGAGGTAACTGAAGATGTCCTACCTAATCAACAACTCGAAGAGATAAACTGCACACAGTTAAACGACTGTAGAGCTTGCTAGACTCTAAATTGCAGCAATGATGCTCTATTGTTTTAACTCTGTAATACTGTATTGAATTCTTCAATAAATCTTTTAACTTTATTATCAGCTGTTCTGTGGCAGTTCACTGCTTTCAAAGTTTCTAAATTTGTGTCCTTGTAATATTACATCTCTGCAATACTTACTGGGCTTTCCCACCTTTTTTCTGGTGTTCCCACATTATTAATGATCAAAATAATTGCTGCCTTCTACTTATTTTTGTTTTCCTGCTTTCTGCAGCTTAGGTGGAGTTTTCCTTTGCTTTCTGATTAAAGTGGACGTTCTCCCACCTGTCATAGCTAAAACCAGGTTCTTCTGCACAAATATTTTTTTAAAAAGTTCTTGTCGGTAGCCTTTACACACCTTCCTGCCAAAATCACTGCTTTATTGAATCCCAGTCCTTTTAGATTTTCAATTTTTTTTCCGACTTTTCTTCTTCTGCCAGACTGTTTCACTACATTTGTTTAAATTTAATTGTTTTCTTCTTCTATAAATGCCTTTCCAATTCCATCGCCCTGGTTCAAATTTCTTTTCTGGACCATTCACGACCTCATGCAGCTGTATCTCATGAAGCCTAATATCCGTGATGGCGATGTTTGAAAGGTGAGAACACTGTTTCATGCTCCTTTGCCTTTCATTTCTGGTCTTTGTGCCATTTTACATCATGTTATTAACCTTTTCCCTTTGTGATCACTTTCTAGAGTCTTAGTTTTCTCCATCCAGAGCCTCTTTCATCAAGGCCTCTGAGTTTTCTATGCTTGGCTGGCTTTTCTCTCTTTTCCTATCCCATGTTGTTGTCCCAGTGCTTCTTTACTAGCCTCTGAATTAAGTGAATTTTGAGTACTATTTTGCTTCTGCTGTCTGCCTCTGCCAGTTCTTGCCCTTGTGCTGCTGAGTGTTTTTCTGAGTCTTAAAGCTGTAATGCACTTAAAGCAGTAAACTCAATTGCTTGATTTTATTTTCTTTCCTTCTGGATTTATTCTCTTCATGGTGGCTGTCACTGGCAAAACCTGGTAATATTCTCCTAATGACCCCTACTGGTCTTTATGGTGTTTTCCACTTCTTTCAGTGTGTGTTACCAGATAAGGGCTGTATGAGGTAGTTTGTTGCCGATCTTCTTGATCCTATCTAATGATTAGTGCTCAAGGATATCCACAAAAGAATATCTATAGAAGAGGCACTGTTCTTAGATGGCATTAAGGTTTATTATATGACAGCAGCTACATTTGGTCAGAATTACTAGGACCAAAGAGAGCTGGTACAGATACATTTACTCACTAGTAGGGGTAGAGTAGAAATCTTTGACTCCACCCAAAGAATGAGTAGAGCCATGTACCCCAAACCTTAACCTTTTTCAGAATCTTTACCTTATAATAGACATGATGTGTACCCATTTGCAAGATTAATTGAAAATGGCATTTTGGCCTCAGTTTGAATGCTGTTCACAAAATTTCAAATGAGCAATGAGTCACTGATAAAAATGCCCTCATGGTGTCAGCTTCGGTCCTCAGCTATCATTGTGCTTTCCACACCCTCAACATCATCTTTATAAGGGGCAGAATCTTCCCAGACAGAACTAGAGAGAAATCTAGGAAAATCATGTGAAAAGTCAAGCAAGACGTTTCTTGACACTGGGAACAATGAGTCGCACTTTCCAGTTAAGTTCCAGACATTGGATGAGATTCCCATTAGTGAGTGGCGAGAGATCTAGAAATAGAGGTTGTCACTCATCACTACCTAATATCAGTTTATTAATATGCAATCTCTATTGAACTACCTATTGGATAGAAACTAGATAACAACATTCATTGATACGAAAGTCAGTGCCTGTCCACTCCTGATCACCACTTGCACTTCAGGACCACCAGACTCTTTAGATACACTTCAAACACCAGGCACCAACATTTCAGGGCATGAGCAGCAACTGCATGCAGCCCACATTTACAAATGCTAACATTTGACGCAGCCCAATGTCTCTGCACCATCATGCCACATCTCCAATCTGCTTACAGTATGCTTCTGCACTACAATGCTGCATCTTGGAGCATACCAGCAACTAGAATTGGAATGCTTCTGTAAGGACACATTGCATGCACAGACAGACACGTAGCTCATGGATTGGACTAGATTGCATCTCAGGCTGTTGACTGGTTTATCTTTAAGCATTTTACTCACTTAGCCAAGGCAAATGGGTCCACTCTACTTCTGACTTGACATGCCTTTTTTGTACAGACAGAAAGTCAGGAAGCTTGTCACATTTAGTAGTATCATCAGTCAAAAGAATGGACATGTTGCAGCAAGGCATCATGTATGTCATTCTTACATCTCACAAAGTGCCATCTGATTACAGGGCAAACACATTGCAAGTAATTTAAGCAAATGGCAATGTCTCAGCGTCTAAGGGAAATAATCCTCGGTTAACGTGACACCCTTCAACCTCTGATATCATTTCAAGGCCTTTGGTACAGACAGTTGGCCATTTAGGGCAGTCAAGGTCAGGATCATCTTCTTGTATGGAGCAAAGTGTTGAATGTCTGGCACTCAATCACCTACCTTGGCTCTTTCTGTCTTATTGTGGGCTGATTTCTTTGAGAATGATAGAAAGGGAAGGATTGAGTGTGATGAAAGCACAGCTGTTATAATGGTACAGGTGGGGGAAAAGTGTGAGGTATCTCAAGTGAATGAGTAGACAGCACAGAGGCCATGCAGAGTCAGTGGACTGTGGGACTTGTGTGGGTAACAGTGAAGGAGGAAAGATTTTGCATATAAAACTGAATGTGAGGTATTGGAGAGAAGGTGGTGGCAAGAAGATGATCATTGACCTTCTTACACTACTGGGCATTCCCTCAGCTGGCTGAGACTATATTGATGTGATAGCAACCCCGAACAAGGCTGGCAGGGTCTCGTATTGTGACCTCCTCTGATGATCTAGTGCAAAAAAGACATCCCTCCAGGTCCCTGCACACAAAGCGGGGCACAAACTTCCCCTTGACAAATATTGCAAACCATTCAGGTCAGCTCAAGACTGATGGCGTCTATTTGGGTGCACAATGGCATTTTAAAGATCGAGTCAGAGCCGGGGATCCTAGAATATTCTAGTAGTGCTGTGTACTTCTAGTTATGGTGATTTAGAGAATCACACTCGCATTGGACAAGAACTATCATAGGGGCAAGTTGGAAAGTTAATGAGGCAAATTTGGAATGATAACATGAGAAAACTTGTCTCGTGGAGAGCAACGTGATGAAAATGACACTTTGCCAAAACCTGGTGAAGTTCAGCCCTAAGTTATTTATTGGTGAAAGACTGCAGGGCTGAAGCTAGTCACTTCCACCATCTGGTGTGTAGAAAATATGAAATGGCAGAAACTGAAATTGAACAATTTTAATTCTTTGCACTTCAACTTCAGTAGGAGCTTTAACCAGGCATCTGTGAAACTTCATTATTGTTTTCAAGAAGTTAAAATGTTAAAGTGAGTGCCAACAAATCCATATGTGCCTCATTATAGATCGGAACATCATTAGTTTACCTAAGGGAGCTGTCTATTCTTGAGGTGTTTCTCCTTGATAGTTACATCTGATAACTTCAGTCCAGATCAAGAAAATTGATGGTGCGTTGTATGATTTTTGAAGTGATGACTTTTCAGTACTCTAGGACAACTCTTTCCAATTGTTTCCAATTCCTTTCTAAGTATTCATTACTCTTTTATAATTAATGACGCAAATAATGCTTACCAGAAATCCATGTTCTCTATCTTTCTCCACCTTAGCTTCATTTTTAAACTGACGAAGCCTAATCTTCTTCTGATAAGAGCATGAGGATCAACTTAAATGCATTTAGAATCAAACTTAACTTGGTCATCCCAGTGGGGTTTGGTACTCTCATGCCAGATTACAGAAATATAGAGGGAGACATCTGACAAGGTGTAGCACAAATTAGTAATCTTTCCCTGAGTGATCAGATATTACTTAGTATTGGAAAAAAAACAAAATCCCATTTTTTCAATTGTAATTTTTATTGTTTTGTGTTAACATATTATTTACTTGTAATAGATACATTGTGATATATTGGCACTACATTGGTAGGGCTGACAGCAAGCTTTCTGGTTGATTAACAACAAAATGGTTTCTAACAGCATGCAAGTATGTGGTTAAAACTTTGCTTTATTTCCTACCTGTGTGCAGAAAAGATCAGGTTATCACACAAAATGGCTTTTGAATGAATTACGTCAGTCATGCATCTTAACTGCAATATAAATATTGGAAAAAGAGTTTGATATTTTGAAGAAGGAAACTGAATACAAGATAACCATTGGTGAATATCACAGGATTGCCCACTAAGATTTTCTTATTAAATATTAACTTTGAAAGGCATTTTTGGGGTGAAAATTCAAATTGTGATATTAGAATATGAAGATAGTATCATGAAGTGCATCTGTTTTTAAGAAGATGGTAATCATTAAAATAATAAGGAAAAATGCTAAATAGCTGTGTGAATCGTAGCCGATTAAGCAGGGTCTAGCAGGCAGGCTTTCAGTTTAATAATTAGGAGAAATAATGCAGCACTAGTTTTGTGCCATCATCTTCTACAAGTGACAATGAACTGACTCAACCTGACAAATGATATCATGGAAAAAGCTGACAATCTATACACTACTTAAATAACAACAACAGGAGATACATTCTAATAATTGTGCTTCAAATATGGATTCATTCATGGGGAAGAAAATTGTCAATTCTGCTGCAGTCTTAGATTGTGAGTTTTGGAGCCTCCATTTTTGAATTTCATTGGTGTAATTTTAATCTTCTTGCTTCCAGAGCACTGAACTAAATTATTGTCAATATTTATTGATAGATTGAACATTATTACAAACTCTGGAATTTTCCATTGTTTGGTACAATAGCTCAAGCCAAACAGAAACAACCTTAATATCTTCCACATGATTAAATTTCAGTGATGCTGTTAATGAGGAAGGATCATGATTTCTGTTGACAGTGCTCTCTTATTAACATTTATAATGTTGGCATCAGTTTCCTCTCTGCTGTTTCAGCAGAATGATGTCCACATTCCTTGAAGAAGTATTAAAAATAGTATTGAAAGGTAATGACAAATCTAAAGTGCGCAATTTAAGTGCTTTTGAAAAACTGTGGTAGTTGCAGTTTTTAACCATAATTTATCCCCATTTTACAGACCGAATTAGTAACTTTCTGCCTCCAGAGTGAACTGATATTAAAGGCCAGTTATCAGAATCTATCTCCTGATGTTGTTATTCAAATGGTGATTAGATAGTCAGCTTTTTCTAGGATAAGATTTGTCAGATGAATGTAGAAAAAATCCACAGCAGTAAGGAAGGAAGTCTACCAGTATCCTGGCTATCATTCATTTCTCAATCAGGATAACCAAAATAGACTATTTTGTTAATGGTTTTAATTGCTGCTTTTGGATGCTTGTTTAAAAACTGCCTGTGTTTGCCTACAAAACAGCAACCGCTGCAGTTCAGAAGTAATTAATTGGTTGCAAAATGCTTTGGAACATCCGGAGAATATGAAAGATATTGTTGAAAGCCAATTTTTTTTCTCTGATTTTCATGTTTTTCCAATGAATGTATGCAGATAAGCTTTTTCATGAAAACATCAAAATTAGTCTTCCTAAAGGCAGATAGTTGATTTTGGGAATAGCTGAATGACACAGACCTGAAATTTGAAATTCTCTACTTAGTTCGTTGAATTCAGTCAGAAGGAGGACCCCAACTGATTTAATCAATTGTACCTCTACTACTGAAGTGTAAATCAGTTCAGCTGTAATTCCTAATCAGCAACTCCTTCTGAATACATCTGTAGCTAAAATCAGAATCCGATTCTGCTGTTTACCTCCTGATATTGTATAACTTGCTAATGTTCTTGTTATGCTCACACATGTATATTGCCTAATTTTGAAAGGAGAATAAACAGAGAAAAGAAACTTGACTGACAAGTGTGTAATTCATCACAAACGATATTATTTTCTCTGTAATTTGTGCCATCAACCTATGCTGAGATAGCAGATCAATCTTTAGCCAAATTAAAAGACAAATGGATCAAGAATTGAGCTATCATCTGGTTACTAAGGGGAAAAAAACTTTATCATCCTGTTTTAAAGAATGACAGATACATTCATCACAAAATTCAAACCTGTTACTAAACATTGTTAATATATATTTCCACAGACTGAACAGTTTGTACATGCTTTCGAAGACCAGTTGCTGAGAAGTGCCCTGTTAGCTTTACATAAGGCTCGTCCAAGCTACATCAACAAAAGACAACCCAATCCCACCCATAATCCAGATGGCAGTGAACAACAGTGTGAAAACAATGAACGCAGGTCCAGCAAAGATTCAATTCCTCACCATGCTGAATATGACGAGGAAGATTGGGCAAGTAATATTTAGAGGAATTTTGCATTCTACCAGCTGATGTATTAGCCATACATATACTTACATCTTGATAGTGTGTGATAAATATCATGTAATCAGATTGCATCTGATATTACTATAGTATCAAGTGATACTATGTAATCACACTTCAGTTCAAATCATTTTGCTTTTGTGGACAATGGCAAAGCAATGGTACTCACTACTATCCTAAAATAAAAACTGTGCACAAAGATCTAGTGATGCTTGTGCTGCAGACTTGCCCTTCTTGCGCAGAGGATAAACTTGGTTCTAGGTCGAGAGGCATTTCCAGTCATGCAGCAAAGACGCTGAATATTGAAGTATTCTCTCAGGTGGCATCCCAGGAAGTTAACATTTTATCCTTCGTTTTTATTTTAAGTTTTCAGACAGGGAAATAAATAATTATAATTGAATTTAGAAGAAGCCAAAGTGAAACATCAACATGAACAAATTTTGAAAAATATTTATGTATGAAACTTTTATCATAATGGAAAGGTTGACTTCCCCAATACAAAATTAGCTTTTTAAGGTTGAGGGTCTATTCTAGTAACATTTATGGAGTTGCTACTTTGTTAAAAGTTGTTATATCTTAACATTTTGACAGTGTTAACTTTTTAAAGGCCATGCAATGAGGTGAACACTGCAAAATTGTGAATTTACTGATTGTTTAGGGACTGCACCTCTACAAGGACTTCAACACTGCAGGAAGAACACAAAATGACAAATATCTATTTTGTCTATTTTTCCCATCAGTTGTCCAAAAATTCTGCGCCAGTATCTCATAAAGGAAGACATCTTTTCCACCTCTCACTGTTTATAGTAATATCAATTGATGGCCAATGTATACCTACCTTCTAAGAATCAGAACCTAGTAAATTGGAGTACACCAGGGCCTCATCAACAGGCCCAGGACTTTAATAGGCCTGATGTGTTTGGTCGTGGTGGGGTTTGGGCTTGCTGTGTTTGTGTTGAGATTAGGCCTGGTGTACTCAGGCCATTCGGCAGTGGACGCTATGCTGAGAACAAACATTGGGGTCATGGGCTAGGAGCAGCACTGGGGGCTGTGGGGCCCTGGCCCTGACACAAACATCAACCTGCCTAAATCAAAAGTATTTCTCTGCATACCTGAAACATTTTATTGACTATTTCTTAGTTAAATGTTAGTAACTTTTGTGTTTTCAAAGCAAGTATTGAATAATTCATACATATTCATTTTCATAGAGTACGAGTCCTTTAACACAACTGCTAGGATACAAAGTCAAACTGGCTGTACTGTATTTGAACAATGTGTCATAACCTTGGGTTCAGTACATAAATTCTTATTACATTAATGTGACATTTCCATTTTTTATTCATCTTGTTGCTCCTCTGAGTCAAATTGTGAACTTATGACAAACCAAGGACAACTTTGAATTGTCGACGATATTAATTCGAGATTCATTTCATTTAGAACTTTACAACTAACAGGGGAAATGAGACTGGGACATCGGGAAATTATTGGAAAAAATTCTCAGGGACAAGATCTATGCACATTTTGAAGCAAATGGACTTATTACTGATAGACAGCATGGTTTTGTGCGAGGGGGTTCATAACTCACTAACTTGACCAAATTCTTTGAGGAGGTGATGAAGATAATTGATGAGGGAAAAGCAGTTGATGTTGTCTACATGGACTTGAGTAAAGCCTTTGACAAAATCCCTCATGGGAGACTGATACAAAGGATGACATCTCATGATATCCAGCGTTAGCTGGCAAAATGGATACAGAACTGGCTTAGTTGTTAGGAGGCAGAGGCTGGCAGTGGAAAGAAGCTTTTAGGAATGGAGGGTTGTGACTAGTGGTGTTCCACAGGGATCAAAGCTGTGACCTCTGCTGTTCATGGTCTGCTTAAATAATTTGGAGGAAAATGTAGCTGATCTAATTAGATACAAAGATTGGTGGAGTTGCTGATGTGAGGAGGATGTCAGAGGATACAGCAGGATGGAGGTTAGTTGGAGGCATTGTCAGAAAAATGGCAGGTAGAGTTTAACCCAGACAAACTTTAGAAGGTCAAGTACAGGTAGAAATTAGCAGTGAATGGCAGAACCCTTAGGAGTTTTGATATGCAGAGGTATCTGAGTGTGCAGTTCCACAGAACACTGAAAGTGGCAGCACAGGTAGATAAGGTTGTAAAAAAGGCCTATGGCATGCTTGCCTACATTGAAGGTGGCATTGAATATAAGGAAAGATAAGTTATGCTGCAGCTTTATAGAACTTCAGTTAGGTCACATTTGGCATATTGTGGACAGTTCTGGGCACCACGCTACCAGAAGGATGTGGATGCTTTGGAGAGGGTACAGAAAAGGTTTACCATGATGTTGCCTGGTGTGGGGGATTTTAGCCATGAAGCAAGGTTGGATAGACTGGGTTTGTTTTCACTGGAATGCAAGAGGTTGAGTGGTAAACTTTTGTAAAATTATGAATGGCATGGAAAGTATGAGGAGTGGAGGGGTCAATTATGAGGGGACACAGGTTCAAGGTGCAGGGGGGATGTTTGAAAGAGATTTTGCATGGCAAATCTTTCATACAAAGGGTGGTGACTGCCTGGAACACACTGGCAGAGGAGGTGTTGGAAGCAGACACAATAGCAGCATTCAAGAAACACTTGGATGAATACATGAATACAAAGGGAATGGAGGGATATGGACTCTAAGTGAAGACAGTTTTAATATGGAGGGGCAAAATGTGTCAGCGCAGGCTTGGAGAACACAAGGGCCTGTTCCTGTGCTGTAATGTTCTTTTTTCTTTGAAACCTTGAACCTATCATGTAGATTTCTATTGAAGCCCACAGTCTTCTGACTAGCCATCCATCTTACAGTCCCCTTATAAACTTCTTTCAGGACTGATAAATTGTAAATCTCTCCATTAAGGCAATGTTTATATTAACTAATAAATTATTAAATTTCCTGACATGTATACAGCATGAACAGTGATAGTACAGTAAATCTGTTTTTGTTTTGGATATAACTTGATTTTTTTTTCTTCTAGGATAGAGTGTGGGTGAATGTGGGGAAAAGCTTGAACTGTATTATTGCAATGGTGGACCGACTGCTTGAACAAGTTGACATAGAACAACAATGTAAGGTTGAGCCTTCAGCAGTTAATCAAATCACCTCTTCAGCTTCTGGTAGGTTTCAAATCAAGCAAACCATATTACAATGAACAGGCAATTAATCTTCTGTGCATTTTACATGTACTGTGTTCAATTTACTTTTATACTGACATTTGACATGTGTGCCTTGTCATTTGTAATTGATGTTTCCTTTTCCATTTAATTGGGTAGACAACTGTGGGCTGGTAAGAGCAGGGATGGAAGACCGCATTGTTTGTTTTAATGAAACATTTAGATTGCAAAGTTTGGCTTTCATTTCTCAGCACTTTAAATGGCGTTATGGCTTCAAAATAGTGAATGCTATTCCTTTGATCTAGTCGCAGTAAGAGAAAACACAATCCCAATTTCTTATTCATTAGCATGGCTACAGCTATTGTCCTCCTAATAATGACCATGGCAGTAATCACTTTGCCACAATGCAAGAATAAAATGCACTACCAAGTAATATTCCAAACAAAATATACAAGTTAACTCATGCCATAATCACAGAAGCATCAACAAATCAACCTTAATGCATGTCTTCTGTTTGCCTTTGTCTGAACTTAGTGTTCTCCCACTACCACCCTTGGAGCATGACTATTGAAAAATTACTGTCTTTCACTGCGGAGAATACAGATAGCAATTCATAATGACCTCCCACAGTTTGTGCAGAAAGTCTAACTTTGGACTACATCATCATGGCATGGTGCCAGAAGTGTGGTTTAGCTGACATTCAACAGCAAGAGTAATATGGCTATGATGGGAGGATAAATGAGGGCAAATGGGAGGACAGGAGATTCAGTTCCACAGAGACATTGCCACTCTTCTGTGATGATGCCATAGCAATTCTAATAATATAATGTAGAAAAGATAACTGGAGTGCTGTGAAAATCTTCAAGCCAGTTTCAGCACTGGAATCTGAAGTCATCGTGGCAGCAGTCTGATTGTATGGTAGCAAGATCCTTTTCGATAAGAGAAATCGGAACTTCCATGGCAGTATCCAGAATTTGACTTCTGCATGTCTTACAATGGAAACTGAAACATCAACCATTGGTTGCATCAACACATGTTGTCCTCCATCTCTTGTTCTTTTACCACTGTCTGGACCAGCTAAAGTTCTAGGTATCTCAAATGGAAAAGGTGCACAGTAGAGTTGTTGTAAGGGTAATTGCAAGTCAAAGTAAGATGTAGATGCTTACACCATGTGCAGCTTATAAATCAGAAGAGATTCTGAGATGAAATGGAAGTAAGATGTAAGGAGGTGGTTTAGGTACAGAGATGCTGTTACTTTTGCAAGTCACAGCCTCACTGATGGCTAATCTAAATAATATGAGCACTGTCTCCTCCATCAGGGAAAGATTTGTAACTATGCCTGGTCCCCACCTCCAGTGATGCACCATCTTCTCCTGTCACAGGACAATCACAGACCTTTAATGATTATGGTGTAATGTTTTTGCACGATGTATCAACCATGGTTGAATAGCTGATAGTGTATCCAAGCTGTGAAATATGTATGTGGGTTTTGCAACAATGCTAAATGGGTGAGGCCGAGGTGAAGCTAGAACATGAGGGACGAATTGTGATTGTTGAAGGTGAGTGAAAGAAGTCTGGTACGTTTAGAAGAATTTGGACCTACTGTTGCAATTGGTGGGTTGTGATCATTGAAGATGCTTTCACTGATTTTAGATTAGATTCCTTACAGTGTGGGAACAGGCCCTTCGGCCCAACAAGTCCAAACCGAACCTCCGAAGAGTAACCCACCCAGACCCATTTCCCTCTGACTAATGAACCTAAAACTATGGACAATTTAGCATGGCTAATTCATCTGACCTGCACATTTTTAGACTGTGCGAGGAAACCCATGCAGGCATGGGGAGAATGTGCAAACTCCACACAGACAGTTGCCCGAGGCAGGAATGAAATCCAGGTCCCTGGCGCTGTGAGGCTTAGGTACTAACGTGAACTAATGAAAGCACTGCATCCAGGTTTCTCAGCACTTAATATGTAGCATGGTTTTGGAAATGTTTGTCTTGAGAGTCTCCTGATAATCAGTGGATACAATATGTCCTTCCTTTCCACCTCTGCTAACAAGGCAACCAGTGAAGTCTTGAGAAACTTGTTCACCCTTACTTTTGTTCAATCTTCCACAAACAGTTCCAGCACCTGCTTCAACCATAAGACAAAGGAGCAGAATTAGGCCACTTGGAACATTGAGTCTATTCCACTACTTGATCATTGTTAATTACATTTCTTAAATTCGTTCTTGTGCCTTCTTCCTGTAACCTTTCATCCCCTTACTAAACAGGAACCTATCTATCTCTGTCTTAAATACACTCGATGACTTGGCCTTCACAGCCTTCTGTGGCAATGAGTTCCATGGATAAACCACCTTCAGGCTGAACTCCTATCTTTGTTCCAAAGCATCATCACCTCCACTCTGAGACCATGTCCTTAGGTCCTCATCTCTCCTTCAAGTGGAAACATTTCCACCTCCACTCTATCCAGACCACTCAAAATTCTGTAAGTTTCATTGAGACCCCTCCTTTATCCTTCTAAACTTCATTGGATACAGACCTAGAGTCCTCAATCATTCCTCATATGGCAAGCACTTCATCCCCAGATTCATTCTTATAAATCTCCTCTGGACACCCTCCAAAGCCAGCACACCTTTCCTTAGATAAGGGGCCTGAAACACCTCTCAATATCCCAAATGCCTCATGACCACACCATATACAGCCTCAGGAGTACATCTTTGCTTTTGTATTCTAGTCCTCTCAAAAGGAATGCTAGCATTGCATTTGCTTTCCTAACTGTCAGCTGAACCTGCATGTTAACTTTGAGAGTCCTGAACGAGAACTCCTAAGCCTCTTTGTGCTAGAGATTTCTGGAATCTTTTCTCAATGTAAAATATAGTCTGTGCCTCCATTCTTCCTAACAAGATGCATAACCAAAATTCACTTAACCTTCCAGATTAACTTTGAGTTGGGTTGGTCTTGCACAAACATGGGACCCCTGTTGAGCATAGAGTTCTCAACAGCATATCAACTGTATCTAACAATTATACAGATGATTGGGCAGTGCCACGTTGTGCGCTTCCTATGTTGGTTAATCGTGCATCACAATCCCTTTGCAGAGAAATTATATTTTCTTTCTTGAACTGATAATTGAAATGTTATTTTGTTATAATACGTGCAAATTATGATGTGTCATTGTCTACTTTAGTCAAGATAATTAATTAAGAAGCAACTCATTTGTGATCATCCACGTTAAATGCCCACTCTCTTTAAATTAGCAGAAAGCTAAATATTTTGTGAATATTCTAAGAAATTAGGGATTCTGGAGTGTGGTAATAAAGAATTGATATATCATACATTAGCTATATTAAGGGAGGTATGATTAGGAAAGGCTGCAGGATGAGTGCAATCAGGAAGATTCCCTTAATCTTGGGAGGTTGGAGTGACTTCTGGAACTAATTAAATACTGGCAGCCATTACATAGTTAGGCTCAACCAGAGAGTACAAGGAGATAGTGAAGATAGTGAATCAAAGATCGTAATCCTAAAACTGGAAGCAGGCAGGATAGTAACTCATAAGTGTGTAACGCCTTTGACATAGGTAATCATTTCCAAAGTACATCACAGAGGCATAATCAAGGAGAGGGAGACTTGCCTGGACAGATAAGTTAGCAAACAAGCTGATGGCACAGGAATAGTATTTTTTAAAATATGAGATGAATTTAGAACCAGATTATACATTCTCATAAAATGAAAGTGATGTACATCAGATAATAAAATTCCATTGACTAATGGAGAGATCAAATCTAAACAAGCTTAAAAGGACAGTTAGAGTTAACAATAAGAATGAAAATGTAATGTAAAAAGCACATAAATTCAGAAGGTAAAGGTATGGCAATGATTTAGTATATTTTACATTTGAGTTTCACAGATGATTTTCGAAATGGAACTAAATCTATTAGACTCAAGTATGAAACAATGATCACAATAACTGTTTAAAATAAATTGTTTTTGATTTAAAAATAAGCTCGAAGTGCATATGACACTGGGTTCTGATGACATACATCCTAGGCCTTCAAAAGAAATCATGTGGGGCTTTAATGCAAAATAAGGAATGTCTGTTTGACTATTGGAGAGTCATTGATGAGCAATCATCAGTCTAAATTTTAAGTATATTGTAAATAAAACTTTCATTCTAAGTTGTTGGCAGCAACTGAGACAAAGACTTTTAAGGGAAACCAAATACTGTGGGTAAAGTACTGAACCATGGAATTAATTTTTAATTTTTAATTAATTAACGGTAATGTGTCTCAATCTGTGCTGTAAACTCCTGCAGTTCCATGGTTTTATAAAGCATATGAGTTAATTTTCATTTAGACCATGATCTGAACTACTTAACATGTGTTAGTATATTGTACAGGCTGCATCCTGGCCTGTATTTATTTTGGAAAATAGCATTCATGCTGAAACTTTTATTTTCCACAGGATTTGACTAAGCCAGTTGATAATTTCTTAAAATGTTTCTCATGAGGTTTTCTTTTTGCAATTCAGTTGGAGGTAGAATTCAAAAGTGGGACAAAGAACTGGGGAGCATGGGTATCTTGAAATAACCCAGTGTTTATTGTTTTTTCTGCCTCTTTACAGTTTTGCTTTTATTTATATAAGAACACAGCAGCATTTTTAATGTATGGTTTGCTAACACACTGTGCTGAATTTATTTTGTAAGATGACTGGTATGAAGGACTGTACCCTCTGGTAGTTACTTTAAAGGACTGTGTCAAGGAAGTGATTGACAGAGCAAAGAAGGCCATGGTATTTGTTCTTCTTCAAGATTGTGGTTCCAATATATCTCAGGCCCTGGCATTGCATCAGAGGAGAGATGTTGTCTTCAGCCAAGCAGTAAGTGCATATTTCATCACTTCATAATGCAATACAAAGGGAATGGATTAGATGGTATCAACCAATTTAATTATCTGTTTCACATCATACAACAGGAACTCAAGCTCGTAATAATCAAACATTTACTACTTACATGATCATAAGTTTCTGGATGTGACTTTCTAAAATCACCATTAACAGTGAGCATTCACATTAATTTGCTTCCCTCCAATCGTTTACCTTTCCCTCAACGGCATTGATTTGTACTTCAGTGTATTTCCACACTCTCAGCTTTCGCCTGATATCTAATTCAAAAATCATGAATATGTAAACCAAAGCAGAGAATACCTGATTAATAAGCAATATCACAGCGAGTTTGACTTTGTACTCCTCCTACGCACAGATTTGAACCTATTCTGATAGGAACTACTGATAACAATTAGTTAGTACCCTGTCATACTAGTTCATCCTCTGAGCCCTGCAAACAATTGCAGCCGTGGCTGAGATAGAAGAATTTCACTCAGACCTGTGATTGACAATAGGATGATGCTAGTTTATATATACTATAACATGCATTTTCCTGTTGAGCCATCAGGAAATGTATTTCAGTGTTGATTTGGAATGCATGAAAGGTTCTACTGCTAGGGTTTGAGTTCACCTTTGCTAGGATATTGAGTGAATGCTCCACGTTAGAGGAGTAGGAGAGCATTTTGAATTCGAAAAACATTGGAGCAGTTCAATAATCGATTGTCATTAATGGGATTACAGATCTCACAAGGGGTAAATTTACCATCCACTGATTCCATTGCAGATCTCTGGCAGAAAGATTTCTAAATTCCTTTGCTCTGTTATTCTGAAAATGTATAAGACTATGTAAAATTTCTAGATAAGAATCTCTTTAAACATATAATCATGATGTACAGTGAGATTTACCTTTTGTTTTATATACAAATATGTAATTTCCTTCCTTGCTTTTAATTGTAAGGAGATCTCAGCACATTATTGCAGTAAGATTTTGGGTAAAGAAAACTGAAGCACTGAATAAACATTTTAAAACTATACATATTAGTAAAAGACAGGGCAATAGAAAGAGTAGCAGTATAATAAAGACAATAAAAACATGAGAAAAATTGTATCAATATGTTAATTTACCATTATGAATCTCTGTGTATACCAAAGCTCCCAGGCTTAGGCCAATACATGGCAAGTAACATTCACAGAACACGAGTGCCAAGCAATGGCCATCTGCAACAAAGGAGTATCAACCATATCCCCTTGACATTCATTACAATTGCTCAGCCTTTGACTATTAACACCCTGGAACTTACCTTTCATCTTCAAACTCAACTCAACCAACCATGTAAACAAACTGTGGCTACAAAGGCAGGTTGAATACTCTGACCTTTGCAGCAAATAACTAAGCAGTCTCCTAAAGCCTGTCCACCATCTACAATACACAAATCAGGAGTATGATAGTGTACTCTCCACTTGTCTGGATGGTTGCAGCTCCAACAATACCCAAGCAGGTTTACACTGACATCGAAGCAGCCCAAATGATTGGCACCACGTTCATCATTTTCAACATTCATTTCCTTCACCACTGGCAATAGCAACAGTCTGTGCTAGTTACAAGATGCAACACTATAACTCACCAAGGACCTTCCAAACCCACAACTTCTAACTCCTACAAGAACAAAGGAGCATCATCATTTGCATGTTATACACCATCCGACTTTGAAGCTATATCACTGTTCCTTCACTGTAATTGGGTCAAAATCTTGGAATTTCCTTTCTGACATAAGTGCAGTTTTCTGTCTTTCCCAAACACTGCAGCTGTTCAAGAAGGCAGCTTGCACAGTGGTGATTGTAAAGTGGTCAGCCAGGTGGACCTTGCTTAGAATATGTGTTCCCTGATTGGGGCTGTTAATCTGGTCCAATCAGGGACCCCTGGATGACAGATAAAACAGGAGTGTCAGAGGTTCTGTTCACGCTGAGAGCTAGCTCTGAGGGAGCTGCAATTGGTGTCAAGACCTTTCCACGTGTAAATAAAGGGTCAACTTGGTGATTGATACCAGCCTCTCTGGAATTAGTTCACCTCCTCACTTCAGACTTTGTAGTTGGCCATGTCCATTGTCATTGAAGCCCATTCCTACTCCTCACTGCCATTTTGAGTTTGTACTATTTCAGCCTCCAGCTAGTGTCCGAAGAAAAACAAGTGTCAGAGGTTCTGTTCACTCTGAGAGCTGGCTCTGCGGGAGCTGGATCAGTGTCAAGGACTCTCTACATGTATAAATAAAGAGTGACTTGGGGACAAGATACTGGCCTCTGTGGAGTTATCTCAGTGGTGATGAGAGAAAAGCACACTCCGAAAGAAATTTACTCACAATGCTCCTCTTTGAGTTGGGAGAAGCATTTCTGACATCATGATGTTATTTAGACAGCTTGACTCATTCGATCCTGTCATTGAAGACTGGGCCCAGTGTTATGGACCAGACTAGACCTCCCCACAATATTTTAAGAAAGTAGCCTATCCCCAAACTTATTCTTATTTTAAAGGTAGATATGAAGTGCCATGTTCCCAATGTGATATGACTGGTCAAACCACTCACTGTTAAGCAAAATGCAATTTATTTAAACACGAGTTAAAATACAAACAGACGAAAGAGGAATTTAAAACAACTTAACCTTTGGAAAACTTAACCGAATAATAGGTACAATACCTTACTAATTAACGGTTCCAATATAGTAACATCTCATAAACACATTCCTTGTCAAAAAGGCAAATTCAGATACAGATTCTTACATGCAGTTCTCCAATCTAGAAGGAAGAGACATCAAGAGAAGATTCACGGAGTGTAGAAGCAAAGAGAAGTTCACTAAAGCTTCTCTTTTGAAACCCTAAATAGCTTCTGATGGTACTGAAAAAACCAAAACACAGAAATCTGAATCCTTGAGAGCTGGCCATATCCTTTCAGGCTGCTTCTATTGTTCTAACGCTAAAAAAAATTGAAAGGCTGAACAAGTTGCTCACTTAAGTCATCTTCAAATTGCAGGTTTGACACCTGTGCCTTACAACCTCTCTCCAAACAAAAACCAGGACAAAGTAACCATTTAAAGTGACTACATCATCACACCAGTAGGTGGAAAGAATGTGTTATTTTTTTCCAGGCAAATGACATTGGGGCAGATGAAAAGCAACAACTAATTCTCCTGACAGCTTATGGATCCATAAATTTTTTTGGTTATTTGGAGCCTAACTTTCCCTGAAGCACCAGATACTAAAATCTTTCAAGAGTTGATGGATTTAGTTAAGGAATATGACAACTCCAAACCACCTCAACTTCTGAGACAATATCGATTTTACTCAGCAATTCGAGTACCAGGGGAATCCATATCAGGATTTTTGATTAGGTTAAGATGACTGGCAGAGGCGTGTTACTTTGGTTTAACCCTTAATTAGATGCAGTTATGTGAGATTAATGATGAAACCGTGCAAAAGCAACTTCTAGCTGAAGCCCAGGTGGACTTCAAACTGGCATTACAACTGGCTTTATCATTGGAAATGCAACAAGTGATGCATAAGAGTGGCAGGGTACTGCGATTGAAGAGGACATCCTCACCAATTCGACTGTGCTTGGGGAACACCACTTGAGTGAAGGCAATTGCATCGCCTCATTCAGGACATATCCTGAACAGAGAGACTCCCACAGCAAAAAGCCAAACCTCGGCCAAACGGTTAATTTCTTTTGGATCCGTGACAGCAAGCCATTGTAGTTGCTGCCAGTATACAGACAGCAAAAGATTCCCATTAGACATAAATTGATTAAGAGAGGGCATTGGAGGCTAAGGGATGACCTTATAGCGTTTTATAAAATCTTGAGAGACATGAATAGGGTAAATAGACAAGGGCTCCTCCCTGAGGTGAGGGAGGCAAGAGCTAGAGGGCATAGGTTTAGGGTGAGAGGGGACAGATTTAAAAGGGACCTAAGGACAACTTTTCCATGCAGAGGGTGCTGCAAGTATGGAATGAGCTGCCAGAGGAAGTGGTGCAGGCTGGTACACTTACAACGCTTAAGAGGCATCTGGATGGGTATATGAACTGGAAGAGTTTAGAGAGATGGCTGTAAAGGACATTGGTGAGGACACTTTTGGAATACTGCATTCAATTCTGGCCCCCCTGCTATAGGAAGGATGTTGTGAAACTTGGAAGGGTTCAAAAAAGATTTACAAGGATGTTGCCAGGGTTGGGTTTGAGCTATAGGGAGAGGCTGAATACGCTGAGGCTATTTCACCCTGGAGACTGAGGGGTGACCTTAAAGAAATTTATAAAATCATGAGGGTCATGGATAGGATGAATAATCATCGTCTCTTCTCCAGGGTAGGGGAGTCCAAAACGAGAGGGCATAGGTCTAAGGTGAGAGGGGAAAGATTTAAAAGGGACCAAAGGGGCAACAGTTTCATGCAGAGGGTGGTGGTGTGTGTATGAAATGAGCTGCCAGAGGAAGTGGATGAATATATGAATAGGAAGGGTTTAAATTGATATGTGCCAAATACTGGCAAGTGGGTCTAGATTAATTTAGGATATCTGGTCGGCATGAATGAGTTGGACCAAAGAGTCTGTTTCCATGCTGTACAGCTCAATGACTCTAAGCACATGTGGTTTATGAAAGCTGCAAACTCTCAAACACTGCACAAGAAAATCATGCCCAGTTCCTTGACTGCCTTTCTGAATGTTCCAGAACCTGTGAAGCTTTGAAGATACCTCCCAATCTGAGATGGACACGGCAGATGTCACCACCTCAACACTTTGAAAAAGAGAATGAATTTCTTCTGAGACACTGTGCTCAAAAGACTTGCTACTGTGCATTCCATGCTGCCCATATCAGAGGCAGTTTTGGAGGAACCCGAGCTGGTGCTAAAACACCCAGAATGAGCTATAAAAAAGAACTGGCTTATCTCCTTGGACTCAGAAAGGGAGGATGTAATGATTGTAACAAAGTCAGCCAGGTGGACCTGAAAGAATAAGAGTTCCCTGTTTGGTGCTGTTAACCTAGTCCAATCAGGGAGCCCTGATAAAAAACAGGAGTGTCAGACACTAGCTGTTTCTGAGGGAGCTGGATCAGTGCCATGGACTCTCCACATGTAAACAAAGCATGATTTGGTGATGAGATACTGGCCTCTGTGGAATTATTTCAGCCACCACCTTCTCAAGGGCAATTAAGGATGGACAATAAATGTTGCCCTGGCCTATAATCCCCACATCCTCTTTTTGGATAAAACGGCCAGCTTGGTAAATGACTAAATACATCCTCGTTCTTTTGGCTCAGTTCATTCTGTAATCTACATTGTGGTATGGAGCCATCTAGATCAGGAAATCCTCAGTCTTATAATGCAAAGAAGAAAAGTCTGTCTTACATTTTATTAAAAGACTCATAATGCTGCCTTTGCAAAAGTGAACTATAGAGAGTAGCCATTCTTTGTTTGGCAGAATTCCGCAAATATAAATGTGTTAACTAATCTGTTAATCTGACTTAGATTAATTTTGTTGAAAAGCATGCCTAAATAATAGGAAAATCATTGCTTTTTTGAAATAACAACTTAGAATCAAGCAGTCATAGCCCAGTTTTTATGTCTCAGCTGAAGTATAACAATGCTGACAATTAAGTTGAATTTATTTTTATATTATATCCATTAGATCAGTGTAGAAGCCAGAAATCTATAATTTGTAGAATTCAATAACAGAAAAGTACTTAACTTCATTTCTTAGCACCCACTCATTTTGCGCTTACTTAGAGGCTACAGGTGGATTTTCACCTGTAGAGTTTTGTAATTGTGGAGGATGAAGTAGCTGTGAACCATTGAGATGCTGCATGCATAATGAAGTTGGTAATCCATGAACATTAATAAGGTTTGTCTGCATTGGCTGAGCTAAAATGAGTAAGAATAGCAAAGGAAGGATAGTGGCGCTTAACTTTGCTCAGCAGAGAAGGTTGTTGACCTTTTCCTGCACTGCTGTGCATTCCATCTGACTCTGGAGACAGGACTGATCTGGATTACTTTGTGTTCAGGCCAACTATGTTTGATGTCTTGCCATCTGGTTATCCTCCAAGTAGATGATAGCCCTTCTCTCAACTAGCAGGATCTCCAGGTCTCCATTTGGAAAGTAGGGTTCCAGCATCCTGTACTGAGTCATTTTGGTTTCCTAAGAAGAGAGCATGCAAAGGAGTTTCTGGCTTGTAGCATCTGAAGTGCTGTGCATTTGGTCTTTAAACATAACACCAATGACTTTTAGCTGGAAGGTGAAGACAGTGGTGTAAATTTCATGTCTCGCACTACTATAGCTTGAGAAGGAAGCCAAATTGACCAGATGCATAATTATTCATTGGGGAGTGAAAGACAACATAAGAAAAGTCACTGTGAGTCATGATGAAATCAACTCATAATATAAGTTTGGATCATAACAGAATTCAGTACTCTTTTAGTATTGTAATTGTATTTCTTCTTAGGTATGTGTTCAAATTCTGGAATGGTACTTAAACTTATAAACTTACTACTTAATGGTGAAAGTACTAAATTATCCAATAACTTTTTTCCCTGTATGTTCATACACCCATAATGAGTACTCGTAGGACAATACAGTTAGAGGTCTGATAATAGCACTGAATGAGCATACATACAGATGTGTCAGTATCACACTGATATATTTCAGTGCTCTAATATTAGGCAGATCAGCATTTTTCATTTGTGAAATGAACACTTGTACTCCAAGCCATCCTAAAAAAAAATTCAGACACATTTCAAACAAAGCTGTCAAGTTTCAGTCTCAGAGAAGGCAAAAATCCCAACTACAATTTCCCAATATGTAAAATTGGATTAAAATACTATTGGTTCTTGCTTGATCATTTAATTAACTGTTAAACACTCTTAACTTGTGATTATTCCAAACTGTTTTGATTGACTTGCCCTTTGTCACCAAAGTGGACAAAATCCTGTAGACTAAATTCAACTTGTAGAAAACCAAATACTCGATTACAATTAAAAATTGAAAACATAATTATGTTGTTGTCAATATTTTACATAAGGCATTTTACTGCAGTTCCATTTACTGTTGAAATAATATATCAAATAAAGAACAGTAATCAATTAATCAGTGCTTCGTTCGTCCAAAGTTTATCTTTACATGGGAACATAGGTAGCCCATTCAGCCCATCAAGCTTGCTTCTATATTTAACATGATCATGGCTGATCGAACATTTCAATGTCTTTTACCCATAAATTCCCCATAACCTGTCGTGCCATTGGTTATCAGAAATTTCAATAACTCAGAGTAAAATTTTCTATCGGATTAAGTACATTGCATTTGTTCACTACATCAATCCATTGGACAATTTTCATCATACCTACTTGATATGTTAAGTCCATGTTTTTACCTCCGTGTTTTCACTTTAATTCTTCATTGGTCTTAAGACAAACTTGAATTTCTTTCCATTAATATTCCACCATATATAATTGTACCATTTCTTAGCCAGGCAAATAAAATTCTCGAAGATACAACAGCAAGATAACTTTCATCTATCTCAAATAAAAGCAAAATACTATGGATGCTGAACTGAACAAGTAATTTGTTTGAAACATTAATTCTATTTCTCTCTCCATAAGTTCTGCACACCTGCTGAGTTTCTCTAGTGTTTGTTTGTCTTTAATTCACATCACCTAATTTCTCTAAAAATAAAATTTACCAGATACGGAAAACACTTACCAGAAACAAGTCACAAACACCCATAAATATGTCTTTTTGAATGCCCTGAATTCTTTGCTTTTTCACACTTTAGGCAGCACGGTGGTTCAGTGGTTAGCACTGCAGCCTCACAGCGCCAGGGACCCCGGTTCGATTCCTGCCTCGGGCGACTGTCTGTGTGGAGTTTGCACATCCTCCCTGTGTCCGCGTGGGTTTCCTCCCACAATCCAAAGATGTGCAGGTCAGATGAATTGGCCATGCTAAATCACCCATAGTGTTTGGTGCATTAGTAAATATAGGGTAGGGGAATGGGTCTGGGTGAGTTACTCTTCAGAGGGTCAGTGTGGACTTGTTGAGCCAAAGGGTGTGTTTCCATACTGTAGGAAATCTAATCTAATTTAGTTAATGATGTTTGCCCCGCTTGCAAATTCTGCATATTTGGAAGCCTTGTGATATGGTTGTGTGTATGTATTGACCATTGCAGCAGAAGGCAATAGCAAACACTGCAGTACTCTGCCAAAAATAACCAATGCAGAAATTCATGATTGTTAATTCCCTTTTAGGAGCTCCCCCCAGGAGCTAACGCCCAGTCAAAGTTCGTATTTATCTACAAATTAGCCAATAGAATTCTGACGATTTAACGTTCCTGTTACCAAATATAACTTATATAAGCACTAGCAGACTGACTTCCCAAATTGATTTATACTATTATGTACTCATAGAGTCATAGAGATGTACAGCATGGAAACAGACCCTTCGGTCCAACCCGTCCATGCCGACCAGATATCCCAACCCATTCTAATCCCAGCTGCCAGCACCCGGCCCATATCCCTCCAAACCCTTCCTATTCATATACACATCCAAATGCCTCTTAAATGTTGCAATTGTACCAGCCTCCACCACATCCTCTAGCAGTTCATTCCATACACGTACCACCCTGTGCGTGAAAAAGTTGCCCTTTAGGTCTCTTTTATATCTTTCCCCTCTCACCCTAAACCTATGTCATCTAGTTCTGGACTCCCCGACCCCAGGGAAAAAACTTTGCCTATTTATCCTATCCATGCCCTTCGTAATTTTGTAAACCTCTATAAGGTCACCCCTCAGCCTCCGATGCTCCAGGGAAAACAGCCCCAGCCTGTTCAGCCTCTCCCTGTAGCCCAGATCCTCCAACCCTGGCAACATCCTTGTAAATCTCCTCTGAACCCTTTCAAGTTTCACAACATCTTTCCGTTAGGAAGGAGGCCAGGATTGCATGCAATATTCCAACAGCGGCCGAACCAATGTCTTGTACAGCTGCAACATGACCTCCCAACTCCTGCACTCAATACTCTGACCAATAAAGGAAAGCATACCAAACATCATCTTCACTATCCTATCTACTGCGACTGCACTTTCAAGGAGCTATGAACCTGCACTCCAAGGTCTCTTTGTTCAGCAACACTCCCTAGGACCTTACCATTAAGTGTATAAGTCCTGCTAAGATTTGCTTTCCCAAAATGCAGCATTTATCTGAATTAAACTCCATCTGTCACTTCTCAGCCCATTGGCCCATCTGGTCCAGATCCTGTTCAAATATGAGGTAACCCTCTTTGATGTCCACCATTTAAGAAAAGTAAATGGAAGGTGGAACATGATAGTAACCAGATGGAATAAGGGAAGAAAGTAAACATAATGAGCAGATATGCTTTGAGGCAAAGTAGTAGGAATCCACTTAAAGTTATTTGGCTGAATATAAATCTGTGAGCAACATCATGAGAGATCGTTCAGGGTTGTAGATTTATTTCAAACTCTGATATTTGAATGTTATTACAATTAGTGCCAAACTGTTAATATTTCTTCATCATTTAAGACCATAAGATATATGAGAAGAATAAGGTCATTCAGCCCCTCGAGTCTACTCCACAATTCAATCATGGCTAATATTTCTTAACATCATTCTTCTGCCGCCTTCCTGTCATCTTTGATCCTCTTACTAATCAAAAGTCTCTCTATCTCTGTCTTAAATACAATCACTGCCTTGACCTTCACAGCCTTCTGTGGCAGTGTATTCCACAGATTCACCACCCTCTGGCTGAAGAAATTCCTCTTCATCTCCATTCCAAATGTTTATCCCTTCACTCTGAGGTTGTGCCCTCAGGTCATAGTTTCTGCTATGAGTGGAAAAACCTTCTTCACATCCACTTTATCCAGGTCCCTCAGTATTTTGTAAGCTTCAATGAGATCTGGCCTCATCCTGCTAAACTCCGTCAAGTACAAACCCAGAGTTCTCAACCACTCCTCATAAGACAAGCTCTTCATCCTGAAGGCTGATGCAAATTCAGTTCCTCTACTATTTTCTTGTTCTCCATAATGGCTTCTTCAGCCTCATTTTCTAGTGATCTAACATCCATTGGTGCCTTTCTTTATCCTTTTATATATTTAAAAAACTCACTCTCTTCTTTTATATCACGAGCTAGCTTATCTTCCTATTTCATCTTCTCCCCTGATTGCTTTTTTTAGTTGTTGCCTGTTGGATTTTAAAGGCTTATCATACTTCTGGCTTCTCCCTAATCTTTACTTGCCTCCTTTTAGTAGTATTTAAATTCCATACTACCAAGCAGTTACACGTGGATTAATGGCTGGTTATTTTCTCACATTCTCCCACATCAATTAGCTCCTGAGCAGTGTTGACAGCATCTTGGGAGATTTAGTCATTACTTTTTAAAACTTTCTCACAACATGATGACTATAATTTGAGATCATGCAGTCCTGCTGTATAACATTTTAAAGATTGTCACTGCAAATCTGTGATTTTGGATATTGAGCAAGATTGTAAATGGAGAACCATTTTCACTATTAAAGTGTTTGACCTGAAGTTTATCTGTTTTCTCTCTCCATAGTTGCTGCTAGATCAACTCATTATTTATGGCAATTTTTATTTTTATTTCAGCTTTCCAATATTTGCCACTCCTTGCTTTTGCATCAGGTTTTATAAGGGAAGGTGATTTGCCTCTGAATGGACAATGTTCATTATAATAATGGATTTTGAATGTTTTGTTTTAGTGCCATTGTAATCTCCGTATTTCAGACAATTGCTTCCCTGTTGCCTCCATAGGTTTGAAATAGAAAGTGCAATACTGTTAATTTCATTCTATCCTATAGTACTTATATCAAGTCTTGAAATTGTGCCTGAAAATTATTTTGTTTATTAACTAAAACTACCACTTTATTTTCAAATTAATGCCTTATTACTTTTCATTGTTTCAGCTTGCAGGCCTCGTCTGTGGTTTTGTGATCAAACTGCACACATGTTTACATGATCAGGACTTCCTATTGCAGCTTCACACTGTGGGTTTGCTTGTACAGTTTGAAGGACTTCTCAGCACATACAGTAAGTAACCCATCTTGTTTTGTCAGCACATCCTAATTAACCTTAGCAACAGGTTAAGGTGCTTGTTGGAGGTGGTCAGTTTGCCTCACTGATGACTAGAACACAGCTTTCAAGAGCACTAAACATAACAGTGAAGTGAATTGGGCTAATGAGGCACAGTGCATATAACAATTCGGGTCTGAACAATGTTAAAAATCACACAACACCAGGTTATAGCCCAACAGCTGTAATTGGAAGCACACTAGCTTTCGGAGTGCCGCTCCTTCATCAGGTGATTGTGGAGGACACAATTGTAAGGTACAGAATTTATAGCAAAAATTTACAGTGTGATGTAACTGAAATTATACATTGAAAAATACCTTGATTGTCTGTTGAGTCTTTCATCTGTCTGAATGATAGTTTCACTTCTTTCATGTGTAAATGACAAAACTTCTTTTTAAAAGTTGCATTCTCAGGTTAATTGTAACAATTGGTGTTAGCTAGACAATATGTTGAAGGTGTTAGTCTCCTGTGTTTTCTGTCTATGCCATGATGTTTAGATTGATTCTAATCTAAAAAGTGAGATAACAGAGTTTTACATGAATTACTTCTGTGCCTTACAATTGTGTCCTCCACAATCATCTGATGAAGGAGTGGCGCTCTGAAAGCTAGTATGCTTCCAATTAAATCTGTTGGGCTATAATCTGGTGTTGTTTGATTTTTAACTTTGTACACCCCAGTCCAACACTGGCATTTCCAAATCAGGGCTGAACAATGAAAGGTAATATTGCCTCAAGCATGTGAGCTCTGGGATCGAAAATAATTATAGTGCATGTATGTATACATGATTTGTTTTAATGTAGGTTGTACAATTTTACTGTAACTGCTTTAGTGTTAATGTTTACTTATAGAGTTTGAATCTTCCATTACTAGGACCACTGATTTATTACAGTAAATTAACCCTTTAAACTATGCAAACAAAGTCAGTGTGAACTTTGTTTAAGCCATATAGAAAATTCACTGGTATTTTCTACCATAATGAATGGATTAACAGTATTATCTGTAAATGTGTTTTAAAAAATCAGTCAAACCCTAGAAACTGACTGTATGGAATTTTGTTCCATGATTTTGGGGAGTTACTAACCGACTTTTAACAAGTTAATGCATCTGCTGAAATAACAGGGAACCTTTAGGTGAATGCATTGACATTATTATCCTGCAGCAAAAAGTCGTATTTTCAATTCAAGCATTCTCATTTGTAGTGCCTGCCAAGGTTCATACAGTGGGATTCTTTAAAGCATTTCCAGTTGGAGTTTTAATGTACTATCTGAAAAGATTTTTAATGCATATTTTTGCAAATTTAGATAATAAGATTTCTGAATGTAGTGTCACATCCAGCTTTGGAACCCTACATAATCTATTAGTATAAATAATAGATGTTGCTAACAGTTTATAGTTCTTTCCAATATCTACTGGACACAGTAGATGTTGGAAAGATGTTTCCATTGGTAGGAGAGTCTAGGACCCGATGGCATAGCTTTAGAGTAAAGAGAAAACCTTTTAGAACTGAGGTACGGAGAAACTTCTTCAGCCAGAGAGTGGTGAATCTATGGAATTAATTTCCACAGAAAGCTGTGGAGGCCAGGCCATTGAGTATATTTAAGACTGAAATAGATAGGCTGTTGAGTACTAAGTGGATCAAGGGTTACAGGGAGAATGGAGTTGAGAAACATATCAGCCATGGTTGAATGGCGGAGCAAACTCGATGGGCTGAATGGCCTAATTTCTGCTCCTCTGTCTTATGGTCTTATCTCTTATATATTTGCCTCTTTCTGAGTATATTCTACTTTGGATATTCTCCGAGTATTGCCATAGATTTTTCCCTTGTATCATTTTATCAGAGCATATGTGGATATTGATGAGAGAAGTCACTCAAGAAATTGAGAGGAAATATTTTAGAATGAGGAAATTGGAAACAATGTGTTGTACCAATTCATTCTGTGTGACTTCTCAAATAGCATATTTTCAAACTCATCACCTAGAGAGGAACTGTGGGATGGTTACACTGGACTGAAAGTTACTGATAGGGATACTGGGTGTTATTTATTTAATGTTGTCACAAACACATTGAGGAGAAAGATTACAAGAAATTTCTTTTCATGGAGGATTCTTAAAGGCTACGTACTTTGATTGAGAGAATAGTTAATGCATTGTTAAGACCACGGCATGTTCTACAAAAGACTTAGGTAGATATTTGAACAGTAGAAGGTATACAGATATGAAGAGGAAGTGGGATTAGTTTTAGATTGCCCTTAAAGAGAGAATGTCAAATTGCCTCCTTCTGTAGTATGACTTTCTTTGGCATTTTAAATGCACATGGCACAACAAGATCAAAAACTAAGTTAAAATTGCTTTTAAAGGATTAATTTTAAATGATTGCAAGTATAGATATTAATAAGTTTGATCTAAAGATATAGTTTGTAACTTATTAGTTATGAACAAAATAGTGATTCAAACTTTCTAGAAATTGATTTCTTTTTTAATTAGGATTGCCAACCTTCCTGTTTTCAAGAATAGGACTACCATACTTAGCTTTAGCTCCAAGCAGCTTCCTTTGATCGTGTTTCACTTTATATATAACAAAAACAACAAAGAAATTGTGAGATTATGGACCTGAATTTCTCTAACACTGCCAATAAGCAAGAAATCCTGTTTGCATTATAAATATCGCTTCTGATGTAGTTATTGTACTGGAACAGGATCTGCTCAAACAAAACTGAAGGTCCATGACACTCGTTTCTAGAATTTTATTTTGCCAAGTGTGTAACAATGAAATTTTGAATTCTTCAATGTCCTGTGTTTCTAATCTTAAAGGTGGTACAGTACATATACAAAAATATAAATCTCTTCTGTAATCTTTATTTTATGCATTTCACAATTTCCTTTTTTTTTCTCATCTTTGAAATTAAAAAGATAAGTTTAATTTCCATGATTATTGGCAAAATTATATGAGTGCAAATTGGGTCTCAAACAATTAATGAATTTTCCAGTTGTTTATGTTGTTGTTACTACATATCAAGGCCGGAAGAGGTCACCAAAGGTCTTCCACTTAAGACATATAAAGCTTTTTCTGCAATGTTTATCTTTTCTTATGCTTCTAATCATCTGTCTCAATTTCTGTGCTTTATCATTCTTTCTTTCTAATGATTTTGGTCTCTCAGATACATGGAGCCATTTGTTTAGGGGGAAGGCCAGTACCACTGAACCTCAAGAGGACTCCTCACAAGAGCTCTAATATATCATGCATTTTAGACAGTTCTTCACAGACTTGTTCTCCCTCTTTTTCTCAGTCTTACCCTTAACTATTTCCTAATGTTGCTAACCATCAGCTGACAGATATACAGATAGATTGTTTTACCTTGAAAAACTTTAATCCACCAAATTAAACAAATTTTAACACTATACCAAATAGACTTCTTAATGACCTCTCATCAGTGGAAAAGAGCTCCAATTACTTCTCATAATGAAAGTTTTTTATCCTTCACATCTTCTTAGTATTTCTCTTAGAGTCATAGAGATGTACAGCATGGAAACAGACCCTTTGGTCCAACCCGTCCATGCTGACCAGATATTCCAACCCAATCTAGTCCCACCTGCCAGCACCCGGCGCATATCCCTCCAAACCTTTCCTATTCATATACACATCCAAATGCCTCTTAAATGTTACAATTGTACCAGCCTCCACCACATCCTCTAGCAGCTCATTCCATACACGTACTACCTCTGCGTGAAAAATTTGCTCTTTAGGTCTGTTTTATATCTTTCCCCTCTCACCCTAAATCTATGCCCTCTAGTTCTGGACTCCCCGACCCCAGGGAAAAGACTTTGTCTATTTATCCTATCCATGCCCCTCATAGTTTTGTAAACCTTTATAAGGTCACCCCTCAGCCTCCGATGCTCCAGGGAAAACAGCCCCAGCCTGTTCAGCCTCTCCCTGTAGCTCAGATCCTCCAACCCTGGCAACATCCTTGTAAATCTTTTCTGAAGCCTTTCAAGTTTCACAACATCTTTCCGATAGGAAGGAGACCAGAATTGCATGCAATATTCCAACAGCGGCCTAACCAATGTCCTGTTCTCTTCTATTTCTATTTCATTGCTTTAACATCTTTCCTAAAGTAAGGTGCCCAAAAGTGGATTCAATATTCAAAGTACCACAGAGCCAGTAATTGGCATAGACTTAGCATTAGTTATTTGTATTTTGATTCTGTGATTATTTATGAAACTTAGAATTTTAAATGTTTTTTCCTAAAATCTTATCAGCTCATTTTTCTACTTTTTAACATTTGTATATTTGATGAATTAATCTACTCCTTTTCAAATCTTTGCAAAGTTTTATTACTCAGGTACTTTTTCCATACAGATGTCGCAATTATCTGTATTAAATTCCATCTATCACATAATTATATCCTTTTGCAATCTTCTACAGTCATAGAGTCATAGAGACGTACACCATGGAAATAGACCCTTTGTCCCGACTCATTCATGCTGACCAGGTATACAAATTTAATCTAGTCCCATTTGCCAGCATTTGGCCCATATCCCTCCCAACCCTTCCTATTCATGTACCCATCCAGATGCCTTTGAAATGTTGTTTTGTGCCAGCCTCCACAACTTCCTCTGGCAGTTAATTCCATCCTCTGCGTGAAAAAGCTACCACTTAGATCCCTTTTAAATCTTTCCCCTCTCCCCTTAACCCTATGTCCTCTAGTTTTGGACTCCCCTACCTTGGGAAAAGACCGTGTCCATTTATGCTATCCATGCATCTCATGATTTTATAAACCTCTGTAAGGTCACCCTTTGTCCTCTGACACTGCAGAGAAATTAGCCCCAGTTTATTCAGCTTCTCTCTTTGGTTAAACCCTTCAATTCTAGCAATATCCTTGTAAGTCTTTTCTGAATCCAATTCTGATCACAATTTGCCTTATTTCCAATTTGGTGTCAAATCAAATTTTGATACTATGTCTTCAATTCTTAAATGTGCATAAATGATGTATAAATAAATAAAATCAGTCACAATACAAATCCTTCTGAAACATCATTTGGCACATTCTGAGAGTTTTCTGTTTCCACATATTGTATCTTTCTGCCTTCTAACCATCACTTATTGATGTGCTTTTTTCTTCTTAATTTCCGATGTCATTACCTTTACAGTAGATTTATATTTGATACTTCTTCAAATATTCAGTAAAAATTCAAATAATCCACATGATGAAATTTATATCATTGGTATTCTACTTTTAGGATTTTTTTCTTCCCAACTGTTATGTATTTACAAATAAATAACCAATTGTTTGCTAAATCACTTGAAAGCAAAGTGCAGTTGAAATACTTACATAAATTCAATGTGTTTCATCAAAAAAGAAAATGTATAAAAATAATGGATTTGTAACATATGAGTTTCATAACTGACTTATACAGGAACTGACAGCATGTCTACTGAAGAATCCTTAATGACCAACAAATATAGTCAATGGAGGGGAGCTGACTTTGAAATGCCCCATATATTATAGTTAATTGTAGAACTAGTAAAATGTTAACTAGGGATATCAAGCACCAGAGGCAGATTGCTACCCCTCCAATTACTATTTTCTTCTTCTTGAGTTCACTGCCCAAAGGCAGATATCTTGGAAGTTAATCAGCGAATCTTGGCAAAGTGCCCAGATGTTTTACAATGGATAAGGCAAGGAGATAGGGCCAACTTGTACTTCAGCCAGAATGGGGTTTAAACTTTGTGTTGTTGATGATAATCTGATCCACACATGAGGTAGCTGTCTATCTGAGCAATACCCCTTCCATTATCGCCCATTATTTCATTTATCAAATTTGCAGCTTTTGATAATGGCCAAGAATAACTCCCTGCTTAAGTTCCTGATCAGCTGGAATTTAGTTGCAAAATGTTGCAGCCTCTTTTGTACTATATAGGTTTTGGGAAAGTTCGGTAAACATAATGGAGATATTTGAAGCCTTAGAAGAACTAAAATAATTCCATACATTATAGCTAAATGCCTTAAAGTACCTACATTTCTTTAAATTTCCACTAGTACCACTAATATAGACCTCTATGAGGTGTATTAAGTAAGCCTGGTCTGGTGATTGAAGCTGAAATATTCCTAGTTTATGCTACTTAGTACTTTATTTTTTAGTGCAATTTGCCAAATGGGATTGCACCTGACTGTGTTGGTTAGTAAAAAAACATCTGGAATTTTGTATTAAAATTGAAGCAAACTGTTGTTCAAAAAATTTAGCCATGATCACTGACATTTTGTCTATGTTGCTAAGAATGGTCTCCATGAGAATGTTGTTTGGCAGAATCAGCATTCATGTAAAAGATTAGCTGATTTTTGAGTTCCAAACTTCATTGACCTTGTGTGATGGGTTGAAACAACAGGTACAGTATCGTACTTGACTTTGCTGACCCTTACTCTAATGTCAGTAACAATTCACCAGATCCTGAATACTTACAATAAATTTTCTCATTCGACTTCATGAGCTCCATATTAAGGACCTTAACTTGGCAATGCGTGGATGAACATTTTGAGCAAGATTTGTATTTCACCCACCAAATATTCTTCAATAAGACTACTTTAAGAATATATGCTTTTTGACAATGACTAGTTGAGAGCAAATGAATGAATTGAGGCTGTTCAGGTCATAAATAATTGAAAATGTCACTAGTTTTTAATTTTCTTTTGGTTAAAGTTTGACTTGACATAAAGAAATTCCAAGACTTTCTGAGAACATTGTCTACTCAAGCTTCAACCTTATAGGATAAGTCTTTTTTCTTGTAAAGTAACAATCTTAACTATTAATCCAAGCCATTTGCAAGTTAGTTTTTAAATTGCTTTGTCAGAACTATGAGAGCTTTCACACTTTGGTGAGCATGAGTCAGTAAATGTTTCCTTTTTGTAGTGCTTGGACTCTTTCATGATGTTGACAGTATTATTGACAGGGATGAGAAAGAACTATATCCCCATTTTATTTCCTATCAGTAAATGCTGTATTTTTTGAAAAGGAGGCTGTATGTTAATCAGCCCCTGTGTGTATGTATGTGGGTAGGGTGAGGGGAGGATCAAATGGAATAATCAGCAGTAAGCTTGCTTTCATTTGAAGAAAGAGATTATTTATTTACACATTCACCCATAAAATCTAATTTTTCATGCATCCACTCTCTAAAAAAGTTACAGAATGTAATGTACTTTTACCAATTAAAAATGGAACATTCTTTCATGTGGTTTGCTTATCTTATGAAAAGAAACATATGTTGAGTCCTTGAAGAATGTAGTTTTACTCTTGAAGGTTTAGTCTGGGTAGATTCAGATAGCCAGAGTTATGTGTCAGACTTATTGCAGGATCTCCTGGAATAGCTGGATTTTTCAGAAGTTTTGAAATTGGTTACTTGTTGCTTTCTAAACAGGAAATTAAGTTTCTAATTAATTCATTAATGGAATGAGGGCGTCGCTGGCCAAGCCAGCATTTGTAGCTTGACACTAATTGCCAAGGGCAATTAAGAGTCAATCACATTGCTGTGGGCCTGGAGTCACATGCAGGCCAGACCGGGTAAGGATGGAAGATTCCTTCCCTAAAGGACATTGGTGAAACAGCTAGTTTTTTTCCAACAATCAGTAATGGATTCACAGTCATCATTAGACTCCTCCTTCCAGATTTTCCAGAGTTCAAATTACACCGTCTGCCATGGCAGGATTCGAAGTTAGGTCCCTAGAACATTACATCTGGGTAAGTAGTCTAGCTATAATGCCACTGGGCCATTGTCTCCCTGGGTGGACTTGAAAAGGAATAGATTGGGACCCTTAAAGTTGTAACCATTTCCAGATTTTAAACAC